>NW_020799091.1:52872517-52904323 GCF_003259725.1 Athene cunicularia | reverse complement strand
ATATATATATATATATATATATATATATATAAGCTTTGCTGACTCAAGTTATTTTGCATGTTATTAGCCATCAGTATTTGAAAGCAAGATTTCTGATTTTGGGACTTAAATTACTATTTCTATGGGACTCTGCACAGCCCTGCGTTATACAGATTTACCAGCTAGCTCAGAGATCTTGGAACAACACTGCACAGATGTTACTGTTCGCTTCACAAAATAAAGTTGTTGTTGCCAGTGGCTAGAACTGCAAGCACAATTGGCCCTGAAACAAGGAGATAAGCTGTGGCTGAAAAAGTGATGGGGCTGGGGCTGGGAGTTCCAGGCCTAAGGGGAAAAAACTCTGAGCAGGATCTACCTGCGGTACTGACATGGCAGAAGTATCACAGAAGAATCTTTACCTCTGGCGTGGTCCTGTATAGTAGTTGTGCTGTAATGACTGGGGTTAACAATGGGACTTTATGGGTAAGGTTACAGTAACTGTGGATTCAGAAAAAAATACTGACATAGCAAAAAAAAACCATACTAGGTTTATATATATATAGAAAATGTAATTTCTTTTGTTTAAAATATTGTTTTCCATTTATCTAAACTGTTGACAAATGCACTGGAAAGATTGTAAAGAATAAAATATAGATGCCAAAGAAAAAGTATTTTTTAGTATCTCAGCCAAGGTAATCTTCCACTATTATAAGGAATAATGTGTTGTTTTCTGAATCACCTAACTGGTTTAGAAGCGTAACACCTGTAGGCTTTTAGGCATCTGGCAATCATACTCTACCAAACATGTCATTCTTTCTCATATTATGGGACTGGAGAAAAACTTTCAAGTTGTGAAAGATGTTGTTGAATACCATACTAGTGTAATGAAAAAAAAATCACAGACCATTATTAAGATACAAGCAATGTTAGAAAAAAAGAGAGCACACTATAACAGCATAGAACACTCTCCTTTTAGGAAGGAAACGTCTCAAGTTTCAGTGACAAGCAAGTATTGCTATGGAGCAAAAAGTGAAATCAAGTTATAATGTCAGAGTTTCAGAATCAAAGTTGAAATGCTGAAAGTCATAATTTTCATAGAGTCACAGAATGTTTGAGGTTGGAAGGGACCTCTGAAAGTCAACTGGTCCAATTCCCCTGCTCAAGAAGGGCCACCTAGAGCTGGTTGCTCAGGACCATATCCAGACATATTGTTAGTATCTCCAAATATGAAGACTCCACAACTGCTCTGGAGTCTGACAACACTCTTAACGCAGCCCAGGATACCGTTAGCTGCCTTTCCTACAAGGGCACATCGCTGGCTCACAGTCTACTTGGCGTTCACCAGAACTCCCAGGTCCTTTTGTGCCAAGGTGCTTTCCATCATGTACTGATGTCTGGGGTTATCCGTCCTAGGGAATAACCTGAGGACTTTGCACTTCCCTTATTGAACTTAATGAGGTTCCTCTCATTAAGCCATTGGATCCAGTATTGACCCACAGTGCACACCACTAGACATTTAGACTTCATGCTACTCTTCACCTTCTGGGACTGGCTGTTTTGCTCTTCCAGCCCATATAGTTCATCAGCTTTACCTCAAAAGAGCAAATGGCAACTGTCAGTGGACTGTGTCAGATACTGGTAAGCTAGTAATACTAGTAAATTATGGAATTAAATCTAAAGTGAAACATTTTAAATTATTTCACATACCTATATAAAAGAGGGGGAGAAAGATAATATAACTTTTGTTAAAACACGGTGTTGAAGACTTAATTTGTCAACATTCAGCTCTCAGAATATTCTGACCCCAAGAATAATAACTATGGTATAAAGAGACAGTGAGGGAGAAAAGTCCAGGCAATGGAAAATTTTCTGTATCGATATGTGTCTTGATAGCTCTGATATCACTCATTGCAGAAAGTTTCAGTCTCAGGGGTATACATAGAACTCAGGACTATCTTAGTTTTCATTAACTACAGTAAACATTTTCTCTTAAATTTGTTGATGTTGACTTTCTGTATATTCTATTCTGTAATCTTATGAAAATAAGCTAACAAATAAAACCAAATTCTTACAATTCACCTTAAAAATCTCATTCATTTTGAATGGAATTAATTGTTTTCCAGATGCTTGTAAGGACAATATAGCATACTTGCCCTCTTTGGCTAGCCTTTCACTGCTATATTTACTGTGGCCTAGACTGACCTTTGCAACTGAATATTATTTCATGATTTATACAATTCATTTTTTTCATGTCATTACTGCTTTTTGAATTGCCCCCATCAGTACTGTTTCTGTATAATGTGATAGCTCATGTCCTTGATTATTTTTTTTAATCGTTTTAATAAAATATTTCATAAAACATATCTAAAAAGGTATAAACCAGTATTATTGCTGAGTACTGTATTTTGGGCTCAGCTATCTGAACCAAGTGTCCAGTACTATTTGAGAAGCCACAGGGTATATAAGACATATACCTTGAGCTAGAAGCTATGACACAGAAGGAAAATGAGATTTTCAATCTATTGCAGAAAGAGCTGGAAGCCAGCAGAAAATCCCAAATGACATTGGATGTTTTATTCTAAGGCAACCAGATCAATCCCAATAGAAAACATCACCATGCAGAACATAAGACTTAATTTGCAAGAAAATACATTAGAATCTATTGCCTCTTTATTTTATATCCACTCTTATTTCTGTGCTATTTTTTTTTCCTCTGCTAATGCACTTCACGTTGTCTAAAATGCATTTGGTAATATTCCAGAAATATTTTAAATTCTTTACTTGTCCTGTTCATTTCCCATTCTGTTTGCTATCCTACTTTAAACTGCTTTGTTCTCCATCACTTATGGGAGAACTGTGATTTCAAACAGAAAGAACAGTAACAACTTAAGTCTTGCACAATATAATGCTCTCTGGCTATCCAACTAGTAAAATAACAAATATGTCTAGTTTTTCACCTGTTAAAAATAATCCAGTTAGCCAGTGGCAGGAATCCATCAGTAATCAATGGGATGAATATTTAAATAAAGAACTGTACATGCTATCCTTAGCAGCTAGTTCTTCTGGTGATTTTTCAAACTCTCACGTTAGGCTTCTCTGTATTTCAATACAAGTTCAATGCACAAGGAGTTAACGTGAGTGGATCTAGAAATTTTTTGCTCCTTCTTTTTCCTAATCAGAAATATTAGACATGCAATTAAATCGTAACTTTAATATGTATGATTCATGTCTGCTTATCACATTCACTTTAAATTTCCTTATATATACAAATATAAGCATGTGTATGTATACAGAATAACCTCATGACATTTAAATCGAAAAAAACTTCTTTCAGTATTTTTACAAGTTTCACAAAATAGTATTTTAAAATTATTTCTTTCATATAAATAAGCAAATCAAAACAGGAATCAAGATTGCAGTATGTGTGATCACAACTGAATGGCAACCTTCTGTATATTTCTGTATATCCCTCTGTTTCAGTGAAACTTCTTCTGGCGACAAGTGCTATCTGGAATAAGTATCTAATCTTATCATCTCTCATTAAAACTGCGTGCAGACTGTTACTTGAGAATATACACATTTTTCTATATTGTAAATATAATAGAATTTGAAAAGAGAATTTATCATCGGTTTTGAGATCATGATTAATTTTTGTTTACAGTTTACTATTGATTGAATACACTTTCCAAAACCACAACAGTTTTAAATGTAATAAATAATAACAACAGTGTTTGATTTTATCTTACTTGTTTCTACAAATATAATCAGGGCATCACTATTGAAAAGAAACTGCAGAAAAGTGAAATAATGATAACAGTAGACAGGAAAGAGGAATTAATACAGTGCTCTTTAAAGACACAATTTTTAATACGGATCCTATGTCCTACTATTCTGCAGGCTCCTTTGACATGCAAGTTACCCGTATATTCCAATACTCTGCTTTTGTGGAAGCCTGGTAAGAGTTATCAGAATAGTGATATGAACAAATATTTGCTCTCCAGGATTTCTGTAGGGAAAACATAACCAGACAAATATGCAACAGACACTTTTTCCAGAAGCTGTATTCAGTTTTAATCTAATGACAAGGAACCACCAGCAACATATATCACCAATGGAAAAACGGAGAAGCTGACAGCCATATGTATACATTGACAACTGGGAAATACAAGAAATTGGCTAAAGGAAACTAAACGTATTAATGAAACTTCTAAGGCAAATATTAAGGCTAATAAGTACTACGCTACATTGGAAACAAAAAATAATCTAGCATTGATAAATGACATAAAGATGACACAGATGGCCAACTCATCATTCAGTCATAATACAGTATGTCAAAATAGTATAAGAATATTTCTGTTTGGAACAAAGTCAGGTGAAAAGTCCACCATAAGTGATAAGAAAATACTTTCTATTCAATCACTAAATAAAATCGTGTTAAATGGCAATTGTTAGATGTTTTAAATACAGTTTATATCTTATTTTTAAATGATAAAATATGGGCATTGAATTTCACTATAGTGGAAACTGAAAGGCTGTAGTAGATAGGTCAGAATAGGGAAGAAAATGAAATACAGATCAAGGAGCAGTCTGGATGACTAATGTTGATTCTTTAATAAATTTCAGACTAGAGTGTAGGGTCTGGGGAATTTGGACAAGCTAATGTTCTCACCAACATTTTAGAAGGGAAATTTGTTGACTAAGGCAACTATGGGTCTGCTAGCTTCACATCAATCTCATAACAAAGAAAAAAAAAATTGATGTGATATACTCTATAGATACATAGCAGATGCCAATGAAATCACTGCCATTTTAACACAGCTTATATATATGTCTTCTCAGACAAGACATATATATGTGTATTCTGATATACACTCATGTTTATGTGCACATATGATCATTTATATGGGTGCATATATTCATATGCATGATCACCATTCAAGACAGAAATCTACTGATAATATAAGATTTTCATAGAATAAACCACTCCAGTTGTAAAGGTATTTATTCACCTACCTCCCATTCATTTCAGCCTTGCATGGTGTAATAATAAGCAGCTTATACTAAATCATTTTTTTGCCATCTTATATATGAATCATCTAATCAAACAAAGCAATATCACATTAAAAGTTCTTATGCTTATATCTCAGGGTGGAAAGAGTTTCAGCTGTTTATTGAGACTCAGGAAAAAAAAAAATCGTGTGTGATAGTTATGTGGAGATTTTTTTTCTTTCTTAGGAGAGAAAGGTGTTTTGGTTTTCTCTTTCCTTCTTTTTCCTAATTGCTTTTATAAAGCAATGAAGTATAAACATGATACATTTATACTTTTAGCCATTTTCTGCTAGAAAAACAAAACTTTAAGACAGCTCTGTAGAGGCCAGACATGATTTTCTTGCTGAAGACATAATACTGCAGTGGTTTCGGGAATTTCCTGCCCAGGACCAGGTGAAGCAGGAACAGGGAATAAAGGTTGTGCATGGAATGAAGGTTGTGGATGCAGGTGTAAACCTTCCTGAATAAAATGATGCATCTAGCTAATTTAGAGGTGGGCTAGAACAAAGCGAGTGTAGGCAAGGTGTGCAGAAGTTATCACAAGATAAGGAGAAAGGTTGTTAACTCAAGAGAAATAAATATATGGAGACTCATATCAAGCAGTTGTTCTCTGCAGTGAAGTCAGCGCAGGAAGAAGGAAGGTTAGAGAACCACAGAATGGTTCTAATTTTCTTCTCTTTAGGATTGCTAAATTAGATCTAAATCCTCATTTAGAGAAATAATGATATTGCTTATTTTTCACTCAGTACCTCACATAGATCTAGACTGTAGTCTCATTAAAGTATGTACCAAATTTCCATTTTATTTAGAACAACATTTGACTTAAGAAGCATTGGGGGAAGAAATGCAGCCTGAAGTAAGAAACTTATGTGGAGATCAACTAAGTGATCTTCGCTATTATAGGATTTATCTCTTAATAAGTTTTGGTTTCTGTTAAATTTTTTTAAAAAGTGAATATTTAGAAATTATAAAGCATTCGTTCATATCTAAAATCTGTGAATTATATGAGGAAAAATGTACTAATATGATAAAAAAAAAACCTCAAAAACCTGCATTCATGTACATTGCAAGGGTTTTTTATGCCTGAAAATCCTATGTAGAATGCTGTAGTTTGTTTCCTATGAACAAGTGGTGAAGTGTCTTTTATAATGGATCAGTCTGCATTAAAAGGTAATTTAAAATTTTTTTAACAGAATTGAGAAACTGATCTATGAAGGTTCTTAATGAGAATACACTCACTCATAAGAGCAGGAGGACATAAAATCTTTTCCAATTTTCCCTTTACTACCAACAGATATTTATAAAAAGCAGAAAGGCTTGTTCTTACAGTGTGCGTGCAGTTCTTTTTTCTTTTTATTTTCTTTTTCTGATAAAAGGTAGATATTAATTTTACAATCTTTCATGAAATGACTGGCAAAACAGACCTACTCAACACTATACAAAGTTGTGGCATAGTGTAGTTGCCCCCCCTACAATCCACACCTCAATATTCTGCTTGAGAAATTTTTTGAAGAAAAAAATATGGCGTCTGAAGTGTCAAGGCTTGAACAATAGGCCCAAGCCAGAGCTGGCCTATAGATGAATCCTGTATATTGTATAACTGATAACCATTGTCCCAATAGGTATTATACTAAGTTATAACAAACTGCCTATTCTGATGTGTATTGAAACCTGAACAGGCCCTGAACTGAAGCTGCTAACTCAGTATGTAATCATTAGTGAAATATGTATGGAAGATGTAGCTGTCTTGAATGCATATTTATCTTTCTTTGTGTATGGATAAAATAACAGGGTCATGGAGACCATAGTCTAGCACTGTGGCCTGATGTGAGACCTTGTGCATAATCCGATCAGATAAGCAGGGAAACTCCCTTAGCTTCTCCTTCAGCCCTGGCCAGGCTCTGGGGGAATCTAATGTGAGACTGAAACCAAAAATTTCCGCTTAAAACAAAGGTACCAGCTATTCTGGCTTGTTGATCTCTGGTATATGAGGCTGGACCCGCTCACAGGGACTTTGGAATCCTCACCTGTGGGTGGAGGCACCGCGTAGGATTTCCCCCTTGCCGGGACAGGCTCTCCAAACCCTCGCTGTAACCGGGGCTGCCCAACCACTGCGGGGCTGGGTGATGGGAACGTATGCAAGTGGTGATGGAGCTTTCTTAATCACTGTTCTCTCCCTCTCAGGTAGTAATGATTTGATGCACTACCCTGTGTGTTCCTATTTGTTTGAGTGCATTATTCTGTCTTTTCTTACTGTTTTCTGTATTATTCTGTTATATTATTTAGTTATTTCTAGTAAAATACACTTGCTCTTTTCACTCTGGTGTCTAGGTTTAATTGGTATCCCTAATCAGCAAAAGAGGCGTCATGGAGTTTCAGCGTTCCATGCATGCTTTCCAGTCAAACGTGTTGAACCATGCCACATCTTTCACAACTTCATATTGCTATTAAATAAAAGGCAAGTCTAGTTCTTCAACTCATTCAATAATGAAGAACAATACTTACATTTACAGTATAGGCCTATGTAAACACTCTTTAGACCTTGCAAACACTCTTTAGGTTTGTCTACTACCCAATCAGTGAGAAACAAATACCTCTCCTTTAATGATCCTACAGTGTCATTAAAGGCAATCTGAAATCCCTGAAGTATTAGGTTTAGCAGAACTTCAGAACTTCTTTATTAAATCCAATTTGCTTAAATACTAATTTTGATTTTGTTTGGACTGATTTTTAGGTTTATTGGCTCCATCTGTATTTTCCTTTCAACCTCTATAGAAGTATCTCTTCTTTGCAGTTCATTTAGTACAGATTGTTTCTATACTAACTGTTGCTATACTTCAGAGTAGACTGGCTACAACTCACTCCCGGACCAGGAATTATCCTTGGCTTGTTACCTTACCTACCTTATAAACCTACTCATCTGCAAGCTCTCCAGTGCCTTCTACATGTCATGCACAATACTTTTCGGTTCCACAAATGCATAAAAATATGCCACTTCTTATATTCCCATTTTTTATTTCCATGAGCATAGCCTGGGGCTCACATAAGTCAGCACCAGCTTCTGGAGATATAAAAGGAAATTCTCACAGTTGTGAGCTGTTGATTTGGTATGAAAACCTGTGACACCCTTTCTAGACCTGAAATTTTTAAGATTTTTTTAAGCCATTTCAATAACTTATTATTAAACACGTCAAGAAGAATGACTTGCAAGTAAGGGATATTATAACACTAAGCACTGAGATAATGTTTGGGTTTAGTTGTGGACAGAGGATCTTGCTCAGGATGTTTTTTGCTTCATTTCCTAAATTGTATCTTAGACCAAATATGCTATTAAACTCACTAAAAAAACAGAGCTAACTGTAAACATTGAAGGATGCTCTACTTTCCTTCTCAAAATTAATTATTTCCCCTTTGGAATCATTACACTGCATATATAATTTGGAGATAGATATAGATGTCACTATCTAAGAGTTAGATGTTTTGAACAGATTTCAAAATACCAGATTATGTTAATGGAGGAATCATTATACTATTAAAAGGATCTTTCATCTAAAAGAAAAGAAAATGAAAATGGTACAGGAAGCAAGCCCTATCACATTTCTAGGTGCAAACATGAGGATAAAGAAAGATGCCCTCTTTCATTAACACAGTCATTTTATATTATTATTGTTTGTGGGAAAGTAAGGCACTTCAAACAGTATAGTTAGAGATCTTGCTCAGTCCTAACCACAAGACTTTCTTTAAATCTATTAATTGATGAGACAGGTGGTTTTGAACCTTTTCGGGCAGAGAAAAAACTTAATTGGTGACCCTGGTCTGTGAAGCCCTTTTATAGTTATGATAATACGGGCAATTCCCTTTATCTAGGTGACTATAGTAAGTGACAGAAATATCTGTGGGGGTTTTTTGTCTTTTATTTTTGTATTTTAGGTGTATTTTTAGCATTCCTACTAGATCAGGCCTCCTTCAGGAAATAAGAAAAAAGGTAGCAGTTTCTGGCCTCAGTTTCACTTCGATACCACATAAAGTACTGCATGTGTTTACTGATGCTATTTTTATGATCTGAAGATTATTTTGTCAAGCCCTTTGTCTCTCTGCTATGTCTATATTTCTTCAGCATGAAGACGAATTAAGGAAGATGGAATTGTTAATTTCCTCTCCCAAGTTGCTGCCTTTTTTTTTTTTTTTTTTTAAGATTTTATTTTCTTCCCCTTCTCTTTCTCTCTTTTTACACCCAAGCTTTTATCAGAAAAATAGAAATTCCTAATTCTGGCAGGCAGAAGCTAGATTCAATGATCCCAAACCCTATCTATTAATCTTTCAGCAGTAGCCAGAAGCTCTTGCTAAAACAACTTTCTTTCACTCAGTAAGCAAGTAGCTTAATAAATAAATAAATAAAGACTTGACAGAAGATGTAAGTAAAGACTATCTCATGGCAACAAATCCTTTCAACTCCAACCAGTTAATCACTTTAATGTATCATGCCTATGTTGTCTTATTTGCTCTTGAAATTACCAAATATTGCTAAAAAAATAAATCATCACAACTGGATAACAATATTATCATTCATCCTAACTTACCTAAATCTCTCTTTTTAATATAATTCCCACTGTTTGTAGATATTGGAAAGAAATCTGAATCTACAGGTGGTAATTCACCTCTTTAAGACCAATGTTCTACCACTATCAGAACATACTCTTCTAGAAGTTTTCCATTTCTTCCTTTTGTTATAGAAGAAGCTGAGGGGTGCTAGCTCAAGTATTTGATTTTTAGATATTTTAAAGGATATAAATCCCCCCTAAATTATTGTCCTTATTAGAAGCCCCCACGGCAGTTTCTCAAAAACTATATCAGCTACAAAAAAGGCAGTGAAAACAATACATATAAACAAAGTAGTCATATTACAATACTCTGTCATCATTAAAATATCAGACAAGAACTCAAACCTTTAAGTTTTGTTCAAAATATTGTTAAGACTTGATTGAAAGAACTCGAACTTTTGACTTTGTATTAGAATGTACACTTTTGTATTTTTCACATATAATCCCTGCCCCCCCCCATATTATTTTCTCCCCCTTTTTTTGATTCTTTTTCAGAGGATTGGGGGAAAGTTTGGTAGAGCAATGACAGGGAGAAAAAATATCACAGATCCATAAAAATTGTAAATGTAATAAATGATCCATACACAGGCAAAATTTTTGGTTTGTATTGACTGTAGACAAAGACAAAGTAGTCATGAAATAATAAATATATTTTCTCAAGGGAAGTCTCCTTACCATTAAGTAAACGGTCAAGATCATTATGCTACAAGGACAAACAAATTTTCATTGCCAGAACAGTAAGTGATAAAATACGTTTACTGGAAAAGAGCATGTGCACTTTCAATAGACAGTAGGTAAAATAATTTGTAAAACCACTACCTTTTTCCCTTTTTTTTTTTTTTTTTTTAGAATGTAAGCAAATTATTGAAAATTAATTGTGGTATTGTAGACTATAAATTTGCTGGTTCTTTTTATTGATAAAAGTTAAAAATCAGTCCAATTAAACACTGCAATATTTATGTTAACTAATGTAATATTTTATCCACTGCACATTGCAACTGCTTTATCCATTAATTACTACCTTTTAATTTTCGATGACTTTAGTATTTCTTAATTCACCTTAAAAGTATGAAGAAATACACATGCAAATCTAACTTCAACTGTTTCTCTGTGAACCAAACAATTACACCTTTTAATGAAGATGATAGTTAATCATGTCATTGCCTTCCAATTTAAGGCTCAGCTGATTGAGGATAATTAGATACACTGTGGCTTGCAGTTTTAAACTGGGACTGTTATGTTGAAAGTATCACCCTTTTCCTTCCTATAGTCATTCTGCTATTCACAAGATTCTAAAAACAACCTCCAGAAACTCCATGAATCTGATAGATCTGAAACCATTCAAGCCAATAGGAAAAAACTAACTTCAAGAAGCTCAAATCAGATTCTGGATAAGAACAGAAAAATATTTTTTTTTCCCCAACAGTTATTTATTAATTCATCAATACAGAACAAATAATTAAAAACTAAAAAAATTTAAAAATAATACAGGCATAGAAGTATGACAATAAAATTTTTCTTTTAATAATCTTCAAAAAATAAAGAAGTTTTTTGTATAGTGTCTCTTTATCCAATTCATTCACCCCACCTGATATCAGTATGCCTCACTTTGTTAACAGGCAGCTAGATCTTCTCCCTGTTATAGTAAATCAGTGGAAAATATATAATTGACTTCAGGTAGACATGAGGGATAGCAGCAGGTCAAGGCATAAGAGGGAAAAAAAAGAGGACTTAAACACATTTGTTTTATTGATTACTGTTGACTGTAACTGAAAACCCATTAACATAGTTTTCTCCCCGAGTTGCACAGAAAAACAGAGTGCACACAAAAGTGAGACAGTTACAGAAACAAAAAAGTCTTGCAGAAATTATATTTGTGAGTGATAGAAAGATTTAAACAGGAATTCTGTATATGTACATTTGCTTAAAGTATTCCAGCTTTTTAAGTATAAATACACCTTAATGCATTTATATCCTTCAGAAGAAAGTTAATAAGCTGAATTGTTAAAGCTTGATTAAACAGTACTATTTAACTCCTATTCATAAAATGAAATTGTTGTAACTGAATCCACACAAAGTTACACTTTAGTTATAGTTTGTATGATACAAATAGTTATCTAATCCAAAATTTATGAAAAGTCTAGTAAATTATGCATGTGCACGTTTATTTACTTTTATTTCAGAAGTTAAAATATCATAGCAGACTAGAAATTAATAATTTAGACCCAGAGCAGATACTCAGAAACAGGATTTGAAATCCCAAAACCAAGTTTTTCATGGGGGTGAAAGGGAACAGAAAAAGCCCCTTTTTCTCTGTTAAGGAATTTTTAGGTAGTAGTCAAAATGTGGTGGCTTAGATTGGAGATTGAAATGAGGTGAAATGTTGGTAAAATTTGCAGGTGTATTTGAGAGATGACTATCAGTAAGTTAGTGAAATAACTCATGAGAAGAAATATTTCCTTCATCAGCATTGCCTAGCATACATTTGTTCTGCATTTTGGATTATTGGATTTCAGTAGTTGCAGTAGTCTAAATGTTAAGTAACATAGTCAGCTTCTCTATACCTAGTTGGATCTGTACGGACCAGTAGAAATAAAAAGGTTCAAGAGACATACTGTGCCAGAGTAGAGTGTACACACTCAACCTGAAGTCCTCAAATTAAAAAATATAATTCTGTTACAGAATGAGCTGCTAAATTTAGTGGAAGAGAACCCTGCTCTGCTTTTGCAGGAAGGGGTCAAATACAACCCTACTGTCAAAAATTGGGGGTGAAGGCCCTATAGTTCAGAAGCACTTGCTGTTTTGGTGTTCAAACATCACCTGTCCTAGGCACAGCCACACAGCTGTACAGCTGTGCCCACTTACATCCAAGCTGTGTCTATCCTGAGCACATGTCACTAGTTCTCTGAAACTGTGAGAATGCAGAAGAGATTAAATCCAGAAGGTGCTGTAAGAGTATCTAGTCTTTCCCTGTGCTCCACAAAGGACATATAGCAAAACCTTAAGTACAAAAAACCAGAACTTCCAAACTATGTGCACAGGAAGGCACTATGAATAATCCAGGCCACTGTCAAATAGCCTGGACTATTCTCCTCAATAACTGAGAGACAACAGACATTAGTACTTCACTTCTTTACTACATTTTTTTTCTGTTGTAGCCCATATAGCCTGGATTCTACTGTGCCAAGATGTAGAGAATGATGGGGGGGGGGACACGGGACGGGACGACGACACCAGAAAAGCAAGAGTGACTTATTCCACTTGGCACAGCTGAGGAAATAAATGGCTATAAGGTAGGTTTATGTTCCCATAAATTCTGAGGCTACCTGAAGTCAGCTCAGCCCAGCATCAACTTGAGCAGCTAAAAGTCTTCAGATTTACAGCACCCAATAATAATTGCCTAGACACTGTTGTGGCAACTAGGAACTCCTGAAGCACAACCAGCTATTACCTATATACTTTCCTTTTCTGAGAAAACCAGAGGGACAGACTGATATGAAACACCACCAGCGCATCACTACCCTGGTCCTAAGCCCAAACAAACATATTGTCATTTCAGCAGTGTCTTCTAGTCACTGTGTTATTGGGTTATTCCAAATGACTTTTGCATAAATAAAAAAAGTTTCATCAGTCTGCCTTTACGCAATATATTGCTAGTCCCCTGCCTGAAGTTCCGATAGTGGCAGCATAAAAATATGTTCAGTGTCATACGTCAAAGGAAAGAATGAAACACCAATCTGTTGTGCACACATGATATGCACAGAAGCACCTGTGGTGCATGATTAGCATAATTCTGTGACATAGGTTGAACAATGAGGCAGTTTTAGCAAACATCCCGCATTTCACAATCACCACTTCAGAAAACATTCTGTATACACAGACAGTCATGTTGTTTGGAAAAGAACTTGCTCTCAGGAGAGATAAGACCTGATTGATTGAAGTCTCTACAGAGAGTATTTTAACCAAGCATGCTTTATTACAGCTTACTGTACTTTAGTTTATGAACTTGCAATGCTGAACACTGCTTGATAGACACGATGATGTCTCTGTCTGATGTGACTTTATTTGCACATAAACATTTTCCCATTAAGTTTTTTGGACAGTATTCAATTCTGATGCAACTCCAATGGTTTCACTAACCAAGGAGACAAAACAGTGTTCTGCAGGTTACTGTGATAGTAGCCCAAAACTAAGTAAAAAACCTTGAAACCGGGATGTTTTTTACTACTGAAATAAATAGTGGCAAATCATGCTATTTGTAAAATGTAATTTGAATTTAAAGTTATCTTAATTATCAAATTAAGTTAAAGTTAATTCTACTTTAAATATACTTAATACTCTGTAATAAATGTTATAGTTGTAAAGGATAGGCTAGGCCATTAAAACAATAATTTTTATGAGAGAGATGAGGCCAATTTAAAATAAAATTAATCTGTGGGTGGAACAAGGATTGAATTCCAGTAGTCTAATATCTCAGACACAGTAGACACTTGCCAAGGGCATCTCCATCAGTGTGCACCATTTCAGTACAAAATATACTGAATTGAAGAGTCTTTTTATTCCATTACTATCGCCTCCAACCACTGGATTTAGCTTTCTATAGAATAAAAACTGTTCTACATCAAGTGGTATTTTAACATAAAAAAAAGAGAAGACAAAACCCAAAATCTAAAACCTGAAAAATTAATTTTGGAATTAGTTATTTTTAATTTCAAAAAGTTCCAGGAGAAAATGACAGTCAGTTCTGGGCCTCTATATAATTTATGTCAACACTCTCAAATGAAGGTTGTGTTTTCTAATACATTTACAGAGGTGCTGCAATATACATAAGCAAAGATATTTTTATGTTAATTTTTATATTGGAATTAATACTTGATTTTTTCCTGGCAAATTTCCAGACTCCTTGGGAAAATGCTAAAAGAATTCAGTGCATCACTCTTGCCAATTCATCAGTTCTTTCAAGCTGGGCTTCATTGCAGAGTTTATTAAATATTTCACATTTACAAATTAGCATTTTTACTACCTAGCTCTTCTGTGGAGTTAACAGTCAGGTATTTCACCTGCTTTTATAGTTTGGTATTGTATTTAACATTATACATTAGAAACCTTATTTAAATGTTACAGTTGCAAAGTAACAGAATCAAGGTTGCCACATTGATTTAATTCAGTTTCTTACTGCATATGTATTATAAACATCTTACAAAAATTATAATGAGTGTCCAAGACATGGCCAAGAAGACACCTCCATAATATAGGATTCCTGTTCTATACTTTTAACACCAAATAACATAATTTCTTATCTTGAAACCTTCTTGCTCAGCTTTAGTCCTGTCTTTGAACAAAGGCATTTTCCCTAAGGGTCCCAGAAGGCATTCTTTTCCTACTAGAAAATTTCAACCCAAAGCCCTTAGCTGGATTTTGGTTAAGCCTTTTATTTCACAAAACAAAAGGAAACACGACTTTCAATCAGATCAAATCGGTAGCACAGGATGACTGCTTATATGAAACTCCATTGCCTTTTTTTATCCTAAATCCAGAGGTTAAATGACTGAAGAACCCCTCCAACCTTTGGAAAATATTGAGTCAGGTTTTTTTTCATCTTATGGCTTTAAATATATGTTTCCCCTAACAAGGCTGTAACGACCAGGTATAAGTATGTGGAGTGGGAGGGAAGGTACTTTGTAATTCTGCAGCTGAAGCCCATCCTCCACACATTACCATACACACACAAATATTTATTATGCTAGAACAAGCATGACTCTTGTTTCTTACTGATGAACATACTCAAGGGAGGAGTTGTACAGCAGTAATTTCTGAATCTGCTGTTTAAATGAGTTAAAACTAACCATGATTTTCTTGTTTCAAATGCTAATTTATTTAATGGTAAAGACTGTATTATTGCTTGTTATATGCACATAAAATACTGAATAATTTCCTCTTAGTCATTCTCTTCTCTTTTCCATTTCTCTTCCCTTTTGATCTTATTCATAGGTAAAGGCATTAGATAGCACACATAATGCTCATCATAAATAGAAGGTTTATATTATGCATCTTGATTCCCACACAAGTACAAAGGAGAGGAAATTAAAACTCATTTTGAGTTCTCCTCCCTTTCATATAACTAGTAATAAAGCTTAGTTAATAAAACACGACTATTATTAGGGCATTGGACAACTACACATTATCCAAAACTGATCTGATTCAAGCTTAACAGAGTCATATGATCATTCTTCTCCAAGGAGCATGCAAATACTGTTTTGATGTGCTTCTTCAGTAGTTCTTATTTTGTTATTATAAATGGGGTTATTATAAATGTTTCCATGACAGCAAACACCCAAGTATTAGGAAGAGAATCAAATTACTGAGTACAATGTTCTATCTGTATTGTTCATCACTGGGGTTTCTGCCACTTTTCTAATACTCTTTTTTTCCTCCATTCTTACAGTCCTTAAAATGTCAACAACAGACACTTTACTGTCTATGCCAGAATGAACTCCTCTATGCTAGAAAGTATTACCTAGACAGCAAAAAAAAAAAAAAGAGCTAGAACATGTTTCTCCAGAATTCATCTGAAACCTGCTTCTTTATGACAGGTTATCAGATGCTCTTTTCCTTATTTGATTTGTTTATGCTGTGTTCATTTAATACAGATTCTTAGTGCTGATACATTATAAACCATTTTTACTACTGAAAAATATTGCTGTAAAAATCAATAAATAAGCAATCACAAGCTTTAGCTACAAGTCAGAAGCCTTTAAAAAAATAACAGAAACAAAAACCCAACAAAACAAAAAAGTCCCTCTTTATTTCACCACTTTTACTCAAACACACATACTTCCTGTGTGCATTTTTAGGTCTGTTTCTGTACTCCAACATTTTTACTATAGTAAATGGTAAAGGGTGTCCTAGAGATTGTATGCATTTTACTGTTGAAGTATCTCATTGCTCTTTAAGTTGTATTCATTAAATCGTGTAACTATGTTAACAGCCAGGACCCTTTCTAGATAGCTTTGAAAATGCAAATGTAACTACACAGCTGAAACTGTAATCTGCATGTAGCAATATTTTATATTTACATTAGATAGGAAAATGTGTTAAAAATAGCAGGATGGATTATCTCTTCATATATTAGCTAGACATCGAAGTTGGCTTTGGGAAAAAAGAGGTACTTTCAGGGCATAGTTATAAACTGACAGCACCAGACAGTACTTACCTAAGAGATCTAAAGAATTAAAATATCATTGAAATAAGAACAATCACAGGTAATCTGTTATGTACAACTGAGGACTGGAAATGGCAAATGTAATGCCAGTGTTTAAAAAAATCCTCTGCAGCGATCGTGAAGCCTGTAATCCTGATTTCTCTCCAGTCCATGGAAACTATAAAACAGAATAGAGTAAGTGGACAGCTGGATAAAAATCCACCTACATGAGATGAGTCAATCTGGCTTTTTTAAATTGACACCTCATCTTACCAACTCAACAGAGGTCTCTTCAAAGAACATATAAAGACAGTTTCCCAGAAACTTTTGACCATATCCCTCACCAAAGGCTTTAAGGGAAAACACAAGTAATGGAATAATAATGGTGTATATACCTGGTGGGTTTGGCTGTTGTCAGAGTTTGAGTCATTGCCACTGACCCTCACTGTGCATGGATTTCCCAGGCAGCTCCAACATCCACTGGGGATATACTCAGGGCATGGCATGGGCCTCAGCCCAGTTGGACCTCCAGGGGGAGGTGGACATTGCCCTGGTTTGGGATAGTACAGAGGGCCTGGGGCTTCTTCCTGGGGCTATAGGGCAGAAGTGACCTGCCTGATGAAGGCTGTACTCCAGCTGAGATGCTAAGGTGTCCAATGAAGACGGTGAAGAGGAGATGAGCAGGCCATGTACCATGAAGAAAACTGAAGGGAAGATTTACAAGGTCCTTGAAGAAAGTCTGCAGAGGCAAGAGACCCTGAGCCACACAAATTAAGCAAGCAAAGGAAGGAGAGAAGGGAAGGCAGACAGCTAGAGACCTTGACCACACAGGTAGTAAAAGGTAGCTGATGGGAAAGCCTGGAAGCTTGTGACTTCTGGCAACAGGAGAGAGGATCCTGCTCCACCTCCAAATGAAGCACAGAATAGGTTGAGTGCCTTGACCACTGGTGAGGACAAACAAGACCTCACCGGTAAGACTTTCTTCCTGGGTATCCCAGGTCCCTGAGACTGTAGGAATGAAGCAATACCCACAGTATGGTAATGGATGGCTTAACCTGCTTGGATGTATAGGAGTCCATGGGATCAGATAGTGTGCACCTGAAGGTGAAGGGGCTGATGCCATTGCAAGGCTGCTCTGTCACGTTTGAGGGGTCTTGGCAATTGATGGAAGTCCCTGAAGACTGAAGAAAAGATGTCACACCCATCTTCAGGAAAGACAAGAAGGAGGATCTTGGGAACTGCATAAGCCTCACCACAGTCTCTAAGAAGCTTACAGACCAAACGTTCAGAGAAATCCTTTTGAAAGACATCAAGGACATGGTGACTGAGAGAGCCAGCACAGGTTTACCAAGAGAAAATCATGCCTGACCTACCTCAGTGCTTTCTATGACAAGGTGACAGCCACTATAGACAAAGGACATACAGGAGATGTTCTATACTTTGAGGTTAGCAAGATCTTCAACACAGTCTCCCATAGCCTCCTTATCATCAGATGGGTGAGACATGGGCTGGATAAGTGGAAAATAAGTGGACAGAAAATTGTCTGGGCTTCTAGGCTCAAAGAACTATGACTTGTGGTACAAAGACCAGCTTGTGACCAGTGGGGTCCTTCAGGGCTTAGTACTGGGACCATTACTACTTAGTGGTTTTTTAATGACCTCACACCTCGATGACAGAATAGAGGGCACTCTCAGCAAGACTGCTGACATCAACCTGCAGACAGCAATCAATGTCTTGGAGGACAGAACTACTGTTCAGAGACATCTCAATAGGCTGGAGAAATGGGTTGATGGGCACCTCGTGGAGTTCAACAAGAGCAAGTACTTGCAAATGGAATGGAATAACCTCATGTAACGGTATAGGCTCATGGTAGAGTCTAGGAGGTAGCTTTGAGTTAGAGTCTGGAGGTCCTGGTGAACAAGGTGAACATGAGTCAACAGTGCACCTTTGTAACACAGACGGTCAAAGGCATCCTGGGCTGTATTATTGAGAATGTCAGTAGGTCCAGGAAACTAGTACTTCACATTTCTTTGGCACTTGTGAGACTACATGTAGAGTGATGCACCTGGTTTTGGACTTCCCTGAACAAGAAAGACATGGATGAACCAGTTCAGCAGAGTGACACCAATGTGGTCAGGGAGATGGATCACATGAACTTCCAGGGGAGACTTCAGCTCAGAGAAAAGAAGACTCAGGGAAGACCTTACTGTTGATTACAACTAACTGATCAGAGAATACAGAGGTAATCGAACTGGACTCATCACAGGGCTGCACAGTGATAGGTCAAGAGGTATGGACAGAAGTTGAAACATATGAAGTTTTGATTAGATACAACGAAAAAAAATTCTGTGAGGGTGGTTAAATATCTGCACAGATTGCCTGGAGAGGTTGTGGTATCTCTATCCTTGTAGGTATTCAAGACTCCATTGGATGTTATCCTGAGCAATTAAAAAGCAGAGCAGACAGCTGATCTCTGGAGGACCCTGCCAACCTAAATTATGGTTATGTTTTTCAATGTCTTCATGAATACATACCTTGAAAAGGGTATGGGCAGTGAAGGATGAAGGACTGTTCATGTTACAAAGTTATTCAGAATAACAAAGTAAAGACTCAACTGTGATGACCTCGAGAAGTTTCTTATGAGTGGTTTGTAAATAACATAACTGGTGAAATTTAATGTAGATAAATGTAGATTGGTTCATATTGCAGAAAAAAAAAAAAAAAACTTAATATCTAGGACAATAGCTTTTGATACACTCATTACCAGTTCAGGTTATTAGGCTTAGACAGCTAGTTCATCAAAATATCAGATCAATAAGTAGTATAAATCAAAAACACATAGCAAATGCTAGAAATTACTAGGAAAGAATAAAAAAAATTACACAAAGAGCCTCAGAGAACACTGTTCTCCACTTCAAAAGTCATGAATCACACACATATTTAGTCCTGTGTGCAGTTCTGGTCACTTGTACCCAAAAAAATCCCCAAACCAAAACAGAAGACATTTGGAGGGGGTAGTGGCATGATCAAAAGTATAAAAAGACTTTTGTACTATGAGCAATTACTTAAGCAGGAATTTTCAGTAGGGAAAAGAGATACTGACATTTGAGGTAATACAATAGAGATTTTAAAACTGACTGTCATAGATATGGTGGCTTGAAACTGACTATTCATAATCTCTTCCAAAGCAAGAATCAGGAATATGAAATGAAGTTAGCTGGAGCTAGTTTCATAACAAGCAAAAGGGGCACTTTATGAAATGAAGCACAGAACTGTAGAGCTACTTGATATATGGTGCTGTGAATGCTAAAATTACCTGGATTTAGAGGAAAAATGAGACCTGTTAATGGAATCTAATGGTTATTGAATATGTAAAAATGACACTGTAGTTGAATATGTTAAGCGAATGTATCCTCCTTTTTCTTTCTCTTCTTTAAGCATTTGGTTTAGTTAATATTGAAGATGGGATATGGGACTTCACAGACTTTTTGGTCTGATCCAGGATAGCCATATTGAGTTTTATGATGTGGTTCATCTGTGTGCCATAATAAAGCCGAAACCTCCTCAAAGCGCTTCTTTATCTGTATGCCACAAGTCACCAGATAAGGTACAAAAAATGAAAGTACATCAGTCAAAAGCAATTACTGTGTTTACTTTTAGTTTTATATTGCATCACAGTGAATAAGGAGGGAAACTTTCAGATATGTATTTTGTGCTGGATCACCAAGGGATGTTTATTAAATCACTGTAATTTAAACTAAAGCACTATGATATTCTGTTTTGATTTACTTAAAAAAAAATCCTACTTATTTTACAACTAGAAATTCCCCATAGTTATAACATGGAAGGGAATAATTTCCCTGTAATACTTGCATGGATAAATAAGAGCTGACAGATGGTATAATACATAATAAAACTTTCTATTAGGTTCAGAATACATATTGCACAAACACAGTACTCATGTTCATATATTCCCAGCGGCCATGGTCTAGATCTTAGTGAAATCAACAAGACTATTTCCATTAAATCTGTACAGCATAAGAAATTTAACTGTTTTGCAGTAATTTCATACTTTTAATAAAAAATGAAAATGTATTGCTTGTATAGAGCATTAAGATGTATTGATTTTAATAATTTATGATCCCTCTATTTGTGTTTATGCACTGCAGACTGACACCACCTGATTAAGCTTACTATATACATAGTTAGGACAGCAAGAATACATAAAATATATGTAAGTAATAGCAAAGGAAAATGCTGAGTTCCTTTTAGTTTGACTCTGTGCATGCATTCACTCTATGATGCCCAGAGGAAACTCAAAACTGTGGATCAATAAAAGAGCATTAAAAATTAGGTGAAGTCAATCATGACTAAAATGATAAATAAGAGAGAGAAAAAAAGGTACTATTTTAGTTGCTGATAAATGTCCTAGCTCTAAGAATATCAATTGGCTAGAGAATTGAACCTATCAGTAGTACAGAGTTTATTCTGGAGTTCTGTTGTAGCTTGTTAAGCTGTTCTAAGCTAAATTTTATTAAGCAAGGAAAATTTGGAAAATTTTGCCTTTTATTCATGACAGAAAAAGGGACATGAAACTCTGTTTCATTTTGCATGAGGAAAGTAATTGATAGTTGTGACAGAAAAAGGAAGATTTCCTTAAGAACCATTTTCTTTCTTTTCCCAGAAAATTGTTTCCTTTTGAAAAAAAAAAGTTAAAAAAAACCCAAAACAACAACAACAACAACAACAACAAATCAAAAAACACATGTTCAAGGAAAACAGCAAAATAATTTATAATTGCAAAGGTATTTACACTTCTGTTATATTAAAACCAATCAGCTGATATAGTGGATGAATGAGAAATTACAAAAAACCCCTTTACAAACTCTTTCAAAAGGTGACAGACACCATAAACCTGGAGTTTCTCTCTTCTTATTTACCTCTTTCCTATGTTTTTTTTTCAAAAAGCAGACCATTTAAAAAAATGAAATAGTTCAATGTGACAAGTTTAGCAAAATTAAACTTCTAGCTATGTGCCACAGATCGGTTACTGGTTTTGTTGTAGTGTGCAGTTAACTGTGGAAATGTTAACTATAATGAAAACCTCGTTCCCTTGTAGCCAAACAGAGTAAATTCCCAAGGGCATCCCCCATGTGTCATCCTCATTGTGCTTTTTGAACTGATCAAATTGAATCTTTCATGCTTGCTGAATACACAGGTGGTGTCTTGTAAAGTTGCCTACTCCCTGGATTTTCCATAGCTTTTTCAAGGATTTATGGTTTCATATGCTTTCAGTACCCTCTGGGACAAACACAGCTCCACCTATTTTAAATTATGTTTGCAAGTTTAAGTTTTGGGGGTTTTTTTGTCAGTGTACTCTTGCTACTTTTTTCAGCTTCTAGTTTTTCAACAATTTTCAAGTCAGATTTCTTGTGCATTTTGCAGACTGGCAAGGACAAGTTGAGTATTTCGAAAGACACTCATTCTAGCCCACCTACCTGAGTATTAAGTGCAAGCTCATGTATTACATGAGAGGGAAACTGTGAATATGTGATTAAATTATAATGCCAGAGAGAAAGGAATGTTAGAAGGGTAGGTATTGTCAATAGTGGTGTTTAAGAGAAGTAGGGTTTTTTCATGGTAATCTGTAAAGAATATAGGTGAACCATTATGAAATAAACTAGCCTTGAGGGAAGGGGGGATGACCTTAATTGAATTTAAAAAGAACACTTTAAAGAGAAAATGGAAAAGACAGACCTTGAAACATTTGCATATTATGGTAATTATAGGCAAAACAATACTGAAATTGGAAATTGTCAGAAAGAGAATTGCTAGAAAAATTTCAGAGGTGCTGGTGATGCTAACTTCATTTTGTAAAGTGCTGTGATCTGCGTCCTTGTGTCTGTGTGTGGGGAGGATGGTTTATATTTTAAATTAAGTATGATAAACTGTTTTCAAAACAAAAAAGGGTTGTAAAAAAATTCTGGAAAAAAGTGTCACTGATTTAGAGCTCAGATAACTCCCTTACTTTTCCCCTCTGCCTAGGCTTTCACACTCTACATTTTTGGATCCTGCACTAAATGTAGAAAGCTATATGGGTGAGCTCTAACTCAAGGATCACTGACCTCAAAATTAACTATATCACTTAAAAGTTAAGAAATCTGAATGATTTATTGACAGGACAATGAAAGTTCTTGGACAATGAGACTACACTGCTGAGAGAAGTAAAGTGCAAGGAAAAGAAACTCCAGTAAGACCAAGATAGAGCATATCTCTTTGCAGAAGTTATTCTATACTGCTATTTCTGCTAAAAAAAAAAAAAAAAAAGATTTAACCAGGCTTTTAAGATTCAACCACTTGAGCCTGGAATAAACTCACTAACTTTGGAGTGACTGAAGTATACAATTCAGAAAGGCATTTATTCATTACTTCCTGGCCTCATAGTATGAAGAATTAATCCTCACTTTATTGCATTGGTCAACCACCTTTACTAGTAAACATTTTCCCCTCAAAAGTGTCTGCCTTCTTTCTCTTATCCTTTTCATAAATTCAAGATTAAAGCTGAATTTCCAGATTTTCCTTCTGAAAATTATTATAAACCAGGAAAAGTATTCCCAAACCATCTACATATTTGCTTGCTTTAACTAATATACTCAATGTGTTTAAATAACACATTCTAACTGAGGATTATCTTTTCTAAACATAATAACTTTCTCTATATTCTTCTGTACTTTTTCATACCTCTTTCAAATGTTGACTTCAGCTCTGCATTGTAGTATTGGTCTCCTTAATGACATATTTAAATTAAGAATACTGTTTCCTGTCTCTACTGTACACAACTTATTCAAGTATCACATTAAACCTGTCTGCACTTACTGTAATCTAAGACTGTTAAACATTTTCCAGGGGTACATCTTGAAAAGGCATAGTCACCTGTTTTGTTGGTATGGCCTACTTCCTGAGAATATATGCATTTTTTTTTCCCAGTAATTATGCAACATAAAAGTGAGTCACTGTCTTAAACGAATTGTTTCTTTAATATTACTGAAACCAAGATGCATTAGGGCATGGTTTGGGGGTTTTCTTCCTACTAGTAATGGATAAAACAACATTAGCTACTGAAAAGACTGCAATACATTTTCACTCACAGATTACTTGTAGCAGTAACACATAAAGACATGTATTTTAAGGCTAATAGTCTAATAACTCACCTTTTTGTAGCTTCTTAAGATGAATTTAATGTCAGTTCTGTTTGGGGCTGGTGGTTGGATATGTTATTGCTGAAGTCACTGCATCATTTAAAAAACAAACAAACAAAAACATAACCCCCAAAACAAACAAAAAAACCCCTTAGCTGCAAACTAATACACAATTTTCTGTTTCTTTACTGGGCAAAGTAAGAGAAAGAAGGAGATGAAAGGAACTATTTACCTGCATCTCCCAGTTCCTTGCCACAGAACCATTCACATTCCCAGTTCAGAGATCAGAATTTTTCAGGATATACAATTTAATCTAAAAGAATTTGGGTGTCGCTGAGAATTTCTAAATCTCTATTTTAAAAAGAAGCCCTGCTTGTACTACAGCACAGAGCAAAAAATGGAGGCTAGCATGAGAAGCCAATACCTTCCCTGACTAGAGCAATATTCTTCACTCATCATCCAGGTGAGGAAATTCACTTCTGCAAGAATTCAGATATAGCTAAAAATGCATGTGTCACGGGCATGTGTTTATCTCTAAGCTAGGAATCCAAACTACCATTACAGTCAGTGAAGATCCAGTAAATACAATCAATAGAGTATACAGAGCTATTTGTGCCACTGTAAAGCCAGACATTGACACTTGATCAACTGGTTCCCTAGATACTATTGGTGTGCTGACAAGGGGCTCAATTTTCTTGACCTTGTATTGATTTAGTGTCATCTGAAACAGATGACAAAGACAACAGTCTATCCTGCACGGCCTCCAGCTGTTGCTCCTGCATGTCACCTGTAGGTCCCATGTCGTATCTGCCAGCCACATGCAGGTGTCTGAGATATGTTAAGTCATTTCGGGTCTGTGTGTGAACAGAAGAATTGAGCATCTCTGTCCAAGTATGTGAATTGCGGACGAGGTGAATTTCATGGCATAGCCTGCTTTCCCCTCACACTTCTCTCCCTCTCCCCATCATCTAGACCACAAGATCTGGGGACACAAAAATCTCTTTCATTATCAAGCACTGGTATTGAATCAGGATTTGGGAGGCAATGAGGAAAATTTATATTCAGGTTAGAGTCCTAGATCACACTCTATATCATGAAACTGAGACACCATCTAACTACCACTATTTACACAAAGCCTTAGGAAAGCAAGATCAGTGATACTATCTGCACTTAGTCTGAGCATTCTTTTAGCACATTAATAACGTATTTGGCATGCAGAAATGTTCACTATATGTAATTTAGCCATAGCCGTAAACAAAACTGACTTAAAGTCACCACAAAAATTACGTATTTTTATTCTGTTAAGTAAATCAATTATTTCTACTAGTTTTACTCTAATTATTTGCAGTATGGTTTGGAACATACAGAAGTGGGGTTTTAGCTATTTATATTTGGGAATTCTACCATACGCACTACATGAGGGAGCCATTAATCTTTTACAGCTGGGAAGCTTGGGTAAGAACAAAATTCTTCTATGTAACATGTATAAATTAACATGATGGCAAATTTTTATTTGGAGGATTAAAAAGGGCAGCCTTCAATTGTAAATTTTATAACTTGAAATACCTAAGCTTTAGGTATGCTTTGAGTATTTTTTTAAATATACCAAACCAGGATTTTTTAATCTATTTCCCCAAACATCAATTAACAACCCCCTTACTATTAGATTTTACAAAATCTAACATAAAAAAGAAGTATAGTAAGCACTTTAGATTACTGAAACTTAATTTCAGAAGCCCTATTATTTTTTTTCAGTATTAATGCAATTTCTGATTCATTTATGACAATGAAAACAAACTAACTAGCTAATTTTATTTTTGCTTATGTATATTTGAGTCTTTTAATTGCTAGCTCAGTGCCTCACTTTCATCTGCAAAATTGAATTAGAATGAATAATTGAAGTATTTTGATTTTAGATCCAAAACTGTACTTTCTTGTGCAAGGGCTAGATATATCTATAAATTGCATTAACAATTAGATTTTAATATGGTGGGTTTTTTTGGTTTTTTTTTCCTAATTCAGTACTTGATCATAGAAATGCAGAAGAAGAGTCTAAAAAGTACTTGGAAACTCCTTTTATTTTTTTTTAATTTATAGAGATGTCACTCTACTGATATCAAGAAAATGATCTATATATTGTTTTATTCATTCTAAAATGTTGCTGGATGTGTATTTACATTAGGTAGCAAAGCTCAGTATTACCAAGAGAATAGAATTAAGTATATGTTTAAGAATATGTTGGAGGAAATAAAAGTTTAACATAAAGGCCATGTTTACCCTTGCTTTGGAGAAAATAAGATAAGCTATAATAATTTACGTGATTATTTATTTACTGTTAATTTGTGGATGGTTACAGTGGAAGTTACTGAAAAAGCATCTGAGTTTTTAGGCACTTTAGGATATCCAAGGGTGCCCTAGAATAATGAAAACATCTACCCAGGTCTGGGGGATATGTGGTACGTGTCACCCACCCATGAATTTCTGTTATGGAAGCTAGGGGACAGGCATTTCAGATGGCACAGGACACTTATATGCAGTAAAAAGAATTGAACTCAAAGCCTGAACTTAAGTGTCTACTACCCTTAGTAAGTGCTACAGGTTATCCAGGCTCCTGCTGCCTGTAGATGAGTCTCAACTTGGATCCTCTAGGTTCTGCATTTGTAAGGTATCTGAGCTCCATGCAGATATCACTTGAAGAAGGCATTTGAAACATCACTACATATGTCTTTTCAGGTAATCGAACCCTGCCCACTGTAGCTGACAAAGCTGTTTCACTGGGTATATGTGGGTACATGTAGAAACCTGCAGTGTGGATGCCCACATATATAGTATTTGAATCTGGAGGTAAATCCCATTTTTGATTACAAGGCAATCTAAATGACTTGTGATAATACCACCTTCTCCTTTGATTAGAATGTACTTGCTTTTTGCTAAGTACAGTTTTGCTTCAAATCATTAGCCAAAACTCAGAGGCATTTTTTGTCTACAGCTGTTTCAACTACCCATATTTCTTATGGAAAAGTTAAAGGTCCAACACGAAAAGTGTTTTTTTTATTTTTGGGGGAGCAAAACTTCTCTGGTCATTCTTTATGTTGAATACAAATGGGTGACATAAGTCTGTGATGCCTTAATCCCTTCTTTTTGCAGCATGACTGTTCAAATGACAGATTTGAACCAGTGCCAGCAATATTTTACATATTCAAAAGCAAAATTGACTTTATTGCTCCTTAATATTTTTGATAAAAAGAAGAGTTCTGACACTTATTCTGAAAGCACCAAGGTTGCCCCTTTGGCTTCCCTATTCCATTTTTGTTTGTTTCTTTATTTTTTGTTTTGTTTTTTACAGTATGAAAGAAACTGTCATTAAGCTCTGCTGACTGAGCAGAAATTGTAGGTGCAATGATCCTGTTTCTTGTGGAATTATCTTTAAAATAACAACTGAATTGCTGAATTTTCAGTTAACTGAACTACTTATCTTAATATTTGGATTAATGTCTACTTCATTTATTTCACAAATTAAATGCATTGCTTTTCCTTATCACAATGTAAGCGGCTTCAGAATCCCCCTCTTCCCTACTAGACTTACAGGTGTATCTATAACATTCTTGGGCACTAGTTTCCATCTTCACTCATCACTGCTTCCTTGCTGGTTCAGTATGCAACAAAAAATTTACAGCACTCTTGGGGTTTTATTGCTTATCTTAAGATGCATATCCAAGCTGAGTTAGCTGTCTATAGCTAATAAGTCCTCTTTAATATCAGGTTATATGAGAAATTAAGGTATCCTAATCCAAGACTCTTTTTTTCCTGACTTTTTTTTTTTTTTTTTTTTTTTTTTTTTTTTTTTTTTTTTTCTGCTAGTCATCAGTGGATTAGGCAATTTAGACTGATGACTACCTCCAGATCAACAATCTGTATATGGACAAGACAGCTCAGTCTGTTTTCTCAGGGTAAGGTCCAACAGTAACTAAGACCATGTTTCACAGAACACAAATCCCTGATTTTATCAGTTTTGGACTTTGTCAATATAATTTACTTCAAACTTTTTTTTTTTTTTTCCCTCAAAAATTAGGGGGTTTGGCCAAGGTCATCTTTTTGAGGCTATGATGCTAACAAATTGTTGTAAACAGTACATCTTACCCATGTATTTATTCTGACTCAATTTCTCATCCTGAAACTGTCTTCTATGTTGACCAATGCCTCTAAAATTTCTTCTCCCAGTGATTTCTCAGCTCTGTAAATCCCTGCTACAGATATCCTGGTTTTCTTGTTGACACTGTTGCAGGTAGAGCGTCCTTAAGTGACTAGAATTTTATAACTGCTACCTCAACAAAGATTTAATCTCTGACTGTAAATTACCTACTAGAATTCTCCCTGGGAAGCTTTAATTTGACTGATTGGAATATCTTCTCCCCTAGGCTTTGTCTGTTCTTGTGCAAGAGATTAACATTCCTAATTTATTGACAATCCAAGAGCACGTGCCAGTTGCTGAGGCATTCAAATTCACAGCCGGGCACATTCATTTCCTATGACACTGATTTTACTTAAATATATCAGGCCATGAATGGGAGTAGCTGGCACATACTTGCTTCTGGCAACTCTGGTTTAATCTGGACAACTTCTGGAGAAAGATACAGCAGAGGAGAGGGGGAAAATGACCTTTTAAATTGTGTGAAGAATGAGTTTGTCTGCAGTTACTGCCACCATATTGAAAAATATCCAGACCTTGTTTTAATTCCTTTTGTGAGGCCTTCAGATAAATTTAAGTCTTATTTTGAATTTTCTGGGACATGCTTGAATTCTTCAGCCTCCATTTCCCCTTTCTCTCTTACCCAAAGGGAACCATGTTCCCTTTTTGGTTCAGTGATGTACAGATTCATGCATTGTCTCCATGGAAACTGAATCCTATGGTCGTTATCAGTACTGACCTTTTTGACCTCCTTGGTTACCCAAACTTTGGGACTGTGTGGGGTCAAACAGTCCTATGCAAACCTGCTTTTTAACAAATAATATACATATCTCTCTTTCCCTGGATACAACACAGCTCAAAGGAGACACTTTCTAAGTTTAGTGTCAGATCTCTTTCAGGCAATACTTGATCCAAATCTTTGTTCCTTATCTTTGTCTGTATCGTAGTCTTATTGTTCCTTTTCTTCAGTCCTTTACTTTTCTGGGAAATATTGAGCTCCACAAAAATTAGTCAAAGAAAATTGTCTTCCATGAGTGACAGTACATGCTTTTATTCTGGGAGATGACACCATCCTGGGTTTTAGGGAAAGACTGCTGCTGTTTCTGTCAACTAACTGTATAGAAGGTCTTACAGCTTCTATCAAATCAGAGAAAAGGTTTATATTCAGCTTTAGTGAGACTGAATCTGGCCCATAATAATTCCAGTAGTCATGGGATCATACTGATTTCTAAGCTGGTTTACATGATGACATTGCAAATATTAAATAAAGTTTTATCTACTGTCAATTTTCTACATTTCTTCTGACATACCTACTATTAGCAATGCTTATGACTTTATGCCAGAGTAATAAAAACATCAGTGAACCAAAATCTGAAAACAGTCTTGCTCTGGTATAGTTAAGAAACTTACTTCTTTTCAATTACATATTTAAAGGAAGGGACAAGAAAAGTTGTGAGGAATTCCCCCAGGTTTTCTCTAGACACAGTTAGGACTAAGACAATAACTCTGGCAGATTCCATTCTTTTGGTGGTTGATTTTTTTCTTACTGAAGCTTATAATATCTTATTAAAATTCTCTTTGGGTGTACAGAGATATTTCAGGGAGCTTATTTCTTCACAATAATGTCTAGCTGCATGATTATCAGTTCATTTATGCTTTCCAAGGAATCATTTATTTTTTTAAGACAGTGTAATTTTTGTGCAAGCCTGACTGTTATCTTGTCTACTTGCAAAGTGACAATTAATTCCTAATATATAGCCTCTAGTGTATAGCCTTTGTCAGTTACACAATGAAATGTTTAGTCACAGATCTTGAAGTCTGTAGGAAAATATACTAAGACTTGTGTAAGGTTTGGGAGCTTTTTGTTTAGGTGGTGTTTTGGTTTGGTTTGGTTTGGGTTTTTTTAATACAAATAAAATTAATGTTGACACTTAGGCTTCCATATTATCTGCTCCGAGGCAGTTTTTATGAATTGCATTCACAACTACATTACTCTCCATCTGATTTTGCTATTATTTCATTTTCTTCTGAAATTTTTCAGAATGGTGTTTTAGACAGAAAGTTCCTCTGTGCACTTCCTTTAGATGCTTGCTATAGAAATTAGCTGTCTAGCATGAGCATTTGTTTGAGAGCTATATGAGTTAGAAAATTACTTTCAACCAGAAAAATGACATTAAAAATCTTTAAAAATGTATAGGAAGCTTTCCCCAACCATTTAATTACTCATTAACACAATTATTTAGAGTGGAGTATTCTATGACTGAGGTTAATAGGAGTTTTGCCTTTGACATCAAGTGAAAACCTTTTTCAGAGAAATCTGGGAGCTAGAAGAAAATCAGCTAACATAGCAGATGTCTTTAAATAGATTGTGTGACCGATAAACTTTTATGGACTGGAACAATGTGAAGGGTATAAAACCTAAGCATTATTTTTAACTGAGGAAGAATTCCCTCACAAAAGATATTGAGGCAAGCAGAGAGCGAAAGGCAGCCTAAAGGAGCTTTAGCATAGCACACAGGGAAAAAGCCTAATGTGGAGAGGAGGGGAACACAGGCTTGGGTAAAACTTACACATTTGCATCAGTAGGAATAGTCCAGATTTGAAAAGACAGGGAGAAAAAAGGGCATAATATTTTTCTGCAGTCCTGAACTGAACTCAACTTTGTTCCCATCCCTGTACCTGCTTGAACTTTTCTCCTAATGTTTGCTCTTTTGCCTCTTAAGTTAAAGTGAAGCAACCTGCTAAGTATATGCCCTTTAAAAAACATTTTTCTATTATGGTAAACAACGTCTTCACAGCAATAGTATAAGGGGTTCCATTCTACTCCAGCTGGAAGTAGCAGTGAAATTCAAAGTGTTTTTAATGAATGTCAGCATTAATGAATGTTTAACCAATGTAATACATCTATCCCCTTATCTACAATAACGGATTCTAGTAGCAAAAGACAAGGAAGAAAAACTATACAGTATTAAAAGATAAGACAAGAATAAGTCCAGAGCTAACATATTATTTACCAGACACAGACTCCAATCCAAAGCCTAGAGGAATAAACAGGAAACTCTGGGTTGATACTGCTGAGCCTAGCATGGATACCTTAATGACCTCACTAATCTACAATTGCAGAGAAGCAATTTCCATTTGATCCCCCGTCAAAATTTGTTTGGTTTTCTTAATTTGTTGAAGCTCCTAACCGATACCATTCTTTATAAAGGTAGGTTCTTATTGAAAATATTTATTTACATATATATATATATATATATATATATATATATATATCTCAACTTGGAACTAGAGGATTGTTAAGATAAAAATTACCTGATCTGTCAAAACATTTGTCAAAAACAGATTTACCTTTCAGCTCTATCAGACAATTACATGAGGACATGAAAAACTTCAACTATATACAGACATAGTTGATGTCATTAAGTGACATGGACATGTATATATGCACAGTCTTTATTTTACTAGAAAATTTCTGCTCTCTATAGGCATGTGCATACACCCTAACATCAACTATTCCTTTCTTGTACAGTTTCTCTTTTCAGACCATTCTCCCTGTCTCTTATACACAAAAGAAAATTCTTATGC
>NW_020799091.1:52786477-52872467 GCF_003259725.1 Athene cunicularia | reverse complement strand
TCCTTTCTTTCTTTCTTTCTTTCTTTCTTTCTTTCTTTCTTTCTTTCTTTCTCTTTCTCATATATTGTCTTCCATTTTTTCCTAGTGTTTTTTCTTCTTGTTTGTCTTGCCCCATTAATTATTTAATAGCATTTACCTCATATTTCCCTTACATCTTCTGTTGAGTCCTTCCTTGCTTTTTATCTAACTTTCAGTGTGTCTTTTTCACTTCTATTCATCTTTTATGCTTTTCCAGACTCTGTTTTCTTTTTTTCCCCCCTCCTCCATTCAGTTATTTAGTTATTACTATTCAGCTTTCCATTTATAATATTTCTCTTTAGGTCAGACATTTTTTGGGGGTCATGCAATTCTTCATACATAGTTGTAAACTGCATGCAGCACACACATATAAGTATAGTGATATTTTTAGGAAGGGTTTCTCTGCAAAGCTTTAGTTACACTTTAATTCATTTAAATATGACAGCAATAGATGAGACTAGGCAGAAAAAAATCTGCTTCAGCATATTTGGAATTTGTAGTGAGGGGATATATTACTTTAATAAATGATCCATTTCATTTCGTTTCAAGCTTGTTTTGAAACATGTCCCATTGTCATTCTGTTCGTACTCTGACCAATGTAACACTTCTTGTTGATCTCAAAGACTGTCAATAAGAGGTACTGCAGCATTCCAGACCTTCTCTGCCTTTTGTTTTCTGCATAGACACCAATTTGTAAAACACCCTGAATCTTTGATGACTTACTTACACAACAGTTTGTCTAATGGTCCCGACTTACTTACTTACACATCAGTTTGGCTAATGGTCCACGCTTTAATGCACCTTATCAACTACAAACATCTGCCTAAAAATGGCTGTGCTTTCATGACTGTCAAGCTCTAGAGAAAATGTGAAGTTAGATGTCATTTTGTTGATCGGGTTTAAAACAAGGACTGAAAGATAAAAGATTCCTTTCTCTAAGCAATAATTCCATGTAAATAATTCATAGTCCAAAAATAATGTGCTATTCAACACTTGGAGGAAGGAGTCTTCTTTCTGCATCTGTTTTATAAGCGTTCCTTTAGAATGATTCCAATTAATATTCAAAGATTAGCAACTTCCTATCTATAAATGAGTTGCTTATTAATATTACATAAGCTGTCCTCCTTTCTTCTGATGAGGCAGAGCACAACATGCTGTAAACAGTATTGACAGGAAAATACACAGTCTGGAACTGTAGTGAAGCCATTTACTATTCATGAAGTAACTTACTAATAATAGTTGTCTGTTTATGAAAATCTTACTAGGGTAATAAAGAAAATTCTTATGCTAAGGTTTAACAGGGCACTGAGATCAAAAAAGAATAGCAATAATTGTCCTAGAACTGTAATTATTTTTCATACAACTGTATAGAATAAAGTGTTGATTTTGAGTTGCACATGCACATGTAAGGCATACTTTTAGTTGGCTGGAAAATTCAGCAGAGTAATACGGCTTTATGACAAGAGAATGCAAAGCTCAGAACAACTGATTGTAAATACCTTATCTACTGGCTGTAGCTATCCATAAATAACAAAAGAGCATCTTTCCATTAGTGTGCCTTTGAGGAAATAGGGGAACTATTCAAACAGGACAAATGTAAAACACTTATAATAACAATACCCCACCTCAGTGGATGAAAGCTAAATAAAGATTGCTTTCCATGATGATAGTACAAGTAAAGAAAGAAAAAAAAGAAAAAAGAAAAAAAAAACCACAACACCCCACATCAATTTGTCTAAAACATGTACAAATCAAACACAATAGCAATAACTGTAAAGCAGTGATGTACTGAATGCTACTTCATAACTACATGCTGATCATTTTGACAAGTTCAGCTGTTTAATATCATGCCTGACTGCTCCTTTATGGCGGATGGTTTTCCTTTGTTCAATATGACGAGCCTAAATGAATTTAAACCCAAGTGAATTCAAACTCTGATTCATTTACTTTGGATAAAATCCCCTATGCTCAAACCAAATGTGTGGGTTTGCTTCTGCTCATTCATTGGTAGAAACATATCTAAGAATATATCTAGTTGTTGCATATTCCATAATTCTTATGCACAGGCTTACAACAAGAGCCAAGAGACTCAGATACTATTCTTCACAGGAGTGACCAAAGCCATTTTATAGCCAAAATTCATTTTTTAAATTAAATAAAGATGGATCAATGCTTTACTGGCTCTTAACATAAATTCAAATCTGGTTTGTAGATAATAAATGTGATATAACATTGATAATAGAAACTAGTATATTAATAAAATTAGAATAATGTTTCCTTGCAAATGAATAAGCAGTCTCTGTTCAGGCAGCATCGCTAAACCATATTGGGATCTAGTATTTTAAAAACTGAAGTTAACCAGCACAGCATTGGGAGGGGAAGGAAAACATGCATGATGGCATTTCCTCTACTTAATAAAATAAACCTCAGTGACTGTTTAATTCCTCTTAGTGAGATCTCTGCTACAGTGCTGTCTTTCAAAGGAAACACAGAATGAAAACAAATACAGTCTATCCCTGATCTTTTTCTTATATTAAAACAGTTCCACAGCAATAGGCAGACACACAAATAGGAAAACAACATTGTTCTCTAAAGCAGCTCTCATTTTTGCCCAGCTCTTCTTACATAGGTGACATACATGCTTATAACTGCATAATGCCATCATATCACTTCCTATATTTTCTCTACACATTGCAAAATGCTGACTGAAAAAATTTAGTGGGAGGTATAAAACAGTCATAATAAACAAGAAACTGGGGGAGAAAAAAGAACTACAGGTATAAAAAAATCTATGAGGTAGACCTTGTGCAAAATAAATAAGAAAAAGTATTCTTTCTAGAGTGGGAATTATTACAAAGTTTTCAAACTTACATAAATATTTGTGTTAAGAGAGTGGAGTCCCGAACAATACAAAAGATGCACAGAGAAAAACTTGTGTTTACATTGTTAATATTTTAATTTACTGAAGAGCACTGTTATCTTTTAAAACATCCAGAAGCATTCTTGACATAGCTTAGCCAAGAAAATTAAGTCCTCAACCATAAATCTCTTACCAAAATCCATACCCCTCTATCCGTCCTTCTTCCCCATGATCCAGCAGTGTGTGCTCGCAGCCCAGAAAGTCAGCTGTATCCTGGGCTGCATTAAGAGAACTGTGGGTAGGAGGTCATGAAAGATGACTCTCTCCCTCCACTCTGCTCTCATGAGACCCCACCTGGAGTACTGTGTTCAGCCCTGGGGTCCCTCATATAAGAAGGACATGGACCTGCTCAAGCAGGTTCAGAGGAGGCCATGAAGATGATCAGGGGGCTGGAGCACTTCCCCTGTCAGGACAGGCCGAGAGAGTTGAAGTTGTTCAGCCTGGAGAAGTGAAGGGTCTGAGGAGACATTTATAACAGCTTTCCAGTACTTAAAGGGGGCCTCCAGGAAAGAGGGGGAGGGACTCTTTATCAGGAAGTGTAGTGATAGGATGAGGGGTAAGGGTTTTAAAATAAAAAAGGGTAGATTTAGATTAGGTATAAGGAAAAAAGTCTTTACTGTGAAGGTGGTGAGACACTGGAACAGGTTGTCCAGAGAGGCTGATGATGCCCCCTCCCTGGCAGTGTTCAAGGACAGGCTGGACGGGGCTTGGAGCAACCTGGTCTAGTGGAAGGTGTCCCTGCCCATGGCAGGGGGGTAGAACTAAACGATCTTTAAGGTCCCTTCCAACCCAAACAATTCCATGATTCTATGACTCTATGAAATTGCATCAAATTGAAGATTTGATGAGATGTCTTCAAGGAGCTTGAAATGATCTTATTGTTTGAGTCTAAAAGGTTGCTTTCCTAAACTATTTTTTTCCTAAAATTTAAAAAAAATCTTCAAAATGTGAGTCAAGTGCTGCCTATGTTTCTGCTACCTTGAGTATGGACGGAGATGTGAACATAGATGCCTCTAGTGCACAAGCAACCCTGCAAGGAACACTCTGCTCAGTGCTACTCAATGAACTTTAGAATAAATTGAAAAGCAAATGTGAGCTCCAATTTCCTCCAGTGGAGTAAAATTCTGTACAATATCTTGTGCACAGGGAAGAAAAACTGCCATCCTCACTGAAGCAATACCAGTAGAGATAGGCAGTTGCAAATCTAGAACTTTATATTTATTTCTGAACATCTGAAGCAGCAGCAGCCATGACCAAGTCCCGCGTAGCAGAAGAACCACACTAATGTGTGCCAGTAATGAGGCAGTGGGTGACAATATTAATAAATTCATTCCTCATGAGCTTGAAATTCAGGTTCTGCAAGGGTTTGCTCTATTTCAAAGCTCTGGTCACAAAAATTTATTTCACTTGCCCTACAAGTAATTCTTTCAGAGTAAGAGAGATGCTACTTACCCGTAACTGCCCTTCCCCACCCTCATGCAATAAAAGCAGATAGTTATGATTTTGTATATTCAGTATAATGCTATTATATCTATATTATATCTATAACATAATTCAATATAGTAGGATTATACTGAATATATAATAGGCAAGGATGTTGGATGTGGGGTTTTTTTAAACCAGAAAACTTGCGTTTAGCATGTTGGAAGGAACTCCACAGCTTAAGATAAAAGGAATTCAGATTGTTACTTGGTAGCTCATTCATAAGCTGGTTCAGACACACATACACACGACACTAACTTTTTTTAAAAAGAAGTACCTTAAAGTAAGCCAACTACTTCCTCAAGGGAAAGATATATTTATCCCATAAACATATATATTCCTCTAAAATTCTGGCCAAAGTTTACTCTGAATACGGGTCTCATGTTAATTATTTCATGGAAGATATGTGCTCAAAAATGATTTTGGTTGTAAGGAAAAAAAAAAAATTTTTTTTTTTTCTATTGGTACCACATATAATCTTGGGGCCATGCGGAAAACACATTTTTTCAGGTAGTTTCTGCTGATTTATTTTATTTTAAATTATCACTTTGATTAAGGAATTCAATTTGGGGATTTAAATCATTGTCTTTTTGGATATCTGTAACGTACAAAGTCTGCTGTAGAAACCAATTAAAGAAAATTGAGGGGTTACTGAAAAAATATATTTCTCAGAGAAAAACATTCTCACGGAAGAAAAATTTCTCGCTGAGAAATCTTGCAGTGAATCTTTTAGAGATCCTTTCTTTTTAAAACATAGCAAATGTTTGGAACATCTGTACTAACCAGTTGTGTGAGGGCTTGCATTTTTTACACATACCTAAAATAACATGAAAGGGTACTTCATCATACATCAGCTCTAGCAATACATTTTCAAAATAACAATTTTTCATTCAGATGCTGATGTTCCAATAAAAGGTTATAAATTCTACCATCTGACAGTGGCTGTTGCAGGAAATTCAGTAAAATGGAGCATACAGGGTTATTGTGCTTCACAAATGTTACTGAGCTAAATGATTTTAAAACAAAAGAAAAACCCTCCAAATATTTGCATTTTTGGAAAGCAAGTGGTAAAGTACTTGCTGCTTGGCTTTCTGACAGTTTAAGGTAGTAATACTCTTTCTCATTCTTTCTTTCCTCCCCCTCCTTTCTGAGGGAATTAATAGGACTTTTAAATACTTAAAATACTTCTATTAATTCACATACCTTTTTCTGGACCATGCATTACCCACAACTGCTCCTTTCCAGTATCCCATAAATATTCTGCTCTGACATCCTCTCTTAAAGCCCCTTGCAGAGGATTACTCCCTGAATCCCCTCTAATAAAGCATTATGCCATGTTTAGCACCATCATGACACAAAACACTATTCATTTTTCCACAAGGTGAAAAAACCTGAATTCTGTCCTTTTCTTCTTCACTTTAATCTTTCTTAATTCTAGTGTGAAAAACTGCAAAAGCAATAATAACACTGGTAACTTTACAAATTTACCACACCAGTGCAGAAAAGGAGCTATTCAGTAAAAAATATACAGCTGCCTGAGGAAAGCTAAGCAAAAAAATCTGTCTTCTGAGCTGCCAGGAGTTTGGAAATCAGACATGCTTTTCACTCAGTAGAAGGAATAGATATTTTTGTTTACCTGAGCAGCAGTTTCCTAAAGTGTTTCAAAACCCTAAAAGGTATGGTCTCGCTCATCAATTGTGTTCAGGATTGCAGCTAGGTGACAGAATAATTGCTGCAACATGGGATTCATTTGTGCCCTTGTGGAGCAAAGGAACATCTGGTGTATATTTCTGTCATTTCCTCTTTTAACACCACAATGAGCTGTGTCATCAATATCACACATGCTTGTTCCTATGTTACAGCCCTACATGGTTTCTATATCCCATAAGCTATATAAAGTTATTTGGATGCCTAAGACAGCAGCTCATGTATAATGCTGTTATTGCCACTGAGATTCATCTATATTTGAACATAACATATTGACTATGACAAATAAAAGATTTTTTTTTTTAAATTACAATTACAACTGAGAATATAAAATGAAAGTGAAATTGAAAATCTTAAGAGGAAAAAGCAAACAAGTATTCTTTCATGCATACCTTCATTTCACTAGCCAATAAATAAGGAATTATCTTTATATCTATTTGCATAAAGCTCTCATCATGAAATGCTCACAGCACAGGTCAAAAAATCCTTAGGTTCTTATCAGTTTGCACTGGGCAGACCCCGACTGATTTTAATGGAAATTTTACTGACTGAGAATTAAGAAAGGCCTTCACATGACAAGACTTCAGCTTTACATGACTACACTTCTGAATAAAGGCTGGGTGTAGAAGTAGGTCTAAGGGATATTAATGATGCTGATAATGCCATAATTTCTGTGGTTTACTGCTTAAACATGATAAAGACATAAATCATTGCTATTTAAAACAAGGAAAAAGAGCTTTGAAGAGGCAGTTAGGGATGCTAGTACACCTATGTGTATATATACTTATACATATATATGTATATGTACATACTTATGTATTAAAAAAATACACTTCATTGTGAAAGCAGATAGAAGGAATGAAGTGTGATGAGCTTAAGTCTGGTTTTCTAGCCTTAAAGCCAGTCCAAGTTTGTGGATATACTTTGAGCTAATTTGATTTGATAATATGTGCATCCTCAAGGAAGCTATACTCTGATTCTTTCTTCCCCAAAATACTTCTGTGTGTAAGGTTGTAAACCTTACATGTTAAGAACCTATTTGTCATTATCTTTTCAGTCATTCCAGATAAACCCAATGGACAGTTCAAGTCCTGAGTACTAGACAGCAGCTATTTTCTTTTAAGAGCCCTAAGATTCCACTAGGATAAAGATAAGAGAAACACAATCCAGTTCCTGATGAAGGAGAAAAGGCAACAGTAATAACTACACTTTCACTGTATGCTTTTCTGCCCATTTCTGTGCAGAGAAAGAAAGACAAGAAGCCACAAAGTCCATACAATTGCACAAAGTGATTCCTGAAGCTTTGGTAAGGCCATGCATTTCAGAATTTCAGTTAAAAGAAGCTTTTAACATTCAGCTACAAAAGAATTAGTCGTATCATTAAATGAAATGGCTTCTAAACATTTTCTTTTTTAACTGGTCAAAGGATACCGAATTTCAGTTTTCCAAGCTTTTTGATGTATTTGTGAAAATCTCATTAGCTGCATTAATGTACAAGAAGGAGAAACCGTTAGTTAATTCTATTCTGTTCCACCCTGCTTGAGACCCAAGAAAGTTAGCACACTCTTAAAGTACTCTATAATTTTTTAAATTTTGTCTGAGAGGTAACAAAACAGTTAAAACTTGTGCCTTCTTTCTCAAAAAATGCAGTTCCTCCCTTGAAAGCTACAGCCTTCAATCAAATCAAACTAAGAATCCTATAGCTTCCATTATTTTAGGTATTTCATTTTAAAACATACACTGAAATTACTCATCGCAGTCACCAAGATTTTTTTCAAGATGTGTATGATACATTAATTGTGCTTTCTTTTCATAGCACACTGCAGGAAAACTAATTTTGGATGCTTGACTGTATTTTTCGTTCCTTGAACAAGAAAGGCCTAAGAGCACAGCTGAAATGATCCATTTAAATCCCAGGGAGTGGAATTTCATTTGATTTGAAACTGACATTCTGTGGCCATTTGTAAGCTGTATGACTAAAGATCTTAAGTGCTCCCAGTAGGCAAAGAGAAAATGTATATACATTCCCTGAAAACAACTAAAAGATTATCTATATCCTAAAAATAAATTATTAACACAATATAATCAGAAAATAACTTTCTTAATAACATATAATGAGGCCAGAGTAGTCTGACTTAAGTTTAATATAGACCTATGGGGACAGTAATTACCTCTATGTATTTGGTGGAATAGGAGAAACTAGTCTATAACACTTTGTCTAAGTCCAACAGAAAGAAGACATGAATCAGCAATGAGAAGCTTCTCCTCACATTATCCTCTGGGATGCTTGTTCACATATACTCTTATATGGGTCTAAATAATCTGTTTATCCTATTATTATGAAAATAAATTCTCTCTAAACACTGCGAGTAAATCCAGCAGTGAGATAATACAAAATATTCTAGGTTTTATTTTTAATTTTTAGCTTTTTTCCTCTTAAAGAAGCATAATAAATAAGTAAAATGTATTCTTCTAAAACAATAATGTTACAGAGTAGAAAGCTTAAATGATTCATACATTTTTTTTAACTGAATATAACATCTTATTTATTCACAAAATCATAATAAGTCATGCATGTCAGATCATGTAATATGCTATGTCATGTGTATGCATGAATTTAGGACACAAACATCTGCAGTACAGTGTCACCTCAGAAATGCTTTAACACACAGTGTTAAACACAGGTTGAACTACTGGAAGGACAGACAAAAATCTCTAAAACCATCTTTTTCAACTCAGACCAGTCAAACCCATGTCTCATAATGAATTCTACTGCTGTTGAGCTATCAAATTTTTTGTTTGTTTCTTCCGATATTTTGAGCGGAGGAAACAGCAATGGCTAGAATAGAATCATAGAATCTTAGAATGGTTTCTATTGGAAGGGACCTTTAAAGATCATTTAGTCCAAACATCTCTACCATGGGCAGGGACACCTTCCACTAGATCAAGTTGCTAAAAGCCCCATCCAACCCAACCTGGAACGCTTCCAGGGAGGAGACATCCACGACTTCTCTGGGCAACCTGTTTCAGTCTTTGACCATCTCCTTGTAAAAAATATCTTCCTTATATCCAATCTAAATCTACCCTCTTTAAAACCATTGCACCCTGTCGTGTCACTACAGACCTTAGTAAAAAGTCTTTCTCTGTCTTTCTTATAAGCCCTCTTAAGAATTGAAAGGCTGGAGAAGGTCTCCCTGGAGCCTTCTCTTCTTCAGGCTGAACCCCAACTCTCAGCCTGTCCTCATAGGAGAGATGTTCCAACCATGACAAGATAGGAAAACAAAAGACAAATCTGCTTCTATGATTAACGGCATAGATCTGTGGAATATTTTAGAATGCAACCGGTGAGTTAAGGATAAAACAGGATCCTGAATTTAGATTAAACCTGGTCAAAATATAAAACTTCTCCTCAGGAAGTTCCTGTATTTTTCTATCTCTTTTGTTATCAACAGTGGAGAAAAAATAAATAGGACTTTGCAAACCAAAAATGAAAACTTACAATTTTCAACTTGTATAAGGGCAACTTCTAAATGTTTTTTTTTTGTTTTGTTTTTTTTTCTTAATTAATTTAAATTTTTTTTTTTTTGACATATTTGTTGAATTTAAGCTAGACCAATAGCTATGAAGTCTCCTCTGGTGCCTAACCATTCCAGACAATATTGTCCCAAGTTGGATACAAAAGTATTACAGGAGTCAGTGTTGAATATTTTGTTAAAGTTGAGGTAAATGACACCCACTTCTCTCCCCTTGTCTGAAAACAGTCATTTTTACACAGAAGGACATCAGGTTGTTAAGGTATGATTTACTCTTGGTAAGACAACTTCGTCATCTTCCCAGGGAAAGAAGTGAATTTGATAAGTCTGTAGCTCCTTGGATTGATCTTTTGACTTTTCTTTTTTCCAGTCACTGGGTACCTGCCCAAATCTCCATGACATTCCAAAAATGATAGAGAGCAGCATTGCAAGGACATCAGTCAACTTTCTCAACACCTTGGTTGCAGCCTTTAGGGTCCCAAGGATGTGTATGAGTAAATTTCTCCTTTGCAGCTGTCCCTGTTTCCACACCTGGTATGCTGCCTTCTGCACTGGAGCTCTCATGAGTGCCCAGTTTGGCCAGGCCAGTATCCTGATGTGTCTACTTGTTTTCCTGAGTTTCATGATGAACTGATGAACTGGTTTTGTGCTAGAAAGATTGGGTCATTAAAAACCTTTTCTGTTTCCTGACCTACTTTGACCTTGAGAACTGCCTCCCATGGGATTTCACCTAACATGTTCCTGAATAAATGGAAGTCTGTTCAACCAAAATTCAAGGTTTGACTCTGCTACTGTCCTCCTTTACTCCCTTTAGGATCCTGAGCCCCATGATTTCATGATGACTGCAGCCAAAGCTACCACTGACTGCCATATTCCTAGGAAGTTCTTGTTACTGAATATCATTTCCAGCTGTGAGTCATCCCCTAGGTGGTCCACTTGGTACCTGTAGCAAGAAGCTATCCCTGACACCCTCTGGAAGTCTTGCTTACGTTTTCCTGCATTGCCCATCCAGCAGCTGTAAGGGAGTTTAAAATTTCCTGTAAGAAAGAGCCTGAGTCTGTGATACTGAGATTTGCTCTAGTTATTTAAAGAATTTCCTGGCTTCCTGATTCTGATCAGGTGATCTGGAACAATTTCCCACCACAATGTCACGTTCACCAACCTCTAATTCCAGGTTACCACAAGGGCCAATCAGTCTGTTGTTTGCTATATATGAGCTACATACCTTCAAGCTGCTCCTTAACATGAAAAGCAATCTCTCCATGTATTCCCTGCTTGCCCTTCTTGAAGAGCCTGTATCAATGCATCTCAGCACTCAAGTTATCTCAGTTACTGCAGCATCAATAATGTCACAGTTTGGCATCTGCACATGGAAGCTTTAGTTTTTTTCTGCTTGTTTCCAAGGCTGAATCCATTTGTGTATATTTCAGGAGGGCTTTCTTTTCCCCTGTATCTTAGTTCCTAGAGCTTCTGTTGTTCTTGTCACGTTGCACCCTTTTGGTCTCCACCCCTGGCCACTGCTTCCACACTTAACTGGGTTGTAATTTCCCTCCACCACTGGGCATAGTTTAAAGCTCTCCTCACCAGGTTTGTCAGCCTGTTGGCAAAGATGCTTTTGCTCTGCTTTTCCAGGTAAGTCACGTCTTTACCCAGCAGTCCTCAAATTTAAACCACTTTTACTGTGGCCTTGTTAAAAAACAGAATGAAAACATGGTATATCAGGCAGAAAGAATTTCTGAGAAATCATAAAGCAAACTCTCTCATGTACAGAAGCAGAAAAAACACTTTCACAAAACTAATACTAATCTAGCTATTGAAGTAAATGAAACTGAAAAAAATGGACCAAGTTGAAAATTACAAAACACTAAAAAATATACAGGCCAACAAACAGGATTTTACCAACTACAACAGTTTTTGATAAATCTCTAGCCCAAGTAAATGGGAACTTTTATTTTGGTAATATATTGCATCTTAAAAATGAACTCAGTTTTTATTGATTTTGAAAGTAACACTTGCAAGTATGAAGGTAATAGCTTTTTGATTGATTCAGTCAGGATGAGTTAGGCTTTGTGAATATAGAGGGAATTAATCAGTAAGGGTTGATTTAGGACCTCTTTCATAATATGGATTTCCATTTTTTTGTGTCATTGTTCTGTTGTTAAAGACCTGATGAACTGTTTGCACTGAGGTGAATGATTAAATGACTAACTGGGAGTGACTGAAAAGTGAGGCCATCTCACAAGAATTAAAGCCTTCCTGAAATTAAATGCAACAATCAAACTTAATCGAAGAAAGTCTGCAGGAGCCTATATTGTAAACAAGCAGAAATGGGAACATTTTCCATTCCAGGCAAAACAGTTCAGAAAAGAGACAGAACTATTTCAGAAATCAACCTTTAGAGAGAGAAAGAATGGTTTAGGGGGCAATATACAAAGACATGTATTGCGGTATTTGTAACAGGCATTCTAGCAAGTGACATACTCCCAGTGTACATAGTATTGGTTTGACAAGAATCACCATATAGAGTTGTCAGCCAGCCCTACTGGCCTTGGAGTTTCTTTTTCTTTTCCCCAATGTAGATAAATGCTATCCTGGCAAAGTACAAAATATTATTAGGCTTGCTAAGTAAAGCTGTGGTTGAAACAGAGGTTATTGGATACTGAACTGAACAAGGAGCCAAAGAGTTTTTTCTGTCTTCTCTGATTAAAAGCAATTATTCAGAAGCTGAACTATGGAAAGTGGATACCAGTTTTGTACCAAAGTTACTGAAAACAAATTTGCTTTTATTCTATTGGACTGGCACCATTACAGGACAGCAGCATCTATAAAACTCCTAAGAATGCTGATTTCTTTTCCCTTAGGGAAAAGACATAAGAGGACCCTGCTATCTGCTGCTTTCAAGCAGAGAACAATTCCACCACAGCTATATATCTCTAGCCACAGAAGCAGATTGTATAGTATATATGAGTGTGTATCTATAAATAATATTTTTATGTATGTAAGTGTATATACATACACATAAGTGCAAAAAGAAGTAGCTTGATAAGAAGTCAACCTTTACAGAAACAAACATTAACTAGAATTTTTCTATGCTTGTATATACAACCATGTATTTATTCCTGTAAATATCTGTGAGACAAATAGTGTAAATGAAAGCATGGAATAGATTTATGTCATAAGGCTTCGTTAATAATTCCACTTTCAAATTGCTATTTAATCCGTTTCCTGGAGTTGACTCAACTGCTGATGAACAGTTAGTCCATTTTAGAAATTAGTCTTGTTTAAGACAACATAGTTTAAGAAAAACAGTAAACAGAGCTTCATGATCTTGATCTGTGATACTGTGACATCAGAGCATCTGAACACAAAACTTGATCCTAACAAACAGCCTACATCACACAGAGAAAACAACCAAAGTGTCTATATTTTAATGGAGATCAGACACAGAGTAAAATAAGAAAGACAGATGAGAATAATTATTCAGTTGTTGTGATGAATTCAGCAAGTATGTCCTTGGGGTGGCAGGGTGGGGGTAGTGTTTGGTTTGCTTTTCCAGATTGCTCTATAGTTTCTACAAGTTTTGTTTACTTCATTCTATTAAAAAAGGTCATGGCTATGCAGCTGGGAGGAAGTCAACTTGTTTATGTGGGCTACTGCCTTCCAGGTCAGCTGGATGTTTAGTAGAACAGTCTAATGAAACAAGATAGATATACAGTCAGATTCATAAACAAGCACAATTAAACATTTGCACGAGACTTTTCTGGAAGACTGATTGCTGTTTCCCATGTTTCAAAGAGGGGAAAAGTCATGAATAGCACTCTTACCAATGTACCATGAGAAAATTACAGGAAGAGATGGAATGATCCATGTGCACCCTGAAAGAACATATTTCTGTAGGCAATCACACATGCAAAGATGAAAATGTTTCCTTTTTTCCTTGAACAAGCCAGATAGGTGCCAAATTTATCATCACTCATCTTGGCACTGCAGCTGACCTATTTAGAAGAGGTGCTGGGTTAAAACAAGAGAATCATTTGCAGATGCTTATAAAAGAAAAGGAAGAGATCTCTAGAGAAATTTCTTAAAAAAGATTGAATACGTTTTGATTTTTACAAAGTAGCCTGTAAAGACAGTATTAATGATTAAAAACCACTAAGATAAATGGTAGAATGTTCTTTGTTTCTAAATGCACTGGAATACAGGTGTATAATCAACAATAAAATTATTGTAACTGCTTTCTCCTAAAAGATGAGAAAAAAATGAAGATAATGGTTTGCTTTATTTCACACTGTCAGCATATTTTACAAATCTTGTTTCAGTCAGCTAAGCTAGTTAGAAAAAAAAATGTACAGACTGCACTACAAATGGCAATACAAAAATCAGGGAAAGCTGGTGAGTGATGCAGAGGAGTCAGTTAAGGGTTCAACAGGTTTCCTGACAAGTAGTTGCAGATCTCTGCTATTCTGTTAAACTATGTCATTAAGGCAGCTGAGAAACCAAAGTCTAGGAGATCTGCCAAACTCTAGATCAAAGACTATTGCTGGTAAACCATCAGTTATGCTGTTTGGACAGGTGTCCTTCTTCCCACCTCTCAATATTCTGTCACCTGTGTTCCCTGTGACTTTATGCTGTGCAGCACTCCATAGAAGGTAGGCTGTATGGGAACATCCTGGTGTTATCCTTGCAGACTGCTCTGCGAACTGCCACTGATGACGATATCTTGGTTAACTGAGATACTGCCTCATATGCAGCAAATGCAAAACGAAACCTACATTTTGGATGCTTTCAGATGTATTATCAAAAAGCTTAAAACCCAGTGCTATAAATTATAAGAAAATGGCATGAGAAGAATAAAATTTCCTTCTTTTACTGAAGCAGATGTACATTTTATGTAAATTTGAGAGCATGAAGCATTAAATCAATGATTTTTCAAACTGAATATTTTCAGAGATCTTTTAACAGTAGCTTCACTATCTTACTTGTTTTCTACTGTTCGTTTTATTCTAATTTTTTCCTTGATAGATACAAGCAATAGAACACAGCAACAGAATGTTCTCTGTGACCACTGTAATAAAGGTCTTTTTAAGATAACAATTTAATTTTATCTGGCTATTTCTAGGAGAGAACTGTGCTATAAACACTTGGGCATGTATTTTTTTTCCCCCTCTTCATGTCAGATAGCATACTGCAGAAACAATTGTTTTACTAAACAGTTCTTGAGGACACTTCTCAGTATTTTCTATTACTAATGCACTAGAAATAAGATACCTTTTCTTTCTTTCTTTCTTCTTGGAGAGACAGGATTGCAATGCGTAAGAGTGCAATGGAGATGTGGAGCTACAATTGTTATGAACAGTTACTAGTTTTGGAGTTTAAAGATTGAAGATTTACCTAAATATTCTCCTCTTTGCAGGTGCAAGATCTATATTCACCATTTCCAAAATATTTTTATATACCTTTTAAATGAGTCACATTTAGTGTTCAAGTATGTATTATTTATTGTCTATGTGGATACATTTCCAATTATACAGTGCAATTAAACATGCTGCCAAGACATGACTGTATGAACCCATGAACCCACAGCAACCAATAACCTTCTCCAAAACATGTGCAAAAGTTACAGTAAAAAAAAAGAAAAAAAGAAAAAAAAGAAATCTAAGAAAATTATTAATAAAATACCATTATTTTTGGTAAGAAGATTTTACACTTAAACAGAAAGATTTTGTTATAATAAAAGCAGAACCACACTATCTGAAGACTGTAAAAACAATAACTGAGGAGGTTGCAAACTGCCTGAACAGCCAGGCACAAAGGGTAGGGATCAGTGGCACAAAGTCTAGTTGGAGGCCAATAACTACTGGTGTAACCCCAAGGATCAGTACTGGATCCAATCCTGCTTAACATCTTCATTAATGATTTGGATCATTGAGTGTGTACCCTCAGCAAGCTTGCTGCTGACACAAAATTGGAAGGAGTGGATGATACACCCAAGGGTCGTGCTGCCATCCAGAAAGACCTCGATGGGCTTGGAGAAATGGGCTGACAGGAACTTTTGCAAAGGGAAGCGCAAAGTCCTGCACCTGGGGAGGAACAACCTCTGGCACCAGTACATGCTGGCAGCTGACAGCTGAAAAGGAGTTTGGTAGAGAAAGACCTCAGGGTCCTGGTGGACAAGCTGAACATGAGCCAGTGATGTGCCCCTGTGGCAAAGACCATCAACAGTCTCCTGGACTGCTTTAGGACAATTGTTGCCAGCAGTTCAAGGGAGGTGACCCTTCCCCTCTATTCAACACAGGTGAGGTGCAGTGTGGAGTACTGGGTCCAGTTCTGGTCACCACAGAACAAAAGGGAGAGGGAGCTACTGGACAAAATCCAGCAAAGGGTCACTGAGGTAATTAAGTGACTGGACCATTTTTCATATAAGGAGAGACTAAGAGATCTGAGACTGTTTAGCCTAGTGAAGGCTCAGGGGATCTCACAAATGTGTACAAATATCTGAAGGGAGGGTGTAAAGAAAAAGGTTTTTGACGGTTCCCAGTGACAGGACCAGAGGCAATGGGCACAAACTGAAGCACAGGTGGTTCCCTCTGACCATCAGGAAACACTTTTTCACTGTGAAGGTGTCTGAGCACTGGTACAAGTTTCCTGAAGAGGTTGTGGAGTCTCTATCTTGGAGTAGCTGTTTGGACATGGTCCTGGGCAACTTGCTCTGGGTATACCTGCTTGACTAGGGGGGTTGGGCCATATGATCTCCAGAGGTCCTTTCCAACATCTGCCACTTTATGATTCTGTGACAATTTGTCTTAAGGCTCCAACATTTTAGTCTGAGTTCCACTTGGATTGTGCATATTGTTGTACTGTTGCAATACAGTTTGAAGAATGGTTGTGGTATGTAAAAGCACATTTTTAGCTGTTGATTTGTAGTTTTCCTTTCTCGTAACCCTTCTGAGTTCAGTCTAATACTATCTCATTACTGTGTACATGTCCACCTAAAATATATATCAGGGGAGGAAAATCAAGGTTTAACTGTTTTCTAGTCGAAATTGTCAGGACTTCCTTTACTTTTATGTTAATGGTGCAACTGTTTTCCAAATTATAATACCATCCATTCCAAAAAAAAAGTCATAGCAGAAATTCCAACTGCAGAAAGACATAATTCACAATCCAAGCAGATTTAATACGAAAAACAGTATCTCAGAACAATAAACAAACCAAAAATAGGAGAAAGAAGTGTTAATATAAATCATTATGGAGTAACACAAAACACATTTAAGCTAAATGATGGTACTTACAGAACTAAGTTTAAATGAAAATATATGGCAAAAGAGATCAAAACTTTACAGACAGACAATAAACCAAATTCCACAAACAATTAGGAACCCACAATTTCCCATCTTCCAGATCCTGTTAACACTGTCCTTTATTGCCTCTTTTTATCACACACACATTATGTTGTCTTACTGAATACACTTTAATTCAAACTTCCATTAAAATCAGAAATTAAACACCGTTTGTACTTGACAGTAGACATATCATTGTGATAAAGAAGTAAGAAACTGCATGCCTTTCCATAAATAATGGGTTCATATGCAAATTTTTTAAAAGAATAATTAAATTTCATAATAATAACAACTGACTTCTGACAAAGTGAAATATCAACTCATATTATTTCTCAAAAAAAACCCAAATGAGATAAAAGGAGTGTGATTATATAGATTCGTCTGAGCAATTTTTATTCCAAAACAGGTAACAATACGTGCAAGATGGTCAGCACTTATTGAAAAAAAAAAAAGAGAAGAAAAAGTTTTTTATTTATTTTATTTCAGATTTAGGCTTCTTCTTGAAAATAGCCTGAAAAAATAGTAATTTTAAGCCATGCTAATTTTACAAACCAGTAGTCTATCAACCCTTGCTGGCAAAGGGATTTCTGAATAGGTTCATGCATGTTTTGTAAACAAACAAGTTTATAGAAACATAAGAAGGGAAACACTGAAAAACTTTTTTTATAAGAATAGTTAGCATTCATAAATGCTGATACCTGATGTTGTGTAACTCTATGCCTAAGTAATAATAATTACTAAATCAAAACAAAGATTACTACTAAATATTTTTCATTATAATATTCATAAAAATATTTGAATGAACTTCCAACAGTTGAAAAATTCATCATTCAAAACAATTACTTCAGAATTGCAGTGTCAATACTTTTTTAAGTAAAAGTAAATTCATAATTAGTAGCTACACAAGCGTTTGAAAAAAAAAATGAAATCCAGATTTGCGTTAAGTATCATCCATTGAAAAAGAAAACAATCATTGAATGCCATAGCTAATGGAAGTAGATACTGTAATTATTCCTTTTCATTGTTATTAAGCTATATACTTAATAAGGGGAGAGAAAGACAAACCATCGATTGAGTCTTATGTGAATGAAAATGACACGAGATAAATACTTGTAAAGTCCTCTTCATAGCTTGCTTGCATTTTTTTTTTCCATATCAAAACTGCTTAAGCAAACAATTAAGTGTTGGAAAGTACCTTGGGAGTCTAACAGATTTTTTTTTTTCCCCCTTGGATAATCATTTTATTTCTACAAAGAAAAAAAGAGGATTTTTAGTTTGAAGCCTCTAGACAGTATTCAGCTAGGAAAAAAATAGATATTGGTTTACCAAGATCATGGCACAAAAGCAAGATTAATTTTTTCCTTTCTCATTTTGCAAAATCTCACATCACCTACAAGACTTTTCAAGAAACACAGCTCAAATTTCACCACTCCTATAGTTTGAAATATTCATGGACATCAAGATAGCAAAAGAAATTAAATGTTCACAAAAAGCTTTCATGAGATATTTCTGATTGCAATTCTTTCCTATGAAAAGTTCAATGGAGGGAGAAGAAATACTTTATGTCTCAATTCTACTTTTTTTTTTTTACCTATGTAATTGTGAAACTACATGTAGAAATATCAATAGAGCAGAAAATGGTTAAAATAAATCTGCACATCTATTCAAGAGTCAGCAGATACTCAATTTTAATAAAAACTTGCTATATATTTCAGGGGGTGTGTGGAGTTTGGGGAATAATCTGAGCCTTTTAGTTTTACTGAATTTACTAATAGTAGAATTATTGATTCTGTCAAGGCAATAAACTGAAATAAAATCAGTTCATCAACAGCATCTCAAAAGCATTCAATAAAATGTGGAAGATACTATTACAGTCATTTTTAAAGTAGTATTGATTTTTCTCTAAGTCCCAGTCATTATTATCTTCTTGGTTCCATGAAAAGCTCCTCAAAATAACACAATCAACATTTCCCGAGTTTTAAAAAAATAAAATTAACATGATTTTTTTTTTTTTTTTCATTGTTAATACTGGAAAAGCAGATAAAAGATTTGTAATCTCTTATTTTCAGGAAGCAGGCTATCATAACCAACTTTAGAATAGAACAAAAGAGTTTAGTATTTATATATGGATTGGAAATATTTAAATATTTAACTGAAGCAGAAATAACTGAAAATATATATTTGCACTACCATTTCTTCTTTATAATAAGACAAAATACTAAAATTAAATATAGAATCTGAAAAACTATTAGGAAATGTTGAAAATATTTCTGTAGTGCAACGGGGTTCATGAAATAATCAGTTAATGTGTTTACCCAAAGGTTCACCAATCACACTGAAATATAGTTATATTAATAATATCCAAGCTTTTATAAAATGAGGTACAAAAATACAATGCTGTAAGGAATAATAGCACATGCAATTTGCAGAGAAAAATTAGTAGATTTTATTTTTATATGGTTTTTAATTCTAAAAGAATATTTATATTTGAAGTAGCTTTAAAAAAAGCAGTGAAGTCCCATCCTTGCCTGAATGCATTCATCATCATAGTTAAATATTATATAAAAAATAACAGGGAAGAAAATAAATTCACGGTTAGACTCTGCCTCTGGATCTACAGTTGTCCCCAAACCAATAAGCCTTCTGTGAATCCAAATTACTAGGGAAGGTGGTTCAAATTCATCTTTTGATTAGTTACCAGATCCAGGTTTTACCTTCCTCAGTGGCCTCCAGCTGATGTGCTTCAACCTCATAGAATTTCTTAAATCTAACTGGAAGACTGTCCCTTATGCACAAGGTCTCATTTCACATTTTTATGTTTCATCCTATTTCTATTACTGGAGTGCTTAATTATTTCTATATAATCTGATTTTTTTCTGATTGCCAAATCATGTCATTTCCAAATTTGTAAAGCATCACCCTTTTTAAGCCAAGATCATTTAATACCAGATACAGTCCCAGCCTTTGAGGAACTCGCCTAATAATCTTATTCCAGCCTAATAACTGGTCTTTAAGCACAGATGACAGACTTTTTTTTTTTTGTTTGTTTGTTTTGTTTTTATTTTTAAGTTAATTTCTTAACTACAAACTCTATAATCCTTATCTTTCCAATTAGGCCAAATTTAATTAATCTAATCTAGTGACCTTCTTGCCGATGTATAGAAATTATTCTACGATACTCCAAACAAAGATTCTACAACATGTTGTTTGTGTGGAATACTGACAAGATACGATATTGCTCTGTCATGACAGGCTCTCCGTAAACTCATGCTATCTCTTAGCACATTTTCTGTTTTCATCCTTCTTCCCCATTTTTCTCTTAATTGAGTCAGGGTGGTTTATCTTTCAGGCATATAGAATCCTGAACTGAGGCTTAAAATTTTTTATTTGATCTTGATCATCTACATTTTATTTCCATGACCTCATTCCCATAATTTACTCCCATTTAGGTTCCTTATTCAACATCACTTTTGTTAGTGGAAAAAGATGTACTAAAACTCAGTTCTCTCAAACTGGCTTTTTGCTAATCTTGCTGAAGAATTTTGTTACTAATTGTTTTACTATTCTACACAAGTTTAAGACAGCTTGATTTTTGGTAATTCCATGTAAACCCTGTGCTTTCTAACAGCCTTCCATCAGGCCCCTTATTTCCAGGCTTTTTCGTTTTTATTTATCCATTTTTATTTGGATCACCAATTTGTTATTTTACTTTTTCCTCCTGGTTCTTGACATTTAAGTAAGAGACAGTTTCTACAATTCAGACACATTTTGTATTCAAAATCATCTTCTCCACAGAGTTGCTTTCATAACCCTAATTTTTTCAGTTTGCCCTTTGAAAAAGAAAAATGTTTGTTACAGAGCTTTTGTATATGAATGAATTATATCTCTTTTGGCAATATCTTAATTTAAAATGTCAAAAAGCTTTTTAAGGTGACTAAAGCACTTCAGTAACATGGGAAATGATCACCTGATATCATTGCCAGCAAAGCACACAGGACTATATTTAGACTCCTTTTAGTAAAGAAGAGCGCAATTGTGTACCATCTTTTAAGGTGAATAGGGTTTAGACCATATAAAAACTTTAGTGGAGTGACAACACTCTCTCTGCTTACTCTTTGTCTATAATTAAAGTATCCTTTCTTGAAAAACAGATGACTCATTCCACTCTAATTAAATAAATACATCCCTGAATTGCTATTGTAAACTTTTTTTTTTTTTTTTTTTTTTTAAATAAATCAGTCTTTCCACCAGTTCCATTTGGACTTATAGAATCCCGGGCTCTTTCTAGAATGACTTTACAGTTCTTTCCTTCCAACTTTACAATCATCTAGAGTTGAGGCTTTACATTTCCTGGACAAGCACTGTAATGACCAATTTATTAGCAAAAGTTATTTAATGTGATCTCAATCCTATTCTTCCTCTTCTTTGTAATTAATCCACTGGAATCACAGGATGTAGTATGCAACATTATTGGTTTAAAAAAATTGTTTTCTTATCTCATCAGTCCTGACATAACTGGACTCCCATACTGCATAGAAGATCAGAGCTGGATAAAAGCAGTCCTCTCCTGCCTATTCATCCCTCCAAATAACCCCAAACCAGCTATTCAAAGACTCAGCAAACAAGAATGAGGAAAATAGCAATGAGATGTCTGGCAGATGGGAATCCTTAAGACTGGTATTTCTGCTAAAACTTTGTGTCATGAAAATATATCCTGAGTTAATTAAATACATTCAAATTACTCCCAAGAAATCAGCTCATTAGGGGGTTTTAATGAAATTAATGTCTAGGGAGCTGCAACTAGGTTTTAAGAACCTATGGGATTTTTGTGGCGCTGAAAACTGGTCAATCTGTTCTTGAAAGATAGCCGCCTGAGGTAGTCTGTCCACATGAAAAGACACAAACCGAATTTGTTGTTGCCCACAATGAATGAAATACTGTTTATTTGGCCAAATATATCTAAGAAAGACATCTCAGTGTGGACTGTGGTCCTTCTAGGAAGCCAAAATAATCGAAAAATGAGACATTCTAGAGTATGATTCAGACCTTCTCAAGTCTGAATTGCCTCTAGAGGTGTCTTTTTTCCTTTGTTACAGGGAAAGTCTCAGCAGTTGATATAAATGACTCACGATGGTTTGAGCCCAGGCTACAACTTTGCTTTCAATATCAAAGTAATGATAGTTATTCATGTCAGGTTTTTTTTTTCTTCTAGAAATATACACAATGCCAATATACTATTTTCCTATCCTGAAGGAACTTATATATTTCACCCCCTGAATAATGGAACTGTCATATAAGTTAGAAAGCAATAAAGGTGAGACACAAAAATAATTATTCTAGAGCTTGAAACTTATTATTATTTTAAGTGCATTGGCAAACAAAAGAGAGAGGGGGAGGGAGAGGAAAGGGAAAAGAGAAAGAACTTGAGCAGCATTAAAAAGAATTTTATAAAATTAAGCCTTTCACCTGAGCCACCCATTCCTGTACAACATAAAAGTACAGAGGCAAAGAACACAACCTCAGGTTCTACAAATGACATTCCATGATGATCTACAATATCAGAATGTCTTATGGACAATAGCCTTAAAAGTAATCAAATGAGGGTTTAGTTATAAATTCTAGAACTAATATAGAGTAATGAAAATAATTTCTTATAATTTGTGGTGCTGGTCCCTGTACACAGACATTTTTTTTATGTCAGAAAAATCGTCTAAAACTTTTTAAAGTATTACAAGACATATCCTCTAAATTTCACTTCTTCAAGCAGAGTCCAAAAAAATATACACACCCCCATGTATTCTGCTCCTAAAGCTGGTCTCTTCCATTTTCTCAAAAAATTTTCAGTCTCATTTAGAAAAAGGACAGTAAAATTAACATATTTAGTAGCAACAACACCAAAACTGAGGAGGCTTTTTTTGTATTACATGAAACATCAGGAGTTAAAAGCGCTAAAATGTTTTCTTAAAATTTGAAAGGTTTTGTTAGAAATAACATTTTAAGACCACTAAAGTTGAAAAAGAATATATTCCACTTGCTCCACTTTTTATTTATTTATGTTAAGGACCTTTATACCCAGAAATATTTACTATAGGTTCTTAAGAAATGCTTCTTTCCCTTTCTCTGTTGCCCACAATTTCAAATTATCTGAGCCAGAAGGGTGCTCTGTAGCTGTTGCTCACTAGTGCCATGGGGAAAGCTGCATTGCATCCCACTAATGATGCTCTTCCAACAAAAGCCTGTTTGTAGTGGGAGGGAATGAAGAACAATGGGATTTATTGAAGATGAGAACCTGGTGGTGACTGCAGTGCAGGGAATGGGGGATGATTCTGAATAGCATTTCCAGGAGACAATAAAGAACTGCTGGGGGTAATGTTATCAGTCCTCACATTGTGCTAAGGTAATTTTAACGTGGAAAATTTTATACCTGCAGTGTAAGGAGATGGGTAAACACAGATTGTTAGATTCAAGGGACCTAGAGAGTATGGTTAAGGGCCTGATATGCAGGCTAGGCAGTTCAGAAAAATTTAAATATGAATTGAGTAGACAGATAAATTGGCAGAACACAAAGGACAGATCATTGAGCCATGAACAAACTGAAAAGATTCATAATTCACAGCACATGAAAGGAAACTAGAACCCAGAATTTCAAAAGCACTATAAGATATCCTGACAACACATTCTGTGAATTTCATACACAACACTAATGAAGTCTCAGCATCAAATAAAATATCCTAACAGGGAGCAATAATATCTTGCTCATAATTATTTGCAAAGAAAAATCCCCCCCAAATTAAGAAGAAGAATACAAAGAAGAATACAACTATTTTAAATCTTTCCCAGAAAAGTCATAGAAAGCTTTTATCTTCACATGACCTTCAACTGGAAATTCTGGAATGTTCAAGAAAATGCAGACTACTGACATTTTAAAAATAATAACCAAAATGCACCAAAAAAGGGAATTATACTGACAGAATTCATTATAAGATGGTGCTAAGATATGCAAATTTGACAAAATTAAAAATATTCTATTATTTCTTTTTTTAAAACAATATAGAATCAAAAATCAAAAAATGGCTGAAGGAGAAAAAATTTTTTAGAGAAATTGTTATTCTGTGATTCTGTTATACAAACATCGTATAAATATACAATATAATTTAAATATTCACAGCTTCTTATTTGTTCATATTTTTCAATTATTAGCAATTTCATTAATTTTTTTCAAGAAAAATACTAAATAGATTTTTGTTTGTGCTCAATCATTTCTATCTAAGCTGTTGTTTTTTCCCTCATGTTGAAAAGCAGTATTGGGAAAATTAGAAATTTAATTAAATTGGAAACAGGAGAGGGCAGTGGAAAGTAGATGAAGTTAAAACAATATTTTCAATTAAAAGTATAATTTAAAACCAATACTTTTCCTCTTTTTCAAACATCCAAATAAAAGCTTCCTCAAAATTTCCCAAAACTCATTTTTATAATTGCTAGGTTTTCATACACCATCATTTCTTGATAAAACTTTTGTTCCACAAATGTGGAAGAGATGTCCTCCTATATATACACACAAACCTTAACTGAAGAGATGTCCTCCTACCTATACGCACAAATCTTTTTACTGATGTGTATGAAAACAATTTTCTTACAACTGAAGTTTTTTGAGGTTACTTCTTCACATATATGCCCTCAAGATATATCAAACTGACTATTATATAAGGTGTAATTTTACTTATTTCTAGACACCAAAAATACCAATGTCTGTTTGCAACGTCTGCAGAGTTTAACTACAGTTATCCAAGAGAAAAAGACATTTTAGTCTGATCAACCCAGTGCCCTGGAACTGCCAGAGGAGGCAAGTCTGTTCCTTGTTTATTATAGTATGTTCTGGAAACTATCTAAATGGAGATGTCTGCACTTCACCAGCTAAATCCTAACTTTACACTCTGATCTTAGCAACTTCCTCAAACAAGACTTCCTTGAAAGGGATGAAAGAAAATCAAGCAAACATAGTAAGTGATTTCTTGAAGGACCTGAACATAATGCCAGTGTAAGCAATATAAACAATAACAAATGCAGCCTTCATATTATGTGTAGTAATTCATTGATACTTGGCAATCAAGGCTTTCACCAGTTCGGTTTTGTGGTTCCCCCCTGCCTCCCAGTATTCCAGTGATATCTAGATAAACAATGCTACATTTTTGCATTGTGATAATGGAATTAGAATATCATGACCGGACATCCCTAGCATTTTTCCAGCAATACCCTGTAGTTACTGAATTTCTGATAGGAGGTGTTTAATATATTTGAACACCCTAAGTTCCTTCTGATCTTAGCCCCTTTGAATAAATGCATCGAATTCTCTGTGTGAACAAAAATGTCGTCTCCAAAAGGATCTTAAGTATTTTATGGTTCATATTCTGACTTATCTGGTAGTCTTCTTATCAGGTTCAGTGAGTTCATACTCTTTACTGCAAACATATCAAGGATTCCAGGAGAGGCTGACTGCACATTTGACTCCTAGCCACAGTGGCCCATTTCATAAAAACAGTTGAGAAAATAAACATTCCTGAAATTCCTAGATGATGCCAAAATCTGCATAGTCCTTCACCGTTTTTTCAGAGTATCAGCCATATGTCTTCCTGATCACAGGCTTTATGTCTCCTTGACCACAACAGAGTTAACAAGATTAAAAGGACATTTAATGAAAGTAGAACATATTAAATAAAGACGATACTTACATGACAACTAGCTGTTCAGACTGATCCTTCTTTGATAAGCTGCCAGAAATGTAAAGGCAGGAAAAGAACCTACCTTCTTACTTCCTTGAATAAGAAGTGCTCCAGCACTTCCAGAGACTGGAAACTGGACAAACAGATTTCAGCAAAAATATTCTCTCTCTTTAAACTCAGAGTCTAGTCACATAAAGAGAAGTCAATTGAATCAATCAGACACAGAAGTACATTAAGCCATTCATGCCTTCAGGCAGACCCACAGCAAGATGGAGTAGAGTTCCCAAATAACTGCACTTACTATCCATCATACATCTATGTCACTACCTGCATTGTGGCAGGCACCAGATGGGTATGCAGTGCATGAGCAGCCCATAGCCTTAAGAGACAAAGTCTTGATTCTTGAGACCAAATTGTAGAACTGAAAAATTTCAGAGAGACAGAGAGGTTTATGAACAGTACTCTGAACATTCAAACATTCATCTCCCGAGTTGCTGAGGAGCATGTGCTTTCTTATAGGAAGCCCACAGTGAACATCTGGATATAGCAATCTCATCTCTGAGCTAGCAACACTAGAAATCAACCAGAACAGCAGTGAGCTATTGAGGGGAAAAGTAATCCCTATGATGAATTCTCCTCATCCTCTTGCAGTCGTCCTCTCCCTGGAAGAAGGGATCCCTACGGGGACTAGATTTAAGCCGAAATGGTGGGCAAATAGTTCAGTGTGTGATGCCACTGAGGAAATCACACTAAAGTACCTGGCTGTGGTAAACCCTGTGCGTTGTCTAGCTAAGATATCTTAGAAAATTGCTGGAGAGGAATGAGTATTAATGGTTCATATAGATTAAAAAAAAATAGAAAAAAAAAAAAAAAGGCTCTGGAGACAACATTTAAGCTGTTAGGAAAAAAAACACACCAAAAACAAACAAAAACCTGAAATAGCATTTCTTCACATACTTTCAGTATCACACGTAGAGCCAAAAATAGAAGTACAGAGGCAAAGCTCTAATCTACAATTGAATAAAGAGCACAAGTCAAAGACATTCAGATTAATCAAGAACAGGAGACATTTCAGAAATTTAGGGAGCTGTTACAGGACGGACTAACTGCAGCTGAACTGTAAGGGAACCAGATGGCTGGCACTTCAAACAAGGCTTCAAAAAGGTTGTTAAGGAGTTCTTAAACAGAAAAATGGGAAAAAGCTGACAGCTACAATAAAATATGTACCAGATAAAAAGTGTTGAACTGTGGCACAGAGGTGCAGAGATTTAGAGAAGGACCTCAACGAAGGATAGCAAGAGTCAAATGGAAAATGGAGACAAACAGATGGAATGGATCAAATTATTATAATAAGTAAAAACATTTCCTGAAGTGCTTCCATGACACTATTGAATGTCATGCTCCACAGTTATGATAATATCTAACTGTTCAAAATCAGTATGAGACTTACTTGGAAAGCAGATTGTTACATGGCTGCATATTACAAGGGTGTTAAATCAGGGTATAAAGAAATAGAGTAATGATGGCGAGTGTCATGAAAAGTAGCCTTACTATGACACAGGTCTGATATAGAAGTTTGCATATTCTCAGTAAAAAGCAATGTTGTTACGTTTATTGACATATTGTGTTCCAATTTTATATTTCTACAGATCTGTGTGCTTTGACATTAAAGCTCAAAGAGAACAAATATAACACAGACCTCAGTAAATAGTTCCATTGCATTCCAAGTCATGGCAAAGCAGCTAAGTTAAGAAGGAAATTACAGTTTAATATAACAGAATTTGAACTTTGTAACCTCTTTCAACCTTATCACTGTGGTCTTATCACAGTCATTCATTATTTGCACTTTAAAATGCCTGCCTATCTCTCACCACAATCAAGGCAAAAGTTTTCACAGAAACTATAATACATTTTCTCTCCTACTTCTCCGTATGAATAGTTATTAGCTAACAGTTAGACCTTAATTCAGATATTTAAAACTAGGTCTTTCTGTTGTAGTCATGACTGACTGAGAAGTAACATTTCTGTGTTCAAGCTAGGCTGTTACTGTCCAGGCCTGCATACCAATGGGAAACAAAGAAGGGCAGAAATCCATTGAAAGAAATGCTGACTTTACAGCGAATATTTTAAGGAATGAGATGAAAACTATGGGATTCTTTAAGAAAGTGGGAAGGGGAACTGATGAGGGTCAGTAAAAAAAACCAACCAGCTGATAAGGGGGGGACTGGACCTGGGAAAATAGTACTTTAAGGGATATGGAAGAAGGGTAGGACAATTCTTTCATCACTGAAAAAATATATGCCTCAGCAGGCAGAAAAGTAAGAAAGACTTTTATCTAAAATTAAGTTACAGCACTTCTATCAGTAAAAGCCTTTAGCCCCCCAAAAGTTTCTTTTGTGATTTGCACAGCCTGGATTATGGGTCAGTGTACCTATGAGCAGATTTATACGGTAATCAGATGTCAAGTAAGACTAGATATGGATGGTGATTACTTTAAACAATTTTGCTCAACTGAAGCGACAAGCAAGTTACAAGAGAAGCTTCTAATAAAAACATTCTCATACATGAAAACAAGTCTATATAGTGTGTTTAAGAATTTATAGATAATGGGACTGTTTTAGGGCACTCTTTACAGATCCAGTTCATTATTTGTTGTTTGCGTTTTTTTCTCCTACTGCTGTTTATGTGAGTGCAGTGAGGCAGTCTATAGATCAAGCTGAACTAGTTCCCCAAGACAAAAAAAGCCCAGGGAGAAGAGGAAGCAAAGGTGTCTTATCAATGTTCCAGTACCAGAACAGCATTTCCTACAATTATCGCCAGCTCCATGGTAGGAAGGAGAAAGAGGTATCTCCATTTTCTCTACAAAGTATGACCTACAGGGATGGAGATAATGAACTTAGCAACAACTTAGGGTGGGACTTGACAGCAGAATGTCTTGATCTACCGCAAAAACTTAAATCTGTCTGAATTTAAAGATAAGGCCCGTCAGAAACAGGAATGGGTTAAGAAGGGCAAAAGACAGGAAAATTATGAACGTTAAAGAAGTCACAAGTATGTTAGTTTTAAACCAACAAATAAGACAATACTACTTTTAGAATGTCAGGTCTTAGTAAGTCATCTAATGAAATGAATGCATTAAAGTAAATTTAAATGAGACTGCACCACCTGTTTAAAGTATATCAAGATTGGTTTGGTTTTACATTTTAAAAACAAAATTTGAAAAGTATTTTTCAGAAGTAGTAACTAACCTGCCTTGTGAAGAGATATATAAATATCTGTTCAATCATATTACTATCAAAATTAGCACTTGCTATAAATATAATGTATCTTGACAAGTTTTCTTCCATGAACACATCTTTTTTATGTGCTTGTTTTAGAAGGATTTTAGAATTAGCATATTCATTGGGCTTTTTTTGTTGTTTTGTTTGGGTTTTTTTTTTTTTTAATGTATCAGGCCAGTAAATACAGAGCAGTGTAATATTTCTCTTTCCGGGGGGAACCTAACAAACCTAACTGCAAACATAACAAATAGTCATATCCTGCCAGGACATATTTATAGTCACTTGCATTATCTCTTGAGGCAAAATTTAAAATTGCATTGTACAGCTTGTTTCTGACCCTTCTCTTTAAGCCACAGTGCTGAAGAGTTATGTTGAGGCTTCATGCATAATCATATACTTCTGCCTTGGTTCTGATTCTTCAACCACTTGCTGGCTGACTCTCTCAAGACAGCACCACAGTTTTGCTGACCAAAATTTGTGTCCTTAAAATATATGGTACAGTTTCAAATATGGGTTGTGTTTTCCACACAGATTCCACATTAACACTACAGAAGTAAAAAGTAGTTTAATGTGCCATACTCTGATGCTGTTTTCTACAATTTCCTAGACTTACAGAGAGCAAAAGACTAGGCAGATGAGTTATTTAGGCAATAAATAGCCCTCATAGATAACATGGGATTCCTTTTATAAGATTACAGAGCAACAGATGGTTTTCCAGACTGATATTTCTTGTGCCTGCAGAATACATTGCTTATTGTACAGACTGACAAGGAGAAAAAATTATGATGATGCCTGCAGCAAATTACTTGCTCTGTATTGCTGTCCACAGGCCACTGACTCAGAGGATTTCCCAAGACTGAGAGTAAAAGGAAATAGCCTGTCTCAAATAGGAAACATTCAATACGCTCAAAAAGGATGTATCACTTTTCAGACCAGAAAGTCTGTGGATGTAAACTTTTTTTCTCCCAGTAGTTCACTGCATACCACTGAAATACTGCTGCATTTCCTTTTTGCAGAGTTTTGCACTACTGTAGAACCTGTTTTGTTTTAGATGTCAGAGTTTTACACAGAGTGTTGAATGTATTTTAAGAAATAGTCTTACAAATGATGATAAAGCCTGTTTCCTAATGCTTTTTCTTTTGTAGTTGATGACAACCTGTTTTCTGGCCATAGCATTTATGACGACTGCTCCACATGTATAACCTGGTGTTAATAAAGTATGAGCTCACACAGTAGTGTTTTCCTCAGCTGTGACACGTGGACTGGCAAGAAGCAATGCATTTCCATTTTATCAACACCTTCAGAAATGTTATTATCTTTGAACTGATCTCTGCTGCTGCGCAGAATCCACATGCAGTAAACTAACACGGGGCATGCACCGATCAGCCATCACTAATGTAGAAATGTATGCACAGTACAGTCATCTTGCTTATTCCCTTAATATATTAGCTTAGACGAACTGCTCACTCAGTAAATTTCACAGTACTGGTGAGACCAATATTATGAGACCATCTGAGTGACACTTAGATCTTAATGGTACCTACTGTAATTCCAGTTACTGCTCCACTCCCTTTTTACTTTTTTAATGAGTTTGCTTGCATTCAAATTTATTTTAATGGTTATATGATATCGACAGACTGCCATTCATTACTACCAACAGGAACAGTAAGTTGCTCCTCAAACTTCTTTTGATTCCTTCCATCCTGATATGATATTTAATTGCTGATCCTCTACTCAGAAGAGGCTGTCAATGAAGCTAACTATGGGATGGTTTTGTGATATGTATCAGATTTCATAAATTGGAACCACTAATTTGATTTTCACTTTGGACTAGAGTTGATTTCCTGCTTTACTTAAATCTTTTTAAAGTCTCATTTGATAATAAAGTCTATTTGATAATAAAGTCTATTAGACTCTTCCCTTTTTACCAAATGTTTTTCAAAGTGTGGGAATGTGGTCAATTTGAGAATATTCCTCTATCTTTTATTAATGTAATAAAATCAGAGAATCCTAGAATATCTCAAGTTGGAAGGGACCCCTAAGGATCATCGAGTCCAAGTCCCTGCTCCTGGCAGGACTATCTAAAACTAAACCATATGACTAACAGTGTCATCCAGACACTCCCTGAACTCTGACGGGCTTAGTGCTGTGTCCACTTCCCTGGGGAGCATGTTCCAGTGACTGACTACTGTCTCAGTGAAGAACTTCTTCCTAATAAGCATACTGCTTTCAGAAGTAGGTATTATAATGGTGTATTGGGAGCAGGTGCCCAGGCACTGGCAGTGGGAGCTTCAGAGCAGCCTCTGTGAGGAGGGACTGGGGCTGCCCCGGGCCGGACACAGTCCCAGCTGGCTCCAACCCATCCACCACAGGGGCCCCTCAGCCGAGGTGGTGGCACCTCAGGGAAAATGTATTTAAGAAAGGCTAGAAAACACTGGCCAGCAGCTCTGAGAAAGAGGAGAAAAATGTGAGAGGAGCAGCAGGGAGAAAAATGTGAGAGAATCAGCCCCACAGACACCAGGGCTGGAGAAGAAGGAGGGGGAGATGTGGCGCCATGCACTGGAGCAAAGATTCCCCTGCAGCCCATGATGAAGATTCTGCTGTGGCAGGTTGTCCACCTGCAGCCCATGGAGGGCCACACTGGAACAGATCTCCACCTGCAGCCCATGGGAAAAGTGTGAGGAGGAAGGAGCGGCAGAGATGAAGTCTTATGGACTGACCATAAGCTCCATTCCCCATCCCCCTGCACTGCTCAGTGTGAGGAGGTAAATAGTCAGGAACAAAGTAGTGAAGTTGAGCCTAGAAGAAGATGTGGGGGCGGCGATGTGAGCGGAAGGTGTTTCTAGTTTTTCCTCTGTTTCCCACCATTCTACTCTACCTTTAGTTGGCAAGAAAATAAATTAATTTTCCCCAATTTCAGTAAATTTTGCCCATGACAGTAATTGGTAAGAAATCTCTCCGTCTTTATCTCAGCCAATGAGATTTTTCATCTTATTTTCTCCCCCTGTTCTTTTGAGGTGGAGGAGTGAGTGAGCAGCTTGGGGGGCATCTGGCAGCCAGCCAAGGTCAACCCACCACAAATGGTATTTGCTTAGATGCAGATAACAGCTTCAATTAATGCAGCTTTCTTCAGAATCACTTCTGTTAAAGTTATTTACAGACCTGGAAAAACACTTCAGATGTAAAGGCTGATTGAATTCTTAAACTCTCTGTGATTAAGCACAACCTTTTTAAGAGTAATCAAGCTTATTGAAAGCTGCATATAAAGTATTTGCAAAACAAACTATCTTAATATTTCAGAAGACATTTAGGATAAAAATATTTTATACCAAACTGCAAACTGCTGCAAAATATGTTTTGTAAAGAAACTAACTAAATAGTCGTTCTGCTGCTGTATAAGAAGAGCACAAGCCAGGATGGCTAAAATTGGATACTCAAACAAATATTCATGTTTCACAATACTGGACATGTATGTATTACAGTGTACTTAGCAGACCATAGCTAAATAAGTTAGGGCAGTCCCAAAATGTATTAGTTTAAGTAAGATTCTCTGTACTGTATTAAAATCTAACCAGATTAGTGATACTCTTATCATATCTAATGTTATAAATACAAGTGAATATTAGTATAATTTTTAAAATCTATTAATAGAATATGTCCTTCCTGGTTTATTGTCTATCACAGACATATCACTTGCATTTTGGTTCACTGTCAACATGACCTGTGAATGTAAAAGACAGAAAGAATAATGTTGTTAATACTGAAGCAAGGTGAGACTTGTATACATCTCTACAAAGTCCAATTAATGTTCCACATGAGAAAAAAAAGGATGTGATTCTTCAGTCATAAGAAAGTCTCTTTACACAAATCCAGATCCCATTAGGCAGGGAACTTGCAAGCTGAATTCCTGAACTCATTTCTAGTTGATTATATGCTAAGTGGCATGGCTGCTCATGCACAACAATTGATTCTCTAAATGGAAAGGCCAACAGCAAAAGTAATCTGCAGTACTGCTCACTAAAACAATCCTCTGTTGAAAATATTCAGAGACAAGCCAGTTGTTAAACTGCCATTCACTTAAAATTAAGTGCATTTCCTATACCTTTGTTTTTCTCCCTCCACTCAAGACATCACAAATGTTAAATAAGTTATACAATTAAAATATGATATTAGGCATTGACAGCTCCTCTCCTTTAAAATAATTTAAATAAATAACTTTAAGGAGGGTTTTGCCTTTTTTATGTATAACAATGGAAAAGCACACATGCCCCCAGAAAATCTGAAGCCATTTTGGATGAGAGATTCTCCCAAACCAAGTACTAGTAGTGTTGGGTTTGTGTGTGGCAGGGTTTTGGTAGCAGGAAAGGGGCTACAGAGCTGGCCTCTGAGAGAAGCTGCTGCAAGCTCCCCTTGTTCCAAGTCAGACCCACCTCTGGCCGAGTCATTTAGTGATGGTGGCTGCTATTTAACAGAGCTACATTAATTTCCATTTAGTACAGCTGCTACATATTTAAGAAGGGGAACCTGAGGGCGTGAGGAATTGTGAGGGAGATACTTATGCAAACACCAAGGTCAGTGGAAGAAATGAGGCAGGATGAGAAGGGGAGGTGCACCAGAGCAGAGCCTCCCCTGCAGCCCATGGTGAGAGGTCAGGCTGAGCCCCTGCAGCCCATGGAGGTCACTGCTGGAGCAGATGCCCCCTGCAGCCATGCCAGAGCAGGTGGCTGTGCCTGAAGAAGGCCGGGACTCTGAGGGAAGCCCCCACTGGAGCAGTTCATCACTGGGAGAATTGCAACCTGTGGGAGGGACCCACACTGGAGCAGTTCATGAAAAGTCGCAGCCCATGAGAGGGACTCATGTCAGAGAAGGTTCATGGAAGACTGTCTCTCATGAGAGGGACCCTACACTGGGAGAGGGGAAGAGTGTGAGGAGTCCTTCCCCTGAGGAGGAAGGAGAGGCAGAGACAATGAGTGATAACTGACCACAACCCCCATCCCCTGCCCCCCCTGCTGTTGGAGGAGAGGAAGGAAAGAAATCATGAACAAAACTGAGCTTGGGAATAAAGGGGGTAAAGGTGTTTTAAGGTGCAGCTGTATTTCTCACTGTCCTACTCCGTTTGACTGGTAAATTGATGGTGTTTAAACTAAAGTGATGTTCTTTTTTTCCCAAATCAAGTCTGTCTTCTGCCCATGACCATAATTGTGGGGTCATCCTTCCCTGTCCTTGTCTCAATCCACAAGACTTTTATTGTATTTTCTCTTCCCCATCGCACAGCAGGGGATGAGTGAATGAGCGGCCACGTGGTGCTCAGTTGCCTGCTGGGCTTAAACCAGGACACTAGTTAAAAGTCTAGCTATGTACATACACTGTAATACATTATGTAATATGGCACACCTACCTACACAACTAATGGGGTACTATCTCATTGCAAAAAGAAAGGATTTTCTTGGGTTTGATGAAATTATAGAAGAAAACAAAAATGTCCAGCCTTCATAGACTGACCCCTGTGCTTCCGTGGAGCCCATCAAAGTTAATGAGAGGTTGAGTGAAAACCATTGTGACTACTGCATTTGAAGCTCTGAAGCCCTGCTGAATTTTCTAGTTTGTCTTATTATATGTCAAAATAGATATTCCCTTCCTTTTCTAAATTCGGACTGGGAAATAAGGACATCAGAAGCTCCTTTTCACTTTCAGAACTGCTACTACTTCCATGGGGTAAGGGGAGAAAATCACTTGTTTTCTTTGAGATATATAGCCAAAGGTATGGGAAGTTTGAAAGAAAGTATTAAAAAATAAACCAGCATTTTTAAGAGAGTCAAAGAGCATATAGGATAAATTATAAATAGCAAAACTTAATTCCCTTTCCACAGTTTTCCTAATAGTAAAGTAGATCAAATTTTCTAAAATAAGCATCACAAAATCTGTTCCCAGATCGTATTGTTTGTCATACCTGTAACTCAAAAATCTCAAACCTCTCCTTCACTTACTTAATATTGTACTTAAAAAATGAGAAGATAGAACAATGTTCCTGTTTTTCTAGGAAACATTAACACAAACAGTTTTTACCAGCTACAGCAGCAAGCAATTTAGGTGCAAAGTAGGCTTTTGTAGAGAGCATCTGCACCATAATGAATACTTTGCTTAGTGTCACTATACACCTATGTAGCTAGAAAAGGCTGTCTTGTTTTCTGTGCCACTGTTGTCTGCACTAACTGGATGAGAATTGATAGTATCTCTGTTGCATCAATGCGTATGTTTTCTCCCTGTGTACTGTGCAGTGCTGTATAAGCAATGGAACAAGAAATAATAGCAAAACCCAAAATGTTAGGTGGTTTGGGTTTTTTTCAGTTAGTTCATCATTTAGAGTTTTACACAAATTTGAACCTTAAACTTAGTTTCAGAAAGCTCTGTACAATGTACATTCTTACCCTTTTGTTATTCATATTAAGAGGAATCAAAAGCTTTTCATTTAAGCATAAATTGTATTTTAAAAGTTAGTACAGAAAAAATAGGATCATTTGTACTAAATGAATGGGACTCTGATTAGCCTTTAATAACTTTGGTAAGCTAGTTAGTGAAAAACAAAACAAATTATTTAAAATACTGACAAAAAAGGACTACGTGGCTGGTGATCTGTTCTTCTCAATTACCCCCTTGGCAACCCAGCACTGGGAGATGCACAGGCTCAATTTCATGCCTTCCTAATCATTTTTTTCCTTCTCTGCTTTCCACCTGTAAACCATATGTAGGTTTGAGTTTACACATAATTTTCCAGGACATATGGTCACCTTGGAATGTCCATATAACTTCTGGTGTTTTGATTTATAAATCCAGAAAGGCCATCTTGTGAGCAACAAAAAGGGCATATAACTTCATTATTATCACAGAACAGTTGAAAAAAATCCTTTTCACTTTGAAGAGACACAAAAGCTTCAGAGATCCTGCACTCTAATGTGTATTTTTTGAGGTCAGAAGTTTAAGTGCATTTTAAAAGGAGAAGGTGAAACTCAGAAAATAATTTCCTATCTCATTTCTAGCTATTTAATATCTTTACAGAAATTATGCCAATATCTTACATGCAATGGGAATACTGAAGTATTTAACATATCTTCAGCACCAGCTAGCAGTCAGAGGGAGTTCAAGAAAATACAGTGTGATAAGCCAGCTCTCCGTACATGTGCCAAAAGACAGGAACAGCTCACACAACAAATATGAAATAGGCTTTTCTGTCAAGAAGGAATATCCTAATATGACATGTCACTCTAATACTCCGCTATCATGCCTTGCCAAAGGTGGAATTTGTCCAAGGGATTGATTTAAAAGACAGTAACATTGTATTAATTCCAGAAATAAACCAGAAAGAGCCAACACAGCAAATATGAAAGGAAAAGCCAACAAATCACTGGGGAAAAAATTAACATAAACAAGATACTGAGCTACTCTGTACCTGCAGGATTGTTCTAACTTTGGAAGAAACTAAGAAGTGAAAAAGGCAGTAAAAATGAAACCTAAAGCAAAATTAACATTTAAATATGCATTGTATTATGAAAAACAAACCAAAACTTGGGAGGCAGTTTTTCCTGTTGCAACAAAAATAATAAATAGGCAGTTTAGGAGTAAACACAGCTGAAAGCAATTCTAACACCAGTGAATGTTGAATGGCTGTTGCACAAAGTGCACTGAAATTTTACTTTCCAGTTACCTCTGTGGGGTACCTGTTACTGAATGGTGAAAAGTGCAGGATACAACATACCAACAGAAAGATATTTAAGAAGAGAAAGGAAAAAAAAAATATTTTTGAAAGTGGGTCTCCAAGAGCACGTTACTGAAGAGTGTATCAAACTAAGGCCCTAAGTATCCGAGACTGTTAAATGCTGTACTCTTGAGAATTCATTTATTCCATAAGAAAGAATTTCATTTCAGTCATCAACAGAGTAATCAGAATGTATAATTTGTTAAATTTATACAGCAGTTTGAAATATTCTAAGAAGCAGAGGGATTTTAACTATTAGATGACTGTCATAATACTAAAGAAGGCACAAACTTGGTATCGGCGATCAAAGGGAAGCACAACTGCAAGTGTCACATCTTGCATATGAATAATTTAAAAACATGGTTCTTTGTATGTGCGGATGAGGACTCAGGTAATGTATTCATCATCATTTCCAATACACACTAGAACAGCTCTTGTGAAAATATGTATTTATTTTCCCGTGATACGGTACTTCGATAAAAGCTTTAAAAACACAGCAGGAAGGTTTAGTTGTTAGTATGACAAATCAGTGTCAAAATAAAATCTCACCTCACTGTTTTTGTAACCCTTTTGAGCAAGGTAAATGGGTAAATGATGGCATGGTGCATATCCATGCTTATCATGCCATAATAATGACCAGTAGTAAAGAAAAAATTAGATTGTCAACTACATGTAATGTCTTATGAAGTAGTAACAGCCTCTATTCACTTAAAGGATGCAGGCGCCACTTCCATTAGTGACACTTTTCAGTCCTTTGTGGACAAAGTAAATAGTTCCATGTATATCAGCAACCAGTCCAGTGGTATAGCTGTACAAGACAGGATCCCTCCCAAATAAGTTGAGGCACATCTTTTGCTGCATCTGGAAATAGGAAATCATTTATCCTTATTTAAATTTCCAGTATAGTCAATAGAGTGGCAGGTGCCTCTAGAAATCTCCAGAGGGAGATTTGGTCTGACTAATTTAGACAGACAGACACAGAGGTGTTTTCTACTGTGGTAGCATTTTTTAAAATTATGAAGTCTTTATCTCACCAGTAAAAATATGAGCTCCAAGTAACATTTATTGTTTTCAAAAGCAGTATCTTTTTGAGATTGTTACTGAAGGAAGAAAAACTTTGAAATGACCGAGGTCCAATCAGCTGTAGTCACAGCACCAAAATATCATAACTTACTCATAACCTCAGTATTTGGACTTGCAGGAAAGACAAATGAATCATGTTTTTAAATTATCGGGGAAGAAAGAAAAATAATTACCATTATTATTGCTGCCATATGCAACTGACTACTTATCATGGTTGCCTATTAGAGTGATAGTTGCAGATAGTAATACATAAGAGACTATGCACTGAACCCATTATTTGCCTACCGTGAAGATAAATGAAGAAGAGCCCATCATTTAAAACACTCCATAACACCCATCTGTACAAGTAAGGATTTTTACAGAAAAGGTGACTTTGTCAAGCCATTTTCAGCACAGACTGGTTCAGCAGAGTTTGTGTTAGTTCCTCTAATTGCACCTTGTTGCTGTGAATACAAACCTGTGGAGTCCAGAGTATAGATTATAGCAGTCGGGGTCCAGAGGAAGCAAAAAGTTCTATTGATTTTTGGTAAATCCACAATTTACAGAAAAAGAAGGAGGATTACTGTGAGCCTCTCACAAAGGAGAAGTGACCAGAAATGACAGCCTGCTGGGAAGATATACTGACACTTATGCAACAAGGTTATCTGTCCTTCTTTTGGTATTTGGTAATATTTAGTCATCTGTACAATAAATATGTACAGTCTAAGTTTCTGAGTTCACTCAGTATCTCTTACATGGACTCTTCCTTTATAACTCAGAATATTCACCTTCCTACACTTATGCAGGGACTCTTGAAAGAAAGAAGGGAAGTTCAGTGTAACTGGTGAGAAAGGGGGTCATCTGCTTTGATGAGAAAAAGAAAAGGTTTCAGAAAACAATGAAGCTTCCTAACAGTTTTTCTACCCTGGATTTACTAGAGACTTACTTTTTCTGGTCTGAAAGGACAAAATGTAATCAGGATATATTTTTCAATCTGACTTAAATTATGCACTCTAAATGCAAAACTGGTAATCCTTTTCAAATTAGTGCTTCTATGGCTTAATATTTTTTAAATAATTAGAAAATTATATATAATCATGAGATTTTTATTTTTTTTTTAAGAGCTCCCCATATATATACGTATGTATATGTGTGTGCTAAATATTTCTCTTTAGAAAGTGATACATTTCTAGCTTGTGTGTTCAAACTGACAACCTCTTGGAAAGGGCTCAGAAACATGACACAAAGGTGAAATCCTCCAGACGAGACACCTAACTACAGGCATTTACAGTTTAGATGCCACCATGTGGGCAATGTATCCAAACTCCTTTTATATTGTGCAAGACTAAAGAACTACTGTTCTACTTATCCTGAAGCATACATTTACATATGGCCAAATGAACAGCTCTCTAAGGTCCAGGGACTAGACCTATATATAAGAGAAGCTTAAACATCTAAAGGCAGTGTCTAATGAAAGAACGGAATTTCACCCCTGCCGCAAATAAATGCCACGGGTTATCACTGATTAAATTATGTTTCAGTGCATTTCACCATTTTTACTGTGAAAATTACCAGAAGTAAAACTTCTGATTCTTTGCCACGTACTGATATTTACAAAGTGGCAGAGACTGTTCAGTCCTGAATATCTTGGTACCATGACAGGCTGTACAAGCAAATGAAAACCAGGCTATACTGATACTACACTGATACACAGAGCTCTGACTGTGGTTGAGAAGGAAGGACCATATCCTATTATGACAACATGAGACAGAATGAAATGCTACTTGGATATCTTGCATCTTGAAATGTTTAAGAGCTGATGTGAAAAGTCGTATAAACCTGAATTACCACATATTTCTTTTCTCCTAACACAGAGAACAAATGGCTACATACAAAACACAACTAAACAAAAATGTACTTGTTCAGCAAGCAAGGTTGCAGTAACATAGATTTTTTATAAAATATAGATAGTTGCCTCCATAAATAGCAAGTTATATATTACCCTGCCAATCTCTGTCACCTTAAAGCAAAATTACAATATATAAACTTTTACCGATGGTAGGAATTGTGAGTTCTGAAAAACAGGACAAATATTTTTTTTTACTAAATCAGCTATTTAAACTTTTGCAGTGCAGTAATACTACTTGCATAGAGTGCTAGACTTAAGTATGACACCGTCTATCTCTGAGGCAACACCACAACCCATTAAATTCCCCTTATTTAATCTGTCCATCATAAGCTTAATATGTGATTCATCCTTTTCATATCACAGAGGACAAAAAGGTGATCTTTTGTATGTGTATCTCTAATTTACACTCCCCATCCTCCATTCCCAAGCAGCAAATGTTAGAGAAAAAAGCTTTTTCTGCAGTTTGCTCAGCCCTTTTATCTGAGGAAAAGCAGTTATATGTCAGGGCTCTGAGGAATTTGATTCTCTCTTTATCCTCTGACCCTATTTCCATACTCAGCTGCAAGAAAGAAAACTATCCCATAGAAAGATAACATATTTGGAGGTTAGTAAGACTTGCAGTATGTAAATTATATGTCCTTCTCCCCGAGACCCACTGTAGTCTTTTGGGACAAGGGCATATAAGCTCTCAAAATGAAATACCTTATAACGGAGTTGTTCTATTCCACTCTTTTAGATCCTCACTTGAGGAAACAAGTCTCTAGAGGAAAACAACACAATGAAACGTAAAGTGCAGATTTAATATCAAAGAAAGAGGGCATTCCTGATAGATGAAAGACCTTGAGACTTATCCAGTAATACTTGCAATGGTTTTCTTTGCACTGTAATTTGTGGTTCTTAATTAAGTCATAGTATCTCTTTGGAGGGAAAACTGTATTCATTTTTTCACCATTGTAGTCACCATTTTAATAAAGAGAGACAAAAGCATGCTAAGGCTGGAGGGCTATAGAAGATATTTCTTTTAAGACGGAAAGAATAATGACTGCCTTTGAGCTTCAATCTGGATGCCACTTCTCCCAGAAAACAACCTTACTGACAGAAAATAAATTTTTATGTTTTTATCCTATTTCACCACTCTTTTCTTTGTTGTCAGAGAAGAGTTATTGTTCAGAAATAGAGAAATAAGAACCAAGAGAGTTTATCATTAAGCTATCAGTAATATTTCATCTCCAGAAAGCATTTGGGAAACTGTATTTAAAAGCTGCGAAGAAGATGGAAAACCAAAATTAAAGTGAGTCCTTAGATGGAACTAAATGCACTAGGCAAGGAGGAGCTGTCTAATGTCTCTAATCCTCATGTTTGGGGAATGAGGTAGAGAAGGGGAGTGGAGACCATAAAGATGCCAAGCATGCATGCCCTCCCTAAGTAGCCTCTCCTTTTACAGGAGCAGATGACAGGATATTGCCTTGGATGGGGTCACTGACAAGAAATTCCAATAAAACATTTCTTATCACTGCGTCTTCAGATCAGAGTGGAAACTTACGTTTTTAAATCAAAATACAGAGTTGTCAGCAAAATTGTTGGTTTCAAAAGAATCAGGTTTTTTTTCCTGTAGTTCTGCCTATCTGTGCATATAGATACAGCACGTTACAGAATATACCTGTAATCCTTTAAACATATCACAATGTTATGTGCAGAACCATGTCAGAATTCACTTGTAAGCCTTAAATTTAGTAACTCACAGATACGTACATCTGGTAATGAACACCAACTCCTTCAGCAAGCAGGTTATTCTTCTTCAAACTTCTTAGCTTTTCTATCTGGCATCTAAACAAAAATCCTCACAGCAAGACTAGCTAAGAAAGAACCTAGATTTAGTAAAGAGGGAAGAGGGAAATTATGTTCTATTGTTTTTTAAACATATGCAACCAGTTAATATCCCTAAATTATACTGTTTGTGCTACTCTACGCTCACTGCAAGGACAAGATGGGGTGCTCACAGGTACAGATGGTCCAGCTGTCAGAATCTGACTTCCTACACTTATCTAACATATGCAAACCTTTTAACTAAATCATTTTAACAACTGAAGTGAGACAATGAGCAAGCAGTGTTTTGCTGTTGAGGTGCACTGAGCAGTAACTTGAATTAAAAATTAACCATTAATGTAAAGTAAATTAATACTTTCACTACTAGAGTGTTCTTTAGTACTACACTATAGCTATAGGTAAAAGCAGCTTACCTGAATAACATGTTTCAGCTTGTCAATAATTTGACTTATTACAGGATCTGTTCCCTTCACTTTTACTTCTGGATTTGCAGACTGAGCTTTGATTCCACTGCCAACCACACGATGAGTATAGCTAGTTTAATACACAAACACACACACAAAAATGGTTTGGTAAGTTATTCTACTTTCAGAGAGTCATCTTGATTGTGTAATTCTGTGATCTTCTAGTTTGTATTAACTCTCATAGCACCAACATTCCACTTTAATGAGATGCATTAATTTTGTGCACGTTTTTCACATAAAAGAAATACAGCATAGTATAATTACTACATTCCACAAAGTTGTATTATTTCTTATAGCTTTAATTTTACTACAAACTTTCAGAAGAAAAGAGTTTACACTTTGAAGCAACAAACATTCAGCCCTATGCATGTGTTTTGTGTAGGCAAAGAAGGACCTCCATTTTGGTTTTGCTAAATATAAACTACATGGTGACTGCTTAAATGCATGACATTTCTGGTTTCTAAAACAAACTCCAGATTCTACACTGTATGTTCAGAATTGCACCTGAAGTTTCCTAGTGTTTTCATGAATTCACATGCAGATAGAATATTTATTGCAGGACAACAGCCAAATTGTGGACAAATTATTTAGCATTACATAACTGATATAAATACAGAGTAGGACAAAATTTACCTAATAGATAGATATGTAAAAAGGAAGGAACAGAAACCGGATATATGCTGATTCAAGAAGAATTGCTGTAGTAACTAGAACGTTGTTTCTAATACATCAAAACTCAAAATATATAGACCATTTAGCAGAATTCTGTGGCTTATTAAGGTGCAAATCTTCATTCAACTTCCCATGTTATATGTAATACTCAATTTATGCAAGAAAAACTATCTACCTTCTCATCACAGATACTGTACATTATGCAAATACCCTCCATATGTTAGGTTTTGTCTGCACCCTCTACAAGAGGATAGCTCTATATATCTCTGTCTCAAAAATATTTTGCCAGCTGTTATGCTGTAAGGAAAAGAAAGCAAAGAACCCTGTCAGGAACGGAGTAAAGAACTGCCTAATTCCCACCTATTAGATCTGCATATGAGCACAGACACCACAGCATATTCAAATTCTGCAGAATCTTTTTTATGAGAAACATTGAAGATCCTCTTAGCTCTGCAGAAAACCTTCTATGTACGTTAAGACATGAACGCTGTTCATTAAAACAAGGATGCCACATAACAATGATATTTTTGTCTTTGATCTTTGCTTGATTATTGCCTTAAGTGAGAATAAGGATATTCTGAAGGAAGTTTACATGGACCCAGATACCATTCCTAAAATGACATTGGCCATGTTCATAGATAAAAATAAACTCTGACATGCAGAAAGACTCTAAGTTTTCCACAGATCACAGAGAGCACAATTTGCCTTCTACATGTGTAACAAAAATCAGTAGTTCCTTTAGCCATTACAAGAACACACTTTTTGGACTACATGTTCCGCAAAATGCCTCAAAATTGAGCTAATTCTAAGCTTTGGCAAAATTTTCCCAGAAGGTATCAAGACCCAGCAGTCTTTCATTACTTAAGTCCTTTAAAGCATTCAGTTTCTTGCAGTAAATACTAAATTTCTAGACCTTCCACATACAGTTCTGCATGTGCTGTTTAGGGCAAATGCCCTCTTTATTTCTTCTGCAAGCAGTCAAGTTCACTGGAAGCAGATATAATATCAAATTTAAATTCAATTATGTATCAAGATACCACAGCAATGATCACCCAGGATTCGTCACAAGTTAATGATTCCAGCTTTATTCATTCTTCATTTGAGAAAATAGTCACCTGTATCCAATATTCAGGACACACTGTATCAGCTAAAGGTAAATAATAAAAATAATAAGCTCATTACTAAAGCCATTACAGAGCCCTTTACTGATTCACTAGCCACGCTATTACTTGGAATGGATGTTAATGCTGCACAATCAGTACAGCAAAGGCTTAATGTGGCTCACTGGAACACAGTAGTTGAAATGAGTTTTTAAAAAATCTTCATAGCACTGTTGAATACATTGACTATATGAATGGTTCATATTCTTCACAAAATGGTATTTTGGTTTATAGCAGACAGCTTTTTATATTGTCTTGTAGTGATGGGACAGTTTGACAGCTTGTAGTGATAAGGTAAAGCTTTCTATAGGGGTGTGTACAAAATCTGCAGCCTGCCTGCTAGACTTGGGAGAATGTTTAACATAGCAATTTGAGTGGGTCAGCAAATCTGGTAGCTTCCAAGGATAAAAAACCTTCTCCAATTTTTCATCAAATATTCTTCTTTCACAGTCATTTCTCCAAATCAAAACAGATAATTCAATATGGAACTCATTCCTTCCTTCCTTCCCCTTTCCAGGTGAACAATACTGCACTCACCAAATGGACAACTGGATTAATTGAACAAACTCGTTTAATGTAACACAGCAATTTTTCTTCATACTAGAACACTATAAAAAAAAAAAAAACCTTAAAAGTTATGGCTATCCTTTCTGTACAGTGCTCTCATTTTCTGTTTCACAGCATGAAAAACCTATGTTCTCACTTTCTGTCACTCAGAATCTTCAGTTAACACCTTTTTTTCAAATGCTGCAAACCCAACTATTGCACATTTGCCTGTGAACTGCATTACTATGTGAAAAATAAACCATTTATCTTTTTTTAATTCAGTTGACAATACTCATTTCTCTAACCATGCAGGAAGAAATAAACCAGGGAAGTTGAGACTTGCCTAGGCTACAATTTTATTAATTTAACTCATCTAGGAATTATCATCTGGAAGTGACTCACTCAAGGCTGACGATCATTTCTTTTTCAGCTATTTCCACAACGAAATCCATGCACATACACAGCTTGTATTTACCATAGGATGAACTCCTTTCACATGAGGGGAAGAAGCTGGGAAAGTAACAGTGTCCTAATATCTGGGTGGACCAGATATTAGGGGTTTCAGTCATGTTCTCCAACTTCTTTAGAGCTGTCATCCTCTAAATTCATATTCAAGTGTGGTTCATAAGGAATAATTGGATATACTTACCCGTAAAAAGTGTTTGCAATAAATTTGTTTCTCTCTCTCTCCCACTCCTAGTCTTTCTGTTGTAGACAGAGAACCATAGAATGGTTTGGGTTGGAAGGGACCTTAAAGATCATCATCCCATGGGCAGGGACACCTTCCACTAGCCCAGGTTGCTCAAAGCCCTGTCCAACCTGGCCTTGAACACTGCCAGGGATGGAGTTTCCACATTCTTTTCATATTCTCTCAAAGGCAAAATACATATCTTCTCCCCAGGTAAAGGAGCTCTGTTATCTAATACTGAAATTATCTTCTTAGCAATGATTCGGTCTTCTTTCTCACACAAAAAAATATATCCTTTTTCTGATTTACACTTTTTTAACATTTTCAACCTTGTGTGGCCCAAAGGCTCTTTGCTATTTTGTCTTGGAAGCTTCAGGTTATCCCAGAAACATGTCCAAAATCCATATGAATATTCTCTCCGTTGTCATGACTCGGGCATTTCCTATACAAAGTCCAGATATTCTTACCCAGTAACGTTGCCTGTAGCAAATCTCACTTAACTTTCACTTCTTTTGCCTACTTTGCTGAGAAAAAGCATCTCTGCATGGAAGGCAGATGTATAGTGTGAGTGGGCATGCTCTAGTCTGGGAATATCCCTGTCCATTCTTCTGCCTGCCCTTGCAGCTTTGTAGAGAAACTGAAAGTTTGGCAAGCATTTTCTTCTTTTACAGTCACTACAAGGTGACTTTTTCCTTTCAGGAAGGAAATCCACTCAGTCATTTACCTGTGAAAGAACCTACTCGCATTAGTTACCCTAACTGCATCATTGCTGACTGCTCAGAGCAGGGGTTTGCTTTGTCCAGTTGAGAGTGGAGAAGGGTAAGAAGCTGAAGTAGAGGTGACTTGTGCATCAAAGCAATGACAAGCAACACACTAGTGCTTGATAATACCACGACTCTAAGTCTATTAGTACTGAACTGCTATTAGATCATTACATACTGGTAGTAACAACATCCATATATACTGTTCTTACTTGCTCTGATTGTTTAGCACCTTTCTTTCTACCTTCTTTCTCACTCCTGACCTTTCATCTGCAGCCAGCATGATTGTTTCCAGAGCTGAGAGAAGTGAATCTGTGATTTCCACTGCATTCCACTGCCTGCAGGCCTCCTCACCCTCCACAATATTACCAAGCAGAACAGAGCACCTTTCCACCTTCACAAATGTGCTGGCTGCTCAAAAAATGTTCAAAGCCTGTTCTGTGACAATTGACACATTTCAGACCATTCACCTGACCTTTTTGGCTATTACAGGCCCCAGCAGACTCCAAATAACACACAAGATTATATCCATAGAGAAAAATTAGGGTCTAGGACTGGTATAATTAGTACTCATTTCAAAGGCTTGTGGTTTATCCTCAGGTCTACTAGATGTTTACTAGATTCCCCATCTTGACTTTTAAAGGAGTTGCTACTTCTCTCTTTCTCCAGAAAACCTTATGCTTTCAAAGTCTTGGGTTATTCAAGCTTCATAAAGTTTTTATTCCTCCAAGAGTTTTTACTTTTATGATCAGGGAGAATCCAATTTTTAAATTAATCCTCCAGGTACTGGATATCAATTTTCACACAGGTACATGCCTTATAAAGCATCATATATGGAAAATAAAGGTGTAAATGACAAAAATTTAGATTAATTTGCATGGAACAAAAAGAATGCAATCCCATTTGGAAGAATGGTTTTCCTCCAAATGTACTGGGTTTGTGTGGCAAGATTTTGGTAGCAGGGCAGTTACAGGGGTGGCTTCTGTGAGAGGCTGCTAGAAACTTCCCCATGGCATTGATACAGCCAGTGCCAGCTGGTTCCAAGATGGACCTGCTGCTGGCCAAGGTCAAGCTGATCTACAATGTTGGTACAACCTCAGGGATAACATATTTTAAAAAGAGAAAAAAAAATCTGCTGAAGAGAAGCCAGAGGAGAAGAGTTAACAACAGGAGAGAAACAATTCTGCAGAATCCAAGGTTAGTGAAGAAGGAGGGGGAGGAGGTGCTTCAGGCACCAGAGCAGAGATTCCCCTGCAGCCCGTGTTGCAGACCCTGGTGAGGAAGGTTGTGTCCCTGCAGCCTACGGAGGTTAACAGTGGAGCAGACAGACACCTGCAGCCCATGGCAGACCCCACACCAGAGCAGGTAGATGCACCTGAAGGAGGCTGTGACCCCTTGGTAAGCCCACACTGGAGCAGGTTTGCTGTCAGGGTCCTACAGGGGACCCAGCCTGGAGCAGCTTGTTCCTGAAGGACTACATTGAATGGAAGGGACCCACACTGGAGCAGTTCATGAAGAACCACAGCCCATAGGAAGGACTCATTGGAGAAGTTTGTGGATGACTGTCTCCTGTGGGAGGGAGCCCATGTTGGAGCATGGGAAGAGTGTGAAGGAGTGGCAGAGACAACATGTGATGAATTGACTGAAAAGTCAGGACTGAAGTTGAGCCTGGAAAGAAGGGAAGGGTGGGGGAGGGTTGGGTTTTTTTTTAACATTTGGTTTTATTTCTCATTATCCAACTCTGATTTGATTGGTAGTAAATCAAATTAATTCCCTAAGTCAAGTCCGTTATATCTGTTATGGTAATCGGTGAGTGATCTCTCCATGTCCTTATCTTGACCCATGAGGTTTTTTGTCTTTTTTTTTTCCCTGTCCAGTTGAGGAGGGGGAATGATAGAGAAACTTTGGTGGGCACCTGCCATCCAGCTGGGGTTAACCCACTAACACCAAATTTGTCTTTGTGTACCAGTTCACAGCATAAATGTTGAACATTTTTGATGTGATGTTGCATTGCTAAATGATAGCGGTCTCAGTATAGAATCCCCAAATGTGAATATACTCAACATACTAAAGTAAATAAATGCATATGTTCCCATTTTTTCCTGTTATTGGAAAACCTAACCGATATTAAATTTGCTTTCACTACAAGGTGATCTGGCTTTGATCAATTGGCATTAAAAGCTATTATTTAACTTTTGAGTCTTTTGTAATTAGAGACTTTGACAAGTTACAAGGCAGGTTGAAAACACGTTTCTTCAGGTGTATAATAAGGCATTGACAAAGTCTTATGAAGTATTGCTTTATTGATTCTTATCATAAAAGTAAGATTATGGAAGTCAACCTCTTTTTGTTCAATCTGCTCTTTTGCTGCTAAAATATCTGTTGCATAAAAAATTATAAACTTGTTTGTTTATTTTCCACATATTGCATTTCATTAACAAATGTCTATAAATCTAATATCTTCAAACATACTAATGTGAACTAAATGATCTGTCAGAGCTAAATGGGCTATTGGGAATCTGAGCATGGTACACAACTTCATCCCTGTAGACTTACATTTACATGCAAAATATGTTTTCCTTTAGTTGGGGGAAAAACACTCAGACTTGAGGTTTGAGAGACTTCATTCATTACAAAGTTTTAATACAGCATTAATCACTGTTTCTTTTACTCCTAATGTACAAGTAATGGAAAAAAAACATTTTAAGAATCCCCACAGAGGTAGCCTGACTTGCACAAGTGTCTTTCAGATTTGAATCCTGGGGAAAAAAAATGACGAATCTCTTGCTAGAGAAGTAATAGACCTGCCATCTGTGCTCATTTCTGTACAAGCATGGTAATGTATCACATCACTTTAATAGGCAGACTTGGTCCCCAAATACTATTCATTTTCATCAACACTAGGAAAAAAATCAAGTACCAATATATTTGTATTCTATAAACATGTTTTAAAGTGATGAATAACAAGGTGTCCATTTTCTGAGCTCAATATATGAATATTCGTATAAATTTCCTATTTCTATCTATGAATACAGTTGGTGTGGTTTACACTAGATTGTATCAATATCTCTTAAAAGAGAAGATCATGCTCTATTTGCTAGCACCAAGTTCTTGGTACATGCAATTGGAAAAGCTATTAAAAGTAATTAATATATTAATTCTTAAGAATCAGCCATTTTGGACATGATGCCTAAGGCAGATCTGTACCTCTATATCCCTCTAAAAAATATATCATATTGTGATAAAAATATATGGATACATCCTATTTATTGTCAACAACTGATCATGATTTGCCATTCCTTCACACTAGCTTTTTAGAGTAATCAGCATAGAAGAGATAAAATAATCTGTGTTAAAAAATGGATCTGAGACAAAGTTTTCATCCAGACCCAAACTTCTCCAGCATTCAACTCCCCGCACTAGTAGCATTTTGCTTTGCTGCAACTTATCTCTGCTATTACTTCAGTATGAAGAGAATACAAATTCTTGGTAACAGATTAGTTTCAAGTAAAGCCAATCTTCTTTAGGGCATCATTTCATACAGCAAATAAAGAGATATTAAGAAATAAATTGTCAAATAACAAAAAAAAATATGAATTATGGAAATAAACATGGAAATTTGAGTTAAAAAATATATTTCAGTGCTTTAAAATAGAAATTTCTTCAAACTGTGAAACTGGAATTGTGGTATACAGATGTGCATTAGAACTAGAACTCAAGATGAAACAGAAATACATTAAAGTTCAGAGCTTCACCCTGACTAATATTTGTAAATAGTAAAAACATTTCAGTTGAATCTCATTGGAACTAATAGTTAAAATGCCTACATGTTGCCTGTGGAACCATGTAGATCTGAACAACTGGACCTACTAAGAACAGGCACTACTGAGCTTGCTAAATGTTTCAAGTCCCTAGCCTAAGCTTGAAGAGTCAACAGTTTTAACAAGTGGTAAGGATGGCCATGATCCAAACGTGGTACAGGTAGCCCCTCAGGTAACACGGGTCCCAGAGATATCCTCAACACATATTCCCAGATACTCATTCTGGAATTCTGGATTATTTTTTCAAATCCGTGATTCTTTTTTTGGTTGGTTTGATTGTTCTGGTTTGCTCAGCTACAACCTGAAGTTAAACACTTAGGCAAGGAGAAGAGCTTTCTAATGATGATAGAGGCACAGAACCATGGCATAGCCCTGTCACTTAAGAACACAAGCAAAGTGAGGGTACACATCCCGTTGACTTACAGTAAATCTGAGGGACATAAAGACAGTGAGATAATTCACTAGGAATGGAAAGGCAATACAACAGTAAAGGGAAACAGTAAAGGATAAACAGTTAAAGATTTGTTTCTAATAATCTGACATAAAGTACCTCAGTGTCATGATTTATGAGAGTAGCATCTTAATGGATATAAAAAACCCGAGGAAAACATAACCAATAGTTAAATAGAAATCTTGTGAGCTACCCTCTCCAATGTAATGTGAACTTGCGACATAGTGACAGAAATGTTTTAGTGCCAAGATGGCATGGTCATGAATAAGTCCAGATGAGGTCTCAGGCATAGTTTAACACTTCCTAAAAATTGCACCAGTAGGACCCTCTCAACTGTGGAAAAGCTGCATCTTTCAAGTACAGGAAGATTTTAAACTGATAAATACCTTCCAAATGTTGACAAAGATACATATTGTTAGAACAGAATAATACATATTATCTAGTCATGGCAATGAGGGCCAAGATCCTTAAATAACTGAAGAATATACACAACAGTCAATTAGTTAAACCGATTTTGACTCAGGATTAAAGACAAGGTGCAGTTTTACTTGAAAAATAGAATATGTACAGATATATACATAACATGTATATGCAAAATTTCTAAATATCAAGATTTTTTTATTCCCAGGATTGTCTCATTATGCTGATTGCCTGTAGGTTTGGCAGGATTCAAATCCACAGGACAAACCTACAGAACATATACCCCCCCCAAAAGAAATATATTCTTGAGGCAGTTCGAAAAAGCTGTCTCTGAAACCTGTAAGTCTCTCGATATGATTTCACAGCTGTGTAGAGTTTGAAAAAAGTTTAGTATGCCTGATCGCCTGATCATATTTCTCCGTTTTAGTTCCATAAAACCTAAATTTTCATCAGCTGACTGATTGAAGTAAAGCACTGAAATCCTAGCAAAAGAGCTTGAAAATAGGTGTTTACTTCCTGTGGGTTCTTTGGTATGCTCCAGGCATAGAGAATATAATATACAAGAGACCAAATAACTTTTAATAATCTGTTTATTTACTGTATTTGTTCTCTTGTATTCATCTCCTAACTGGCATTGATACAGGAACCAAGATGCAACTTTTTCAATATGCTACTCCTTCACAAACTGGATTTTCTTGTTTGAATATTCTGGTTTAGAGAAGTAGGCATTCATGTACTGGCATTGCTAAGGGATTTCTTTTGTTCAGCTTCTCATGTTAATTGAATTCTAAATTACTTCACAGCTTAGGCTGCTGGCACACACAAGTTACAAGAAAGCACCTGTATTTATAGAGTCTCACTGTGTTTAAGAATGGTAAAAAGCAGAGTGTGCTCACTAAACTTCGGTTTATTTCAAACTTGGGATATGATTTTTAACAACTCCTCAGCTTGCTTGCTTTCTGATTGCTGATAATTGCTGTTTTACACCTGCCATTGCTAGCATCTTCATCACTGCTGGACATTTCAAATTAAAGGGTAACTGTTAGCTGCAAATTAACAATTACCTGAATACTAGTAAAAAGTAAACATGTGCAGCAACAAAGGAGTAAGAGTGGTTAGTGGTGCAAATTTTAAATAACAAAGCTGAACAAATCAAAGTATCACCGTAATCATAAAAATGCTTGGAGATTGGGCAAGTGTGTTGGCTGGTTTTGTCTAGTCTTACATAGCTTTAAGAGCAGATATTGCAAAGTTAGCCTCAGAAAACTCACAAAAAGTATTATACACCTAGTTACATGACAGATTTCATTCGTCCTAGACATTTTAATGGATCAGCAGTCTTTTACAAAAAAAAAAAGTTGTCTTTGATTTTTTGAAAGAGAATTTATTTTTAGATCTGTAATTTGGTATATACTTGAAAAAAAAGATTGTATATACACTTGTTCAATTTACAGAAAACATTGTTTGGAAAACAACGGAGTAAAAATTGTGTTATTTGTGCTTCAGACAAAAATATGTTCCTGTAATCACTTAGGCTAAAACATGTCTAATAAAAGATATGTATTTAATCTTTGATCATTAACCAGACTTGCCTTGTTATAGTAAGAAATAGCAGCTGGGCTCTTCTACACTTGAAAAGTGACAAGTCTTTGGAATACTCCTTTTTAAATAGATATTTCATCAGAAACTTGCTTATTTGGAACGAGGTTCACAGGAATAAGACAAATAACACAAGTATCTAATAGAGTAACTAACTATTACAGAGCCTTTCAGAATATCTCTTTTAATGAATTTAAGTGTGACCCAGACCTTGTTATTTTGTACAGTACAGAATCTATCATGTCAATATTTTCCATTACGTTCTAATTCTATAATCACTCTTCTAAAGATCAAAAAAACCCCAACAATCCTTCATGATCTTAATTTGAACACCAACCTTTTTGAAAGGATTTTGTACACAGTGGTTGGAAGCCAGTCCATCATAATTTTGATAGCTCTGTCTTCCAAAAATAGGTTCTTAATAAGCAATAAGAAGTGCTAATGGAATAACTAGATGTGCTGAAGGCTTATTTTGGTAGACAGGACTCCCTCTGGAGACTTCCAAAAGCACCAACTTCTCTCCAGTTTCTATGTATGGAACATATATTTAGAAGGAGTGTTGTACTAAGCATCCAAAATTCAGTACAGGATGTATGACAATTAAGTAACTACCTGTTTTTGCAAAGAATACAACTTCTATTGAAGTGAAAACTACTAAAGCTAAATTTTCTTCTTCAGAAGAAATGCTATAATCTACACGCTAAAAAATCATGTTCTGAAGCTTTCTTTTAGCACAGCAAATAAATTCTGATCACACTTAAAAACTGAGCAGTAGCACGGTTTTGACAGTTTTTAAATACACCAAATTAGCTTGGATCTGTATTAACTCATTAAGGTAATTATATCAAGCTAAGGTTATATAAAATGTTTTTAAAATACTGTTCTTCCTGCTGATTTTCCTTATTCCTCTTCTTGAATATCACCTGAATGAAGTAGTCTACATTAACTCAAAGAATTCTAGAACAATTCTGCCCAAATATTATGAAAGTGTAAATATATTTCCCTGTAACTGCTGTTATTTCCTACTGTAAAGAAAATTTTTATATCATGTTATCAATGTCAGAAAATTTTGTTTTGTTTCACTTCAAAATTGAATCTTTACGCCGTTTCAAAAGTTCCAGAACTTTTGAAGAATTCTCACTTGAAAGATACCATGGAAATTAGTCATCTTGTCAATTAATGGTAACCACTCTAATACTTATCTATGTGTATGTATCTCAGCAGTATGTTTCTAAATTCCAGAGACACTATTCTTTTATGGGATGCAAAATGATCACCACAAAGAACAGGACAAAACATCCCCAGACAACAGCTCTGTTCTTCCAAACAGAAAATTAAGCTCTGCTGAGCACCACACACTGTCAGGGGGGAACTCTCCACCCCAACAATATCCAAAGTCTCCACAGAGGCAGAAGAAAAAACATCTGAGAGGGAGCTGATATCAATCTGTAATGCACCTTAACAAGTAAATGTGTTCTAGTAATTGCAAGCCCTGTTGAAGAGAAAAGAACTGAAGAGGAGCTTTGAGACGGATATTTCATTTAAACTAGGTGCCTTAGGTAAGTCCCATGTTTAAAATCAAGAAAATAGATTCTTGTTGCATTAGAAAATAATTAAACAGCAGACATTCAAGTGCACTCTATCTAGATAAGGACAATAATATCTCCTTCTGGTAGTATTCTCCAAATCTTCTTACAACCTTAATAATTCTATTGTACCTTCATTTAATAGAACAATAAAATTAGATATATTAATTACCATAAACAAGCACATAAATGTTTATAGCAAATAGCTAGCAAAACAAAAGGAATTATCTCAGAAAAACAATACAAACAACTTGGATACACAAAGCTATCAAGCCTAATTAGTCTAAAATTGAGAAACACGCTTCCCCTATAGGACACTAAAAATCTTCCTGCTTGGAAATGGCAAAGGCAAAGGAAATAGCAATGTAACTATGGCATTATGTAGGACACCAAGCCTTGGAGACAGAAGGCTAACATTTAATATTTTGTCCAAAATAATGCTTCAGCACACAAACCAAAGTATCCTCTATGGACTTGGAATACAGCTGGGTAATTTTGGGATGGATACTTGACACAGTGCTGACACAATATTTATGTTACAGCCACATGGGGACAAACAGCACTACAAATCATGTCAAAGGTCCACTCTCACAGTCCATTCTTTGTTATTGGGTGGTTTGTTTTTTCTGAGGTAATTTATGGTAAATTAGCACAAAATGACAGTTAAGTTATTGTGAAGGACTATCAAGCAGATAATAAACCTGAATATGATTATTGAGAAATTAGAAGAAGGGCATTCAGCAAATAAAGGTCAAATGAAGGAATCAACCTAAGTTGCCACGTAATGCCACGAGTGAAACACTATTTCAGCAAATTCACTGACATGAGCCACTCAACAGATCTTTTCCCGTTTGTTCTAGAATAAACAGTGAAATTCCACGTGAAAGTGAAGCTGCTTTTTACTGGCCCTCTCTTATCACAGTATGCTCAGAGTTTGCAAAAGATTAGTGGATAAATAATAAGTCAGTGTAAGTGGCCAATCCATCTCCGTGGCTTTGGATTCATTATATATTCCTAATTTATCTAAATGTCCATGAATGATGATGCTGCAAACTAGGAATTGATGACATGATCCAACACATGATACTTTTCATCTTAAATGTTTTATGACATTTATATGCTTCATATTAACTGTGTGAGATGGTGGAGGTTTTGGTTGCTTGTTGTTTTTTGTTTGGTTGGGGTTTTTTTGTGGGTTTTTTTGATTTTATTTTTTTTTTTACACAAATAAGACACTTCCATCTAATCTGTTCCCATTTTCAATACTGTTAAATCCTAGAGAATATAGCATTAACTTGAGGAGATATAGGGTGTAATACTCTTTTAATCCAAACCAGTTTTGCACTTATGCAAGCATGCTTACTTCAATTATATCTGTGAGGGAGAGAAATCAGTCCCCAGCTGTATTATTACACAATTTGGATTGCTTTCATTTTTATACAAAAGATATCAGGCATTTCACTGGAGAGTTTCCTCAGCAACTAGAAGTTTGTTCAGCTACTAACTCATAACCATTCTCTTATTTCACAGCACCTTTGCTGGATGCATGTGTATTACCTGATTTGCAAAATACCTGCATTGCCTCTTAGAGTGCAGTGAATAGCTCATGTGAAGAACTCAGAGTTGTGGATTAGAATCTCTACAACATGCTGTATTTTATTAAATAATAGAAAAGAAACATTACAATATAATGTCAGTTATGTGCTAGTGTTAATTAATCTTTATGGGAAATTAAGCACTTTCTAGAATGCCATATTTTATCAATTACAGTTGAGTAAAGGTTTATTCTGTACTGATCCTTAACTAGCATTTTACCAAAGATAAATACGGTTGCCTTAATATTTGACGCTTTTCATGCTCCATAAGAGGCATGATGGGCAATTTTTGAAGTATTTCAGGACAAGTCACAAAGAATATGGGCTTTAAATAAAGCCATATTCAAAGAGCTGAAATTTGAGAAGCCATTTATAGCAGAGTAAGCAACTGGAGAATGCTGAAGGGTTGGTTGTCTGTGAAACCAATAGGAATGTATTGGCATGGGCTTATTAAGTCATCATAGAACAGCTTGAGTTTTAAGGGATCTTAATGACCATCTAGTTCCAACACCCCTGCCATGGGCAGGGACACCTTCCACTAGACCAGGTTGCTCAAAGCCCCATTCAACCCAGCCTTGAACACTTCCAGGGAGGAGGCATCCCCAACCTTTCTGGGCAACCTGTTCCAGAGTCTCACTACCCTCACAGTGAAAGATTTCTTCCTTATCCAAATCTACCCTCTTTTAGTTTAAAACCATTAACACTCATCCTATCACTACACCCCCTGATAAGGAGTCCCTCCCCACCTTTCCTAGAGGTTCACTTAAAGTACTGGAAAGCCACAACAAGTTCTCCCTGGACCCTTCTCTTCTCTAGGCTGAAGAACCCCAGCTCTCCCAGCCTGTCCTCATAAGAGAAGTGTGCCAGCTCCCTGATCATCTTTGCAGCCCTTCTCCAGATCCACTTGAGCCAGTCCATGTCTTTCTTAGGCTGGGGGCACCAGAGCTAGACACAATACTCCAGGTGGGGTCTCATGAGAGTGGACTGCACCACACAGCTTGGTGTTATCAGCAAGCTTGCTGAGGGTGCACTCAATTCCACTCTCCAGCTGTTTTGCCAATTATCAGGCCCAGCATAAAGGACACAGCCAGCATAAGGATGAACCAATAACCAAATTCTATTTGGTACAAAAGGGTCAGTACATGGGTGAGCACTAGGGGTACAAACAAGTCAGTCAGATTATACAGACTTGACATGAATCCCCCTGACCCCAACAACACCACCACCCAACCAACAGTGAGTGGAATAAATGGTGACATGCAGTCTCCCATAGAAGGGACAGGAGACAACCGAGTCAACAAGCCAAACACATAAAACCAAGGAAGCCACATACTGAATCTCTACACAGCCCACATTTACAAATCCTGACCTGAGCCCAGTCCCAGGGAGGCAGGAGGTCCTTCCCCAACAGAAAACTCTGCACAGTACATCCACATCACAGACAGACACTGCCCCTTCCTGCAAGTGTTCCCAGCTTTTATCCCTAAGTGGGACACCTGACCTTTGGTTACTTAATGTGGGACACCTGGGGCTCATTTACCCAATGGCTCTCCCTGCAAGGCCGGCCCCACCCTGGAGGGAAGCCTAAAGGCAAACTCACCCCCCCTTTGTGAAGAGCTGTGGGAATCACCCATATGTCAACCCTAATTTGAGGCTTGGGGTTGAAACCCCAGCATTTCACCATCCTGTCAACAAAGATGTTAAACAGCACCAGTCACAATACCAGCCCCTGAGGAACACCACTCGTCACTGATCTTCACTTGGACATTGAGCCATCAATGGCAACTCTTTGAGTGCGACCATCCAGCCAATTCCTTTTCCACTGAGTGATCCATCTGTCAAATCCATGTCTTTCCAATTTAGAGACAAGGATGTAATGTGGGACAGTGTCAAATGCTTTTGTAGAAGTCTAGCTAGATGATGTCAATTGACATAGAATGTTCATTTCAAATTTGTTAGACAAAATCATATCAAGTACCACAAAAGCGTATTTTAGATGCCCATTCTTAATATCAGACAAAATAGGAATAGTGTAAACACTATATACAAACCACATGATGTTATAGGGGACATAAGAAGGAAAAAAAATCAGATTTAAGAATGTTTCAGTGTTTTTTGCAACATTTCAGCCCAACGTTTCTTGCATTCATATATGATGTAGCACGATCTTTTAGTGTTTCATTAAAAAGATGAACTAATTCTTCACCCTTTGTGGGTACAACAATAAATATATGAGCTAAGAAAGATATCATAGCTAATGCTAAATTATTTAAAGATAGGGATTGTATTATAGATTTAAGAGATTTAATAACCTATTGGTTTTCCCTTTCTTCACAACCACCTTTTTTTTGTGTCTTCTTTTTGCAAATTTGACTTTTCACATTCAGTTATTGAGTTTTTGTAGATATAAATGAGTAGATGTAAATGCATGTATTTTCTCTTCAGTAGATAAGGGTTCACGGAACAACAATAGTAAAAATATTTTTTACAGAAGGATGGAGAAGATCATATTTCTGAGTTCTAATAAAAATAATTGGTTCAGTTTTATTGTCACATAAATATCTGCAATTGTTCTTTGTTTTGCAATGTTGTGAAAAAAAACCAAAAAATAAAACCCCACAACATAAAAATGTGGCAGTGACTCAGTTTCACCTTATTCTTCCCATTCACCCAAATCTTAATAAAATTAGACTTTAGACAAATATGACATAGTTTTCCCATGAGCGTGCCTCTATAAGAAGGAAGATAAAAATATTATCAATTGTATTCCACTTACTTATCTTTAGCTATTTAAAAATAAGTCATCTATTGCCTAAGCATCTTTTGCCTAAGCTTCCCTTACAGAGTAGGGGAAAAGAAAAAAAAAAAAAAAACAAGAGAAAGAAAGGCTTCTAGCAAGGGATATAGCACTTATTGTAGAATGAAATGATGACTTTCATCTTCATTGGTCATGCCTTCTAGACAACTGGTCTAGACACTGTACCAAACGTTTAAATAACTAAACTGAAATGAGATGGCATTAGCCTTGGAGTACTCATTGCTGAAGTCATAAGCTTCCTGTGCCAAGCCTAATCCCTCCGATTTCCAGTTTTTCATTTGTAAAGTCATCATAATTCTTACTTGTCTGCATCATGGAAGATACTATGAAAAGACGAGTTAAATATTAGCGTATGTCTAGCTATTGCAGTAATGGGAACTGTATACCTAAGCATCACTAGGATGTTGAAGAACTTTGCAGTTCAGTGCATTTTAGAAAACAGTGCAGCTAATGACAAGCTTTTTTTTTTTTTTTTTTTTTTTTTTTTTTTTTTTTTTTTTTTTTTTCCTCCTGAAGAAGCTCAAAGTATTTCATTTACTGAAATATTCAGTAGACCCTAATTGAAGGACAAAACTTATGAGATTTATACAGATTATAATGGGCTGCTGGAAGCTAAAGCTCTTCCTAAGAAATGTAGGGTTCCACTTTCTTCCTCTGAGATCTGAAGGAGAGGAAGTCTATTGTCTACTGTAAGTTTGAAAGCTCTGTGTGACTGCTTAGCATGCAGTCTGAAGGAAGAATCAATCTAGACAACGTTATTCTCAGAGATTTGATTTTGAACTTCACTTGTGATATTGCCTTGGTTACAGAAATTAATGTCAAGTAACTAACAAGGGGTTCAAGGATAATGTAAGTCAAACAGGCTATCTTCCCTCTAGGAAAAGCTGTCAAAAGAAGACAAGAAAATGGGGTCAAAGTGTTGTCAAAAATGTTCTTCAGTAAAACAGCACCCTGCAGCAAGTCTTATGTGTCTGAAAATATTAAATGAATCTTGTGTTGCAAAAATATATATAATTTCTGTGTATATATATTTGTATGCATATGTATATACATATATACGTACAAGTGTGTACACTTCTGTTATGACCTATATACTGATCCAAACTTAAGTATCTCTGTCCTGTATTATAGACCCAAATGAAATGATCAGAGTGTTTATAAACAATGGCTGGATTTCAAAAACACTGTAGTAGCGAGGACCTTCACAGTGAGAAAAAAAAACATCCTTCAGTATCAGGGGACTTGGGAATGTAGGGTTTCACTTGTCTCTCTACATATTCCTGATTTAACATTGAACAGGCAACTGGAAACTAGGTCTTCAACACTACAAGTGTGTTGCAGTGACATTTTAGTCATAAATTTTGTCATTGGTTGATCAGGAAAACCACAGCCTAATTTCTTATGCAAAATCTTTGAAGAGAGAAAGTTTAAGAAATTATTCACATTATACACTACTGTCAGTTTAGTAAACAGGGATTAATAGGTTTCTTGAGATAAACATGATTTTGTCTTTATTTAATACATACAAATTTCAAAATGCCTAAAAAGGATTTCTCTTCAGAGGTCTATTTTAAATAAATTCTATTGACTCTGTGGAATTTACTCTACTTCTTTGTCAACTGAGATGATTAAACATAACGATTCAGGTGACTGATGTGCCTCAGTCTTATTCCATACTGTAATACAAGAAAGCGCTGGATACAGGAATCTCTCCTCTCTGTTGACAGAATGTTCATCAGTCTGTCACATCAGTAGGTCATTCATTTATAGACTAATTTAGCCAGGAAGAAAAAGGACTGTGGCTTGTTGTTAATAGTTGGGGAGGAAATGGAGAAAGATAAAAATTCCCATGTCTTTATACAAAGGTACATTTTTGTTTTACAGTTACTGGGTAAAACGCTGAAATATTCATGACAGCAGAAACTTTTACTTTGACATCTAGTTCCTAGCAAGTCATCCTAATCATTAGGCTAGAGACTCATGGTCTTTCCTGCAATTCATGAATCTCATATTACTCCATACAAACTGAAGAAATATTAGTGGGTTAGACTGAGAACTTCCTTGTCTGATGACTGCAGTGGCATATATCCCTGTAGATTTTGAGACAGGCAGTGGTCCTGAACCTGCAGGCACTAGAAATGACCTGTACTCCCTAACCCGGCAGCATGTTTCTAACTGCTGAATTAAAGGAAGCAGGAAACTACCTTTTTAACAGCACCAAATCCTCCTCAGGTTTTTAATGGGTTTTTAAAATGCATCCTAATCAGTTACATGTGCTCTGATAACACTTAGCGGATTGCATATTGCATATAAAACAGCCAAATCTTTTAGGTTGTGTAGCCCAGAGAGGTTGGTGCTTGAGCTGGAATTCAGCTGTTCCACACTCTTATCCCTGAAATAGGTTTTTAATAGCCAAGGGTGAATCAGAATTTAGCAAAAGGCTTAAATAAAAACTGCCATATAAAGGTAAGCAATAAATAGATGGAGTAGCAGGAAGAGCCATGCAAACTTTTGATGTATGGAGGGTTGGACTAGAAATTGAGGAATAAAACAGAGTAGTTCAGAATGATCAGGCTGCATCAAAGCAGCAAGAAAAAGTTAAGTTCATGGAGATTTTTGAAAAACAGAATGGTACATTTCATCATTATGGATCTGGATCTAAAGAGTAAAAATAAATGGAAAAGTAGAATTTTAAGTCCTTAATATGATATTCAGGTTACAAATATAACTGTATTTAGTTTGTGTTCCTGACAAATATCCTTTGCACCCCTCCAAATCTCTAGCTTATACACTGAGATAAGTAGCTCCATATATTTGTGGCTCAAATGCCAACATATGGGTCAACAGCAATATATGGCTCAGAAGCAATTGTTCAGATCTTAAAAAAACTAGATTGCTAAAGGAGATGAACTTATTACTCCAGAATTTTTATAAGTGCTTCTTTAGACCCATTTCAAATAATGCACATGCAGCCCCAATTTAGAATGCAACTTTTTATTATTTTTATAATGCTTAAAAAGGACATAATACCATTTGTCTATGAATTTAAGTGATAATAATCTCAAGGAGCACTCTGTCTTAATTTTACTGAAAGTCTGATGTGACTAAATCAGCTGTCTATAGAATCAATAACAATAAATCCATGGAACAATAAACTGTTAGGCAGATAGATATTCAGTACCTTGTAATAGACTATCTAATAGACTATCTATGTTTTCAGTAATGCTTCAGAATTTGTCTAGAATATACAGTTATTTAGGAATACATTCTTTTTGTTAGCAAGTATTTCTTAACAGAAGATAATGTATCTGCAACTTTTCTGAAAAGGAGTAGGGACTGACACCAAGTCGAACATGAAACAGCAAGTGCACCCTTGATGTAAAGTGGGCTGCATCAGGACTGTTGCCAGCAGGTTGAGGGAGGTGATCCTTCCTCTCCACTCAGCACTGGTGAGGCCATACCTGGAGCACTGGGTCCAGTTCTGGGCTCTCAGTACAAGAGACAAGGACATACTGAAGAAAGCCATAGAAGGGCACAAAGATGATGAAGAGACTGAAGCACCTCTCCTGTGTGTAAAGGCTGAGCGAGTTGAGATTGGTTAGCTGTGAGAAGAGAAGGCTCAGGGGGAATCTTATCAATGTATGGAAATACCTGAAGGGAAGGTGCCAAGAGAAGGAAGCCAGGCTCTTTCAAGTGGTACCCAGGGATGGGCAATGAGCACAAGCCAAAACACAGGAGGTTCACTATGAACATCAGGAAACACTTTTTTATTGTGCGGGTGACCAAGCACTGGCACCGGTTGCCCACGGAGGTTGTGGAATCTTCCTCCTTAGAGATATTCAAAAGCTGTCTGCACATAGTCCTGGGCAATTGGCTCCAGCTGGCCATGCCTGAGCAGGGCGGTTAGACCAGTTGATCTCCAGAGGTGCCTTCCAGCATCAACCATTTTATGATTATGTGAATGTATAGCTACTGATTTTTGATTTCTCGATGATGAATTGTGTATTACATTCTTCTTTACTCATATATACAGTTCTTCATTATTGATTAGTAATCTTCAGATCAGTCATTGCAACCATGTGGTAATGGGGATTTCCCTCGGCAGACTTCTTGTGTGTGTGAACAAATTCTATTTCAGATTAGAATATTGTGAAAAAATGTAGGCTTTCTATGTTATTAACAAAAGATTTTTTTTCCTGAAAATTCAGGGTCTGATACCATCTATCTGGCTACTTTTTTATTCATTAAGGCAGTCAGAAAATTGAACAGCCCATTCAAAGAGTAGATCATTCTACAGTTTATTCTGCTCAGTAGGTTTGAGCAGAAAATATTTTTCTTAAATAATAGAATGGGATACTAAATGGCCTAGGAACTTTGCTTTCTTGTAAACTGCAAGGCAAGTTCCAGGAGATGAGGACTTACCTGCAACTGAATGTTTTGTTTCGTAGAGCAGCATCATTGCCAGAGTAGAGTGACTACCTCTTTGTATCTGGGAGGTCAACAGCATAGAGAAATGACCTGTCAAACCACACAGTTACTAAGAACAACCCAGAGACCTACAGTTCAGAAGAGACAGCAGAAAGCTGGTCAGGGCAAGAGAGTTTCCAATGGACTAGATCATGAAGGAAAGAAATAGGAGTCTATGAACATTTAATTTCTGACAAACCATCTTTCTCCTGTAGAAAACTATTTAATCAGACAGCTTTTGCTCATACTTACCTATTGCTAATAACAAACATATATTAGCATATCAGCTAGTTTGTAATTCTTTAATTATGGATAGTAATTGAGATGCATGAAGATCTTGCTGAACAGGTTGCACAGAGCAGAAAATTATAGGGCCAGCTCTCCAATATGCTTTCAATGTTGGCATTAAGTGGGCCAGACTCTGTGGATGAATTAAGAATAAGTTCTTTGGCTGCAGTTCAACCAGACATTCAAATACTTGAAGCTCAGTGTTAAGCATAACTCTAACACATTTTCCTCAAATTTTCTTAAAACTCTCTTATATGCTGTCAAACACTTCCTTAAGGCCTCCAGTAAAGTAGACATGAGGTTTGATCCAATCCATCCAATCTGAAAGTAGTTTTTCTGGTGGTTGTAAAGCAACAGCAATTTCTATATATAAAATATGAAAAAAAAACCCTCCGAACCCAAAAGCATCACTGATATATAATTCTCAGATTGCTTTGTGAATATACTGAGGATCTAACCAGAGGGCAACTACACAGAAATAATTAGAATATATTCACAAAAAAAAAAAAAAAATCATATTCAAATCATATTTCTTTTAAGAATCCCTGGAATCCTTTAATTCCAGGCTTGTTCTCAGAACTGCAGGCTGTATATTTTTGGGAAAACACCTACATTTGTGTGCTAGTAATATGGTCCCTGTCTCAAGACACTAAATATTTTTTTTCAAGAAAGTTAAGTAAACAGTGCTCATTTTCTTCTTGGATTTAAGGTTCTCACTGTGACTAAATCTACCAAATAAGTTTCAGAGTAACGAGCACATCTTTACAAAACTTCATAATATTGATGCAGTAATTTTCAGAATGCAAATATGAGATAAGGAAGTCTCATTTCTGATTTATTCTCTTAAAGAGTGATTCCAAAACTGCCTCTTAAGGAAAATTTTTGTCCCTCATAAAAACATTGCTTTGAATTCTACATTTCTTCCAAAAGTTCCCCAGAACTTTGGTTATTGCTTAATTTTGATACTTTTGAATATGCTTTATAGAGATCTGAATTGTAACTTCTAGTTCTGTTCAGTCTTTTGTTTATTCGTCCGATATGGCTAATTCTACTTTTCTAAAAACCTGCTCTTCTCATTCTTGCTCATGATTTTGTCCTATATTTTATAACTGGAAATAAATATTTTTTGTTTATTTCAGGCCACTTGGTCTTCTTCCAGTATATGTGTGTTTACTGCACAGACTCATTGGCATAGCCTTGAAATTTTTCTGAGATATATTCTCAATTTGTCTGAATACCATGGTAATGCTTGTCACTCTGAAGCCAGCAAAATTCAGGATAGCAGTATTCTCTTCTTTTAGTTCTTAGTAGTAGCTGAGGACAAATCCCATCTTGTCCCCCAAATTCCTATTTGTGGACCTGAAAGCTCATGGAAAGCTTTCACTTCGCAGATCAGATTTTGCTCCTCACTAAAACTCATACTGTCATTGCTCTTTACCAGACTGCTGGTACACTCTTGCTGGGCATTGACTGAACATTTTTTTTAAGAACTTAAGAACTTTTAGGAGTTTTCACCTTTTCTTATACCCAAAGGGCATTTCTTCTCATTCCCTAAGTTTACTTCATTGTCATATCCTGTTATATAATAGAGGTTTGTGATCAATTGCTGGCCATAAGCCCAATGGCAATTATGTTTTTTGTGGCCACAAGTCTAAGGATGGACTCTGTCAAGAGTAGGTTGGCTGTCCATGTTACACAGAACTTGATCCTGGAGCTTCCTTTTGGTCTGTTGAGGTCCTGTGGTCTGTTATCATTTTGTGTGATTTTTAAAGACTGGCTGAAACACTGTAAATACTAGGTGGCAACTTGACAGAGAGGTATTTTTTTGCATGAAACCGAGGGTATGCAATGAATGTACCATGAGTGTACCTGGAGGCATTTAAGGATGCAACACTTCATAAGGTTGTTCCTCAGGGAGGTGTAGGATGGACACAGCCAGACCTGTAGCCTTAATATCTTTTAGAAATGGTTCCTGGAGTGAACTTTGCCATATACTGTGCATAGCATTGAGTGGTTAAAAATAAAGTCAGAGTGGGCTAATAAATAAGCCATAAGGATGAACCAGGATAGTATTCAGGCTTGCTGCCTAGACATCTCTTACTTAAAGGTGTGAATGTACTCCAGTTATTTTTCTGGTAACTTTTTACTATTTGATGGCTTCTGCAGACTGATAGCTCCGTCCAATTTTATCTTCCTGTCTTTGTCCCACTACCCACTTGTATAACTCGGCCAATACAGACCTTTTAGACAAGTGTAACACATACTGCAGTTATGGTGCGTGAAAAAAAAAAAAACAAACTGCGTTTTAGACTACTTCAGTTGCTATTTCCATGCTTATTCTCCCGCTTTAGAGATGCTGTCTGATTACATTTATCTACTGCTGTGCTTTCCTCTTTAAATGCAGTGCTATCAACAATCTTCTCCTCTTTCTGGGGGAATAAAACTATTGTATAAGTAAGCCTTAGTCCCACCATCTTACAGCCATTCTTCAGACTTGGTGTTCCCTCCACTAAATTTATATTTTCCTTAGGAGAATGCAGTCTGCCAGTAAAATACCTGTGGAAACAACAGTATTTAGACCATTTCAAAGTATTGGTATACAAATGAATAATTTTTATTTTCTTCCCTTCAGCATCCTCCTCATAGCATATGGCTTGATTCAACCAATGATACAAAAGACATTTTACTATGAAGTAGATGAAAGCCTAAAACACCAACTTGAGCTATTAGGGTATATTTATCACAGGTACTGGGAACCACTGGAACAAGTTCTGGAGAAGTTGTCAAGTTACCATTTGTGATTTGGTGCTGGCAATCCTAAACTGCCATGAGTCTGCTGTAAATGCTCTAACAAGGCTTAGATGCAGCAATTTCAGCTGAACTGCTAAGCTCTACACACAAGACAGTAAGGCATAATGCTCACAATAATGTGCCCATTATTGCAAGTATTATAGTAACATGGTCTATTATTTCAATATTTTTGGCCACTTCCTACTTAATTTTGAGAGAGATTTTCATAAGGATGTATCTTTTCAACCAACGTAGAAAGAACACAGTGAGTAAGTCACAGAAAGAATACTCTAGTCAAAGTATTCAGGACACATCTCAGAAATACTCATTATTCAGGTCATTGATCTTGCTACTTTGTTTTCAGAATAGGAGCGAGTCACCAAATAGCACTGAATAATTTTTTCAGCTTGCAGCATTCACAGAGAGCAGTATTAATGCAATCTATATTTTCTGACATAATCAGGACCCAATCTTATGGTCTTCATTCAAAGGAATTTTCTATTTAAGGTCCTGATCTTTCAGTGAGTCTATTCAAAGGGGCCTCTCTCTCCAGACAGATAGTGGAAAATGCAGACCTCAACTGCAAATAGGATTATTTTTGTGATGCTATTGTTTTGGATATCTTAGACAAATGTTGAAATAAAGAGGTGCCAATACATCCTGATTCTTTATTTATTTGTTAGAATGTTTTTTAAAATATCATAAAACAGAAGATGTAACAAGGACTTTCTAAACAGCCTCTGACATTATTAAATGAGTGTGGTGTCCACCAAGACAGGCGTATGCATGTCCTACCCTGGGACCCCAAATTTCTTTTTCCTTACATTACTTTTGTCAGATGTCACCCAAGTTTATTAAATCAAAAACATTGTTCAGATGTTGACAAGCAGTTTCAGACTCTAACTTTAGCATCCTGCTTTAGATCTTCCATTTCAACTACGTTTCCAAGAGCTTTACCAACCCTCAGCAGAGGCAAGGAGGGAGGGTACTATCAGTGCTTTTGAACACTCTCACTTTTGCGGCGTTTAAGAAAGAAACACACATTAAAAAAAAAAAAAAAAAAATATTAAAACTACTGGCTTGTGCACTAATGGAATTAAATTTAATTTTTAAATTTGAAAGTGGTTTTGTAATTATAAAATTCATATGAGATGACTCTGTCATCAATGTGAACATCAACAGAAACTTTTTAGTCCCCAGAGAAAAGGAAAATTATTTACAGCAATTATTTACCACATAGATAAAATTGGACATTTGATAAAGGTTATGTGTATGGTCAAGATTTTCTTCTCAGACATGGTTATACTAAATTCACTTTTTCACTTGTTCTTTATTTTATTTTTGTAAAAGGAAACAGAATCTATTATCAAGTAAGTGAGGAGTCCTAGCTTGGTTTCTTCTTTGGGGAACTTTGTCTTTTTTTTTTTTTTTTTCCTCCTTTTTTAATTTTAATTAAAAAAATAATAATGGAGCAAGATTTTATCAGTGGTTTTTTACTGCAATCTTTACCACAATTTATATAAATATGTTTATATATTTTCTAAGTATGTTTGAACAAAGTCCCATTCTATACTGAATTGCAGGGATATATCATACATACGATGTTAACTCTATATTAGTTTTCTTTGTCAGATTGTTCCTAAGGACAACATCGACATAATGAATGTAACATTTTTTTTCCCTTTAGTTTGTGCTTCATTTTGTTTAACTATTAATCATAGACTGTGATCAATAAATAGTATGTATTTTGAAAATGAGATGTATTTTGAAAAATTGTCAAGGGCCAAACCAATAGCAAGTTTTGTATGTAAAGAATATCTGCCAGAGGAGCAAGTAAACATAGAAACTGATGGAAAGGCAAGATCAGACTGGCTGTATTTCTCTTTGACATGCATACATTGAAAAGTTTGATTATTGAGTGACTGACTTGAGAAACTTATGATGAAGAGTGCTTACTAAGATGAAATCTTCTTCGCAACCATGGATTGAGTATTTCTGCTTGCCCTTCTCTATTATGTAGTTATTCATTATTTTTTAGTTGCTTCTGGAATGGTGTCAGCCACTTGTGTAGCTATATTATATTGCATCCCATATTGTGATCTTGTATTGGGTTTGCATGGCAAGATTTTTGTAGTGGGGGGGCTACAGGCGTGTCGTCTGTGAGAGGCTGCTAGAAGCTCCCCCCCATCTGACAGAGCCGGATCCAAGGCCAAGCCCATCAGCAACGGTGGCAGCCCCTCTGAGAACATTTTTAAGGAGAAAAAATCTGCTGCACAACAGCAGTCAGAAGAGAGAAGTGAGAACACGTGAGAGAAACAACCCTGCAGACACCAAGGTCAGTGAAGAAGGAGTGGGAGGAGGTGCTCCAGGGCCAGAGCAGGGATTCCCCTTCAGCCCGTGGTGCAGCCCCTGGTGAGGCAGGTTGTGTCCCTGCAGCCCATGGAGGCTAACAGTGGAGCAGATACACACCTGCAGCCTGGGGAGGACCCCACACCAGAGCAGATGGATGCACCTGAAGGAGGCTGTGACCCCTTGGGAAGCCCATGCTGGAGCAGACTCCTGGCAGGACCTGTGGCCCCATGGAGAGAGAAGCCCACCCTGGAGTAGGTTTGCTGTCAGGGTCCTATGGGGGAACCACGGTGGAGCAGCCTGTTCCTGAAGGACTACACCCTATGAAAGGGACCCACGCTGGAGCAGTTCATGAAGAGCTGCAGCCTGTAGGAAGTACCCACATTGGAGAAGTTCATGGAGAACTGTCTCCTGTGGAAAGGACCCCAATCTGGATCAGAGGAAGAGTGTGAGGAGTCCTCCTCCTGAGGAGGAAGGAGAAACAACATGTGATGAACTGACTGCAACACCATTCCCTGTCCCCCTGTGCTGCTTGGAGGGAAGAGGTAGAGAAATCAGAGGTGAAGTTGAGCCTGGGAGAAAGGGAGGAGTGGGGGGAAGGTGTTTTAAGATTTGATTTTATTTCTTATTACTCAACTCTGATTTGATTGGTAGTAAATCAACTTCCCAATTCAAGTCTGTTTCTCTCCTGATGGTAATTGGTGAGTGATCTCTTCCTGTCCTTATCTTGACTCACAAGGTTTTAATTATACTTCCTCCCCCATCTCCAGTTGAGGAGGGGGAGTGATAGAGCGGTTTTGGTGGGCACCTAGCATCCAGCCAGACTCAACCCACCTCAGATCTATGGAAAATAAAATCAAGAAGGAATGTTAGAGCTTTGAGAGCTTCACAGTCTCTAAAGTTAACACTTAAGAGGTTTATCTTGCAAATAGCATGGATATGCAATCATAATCCCAGCTGCACCCTGGGCTAGGATTTGATTATCTAAGGAGCTAAATTATTTCTGAAAAGCTTTTAGGTCACTTCACTTAACTATTTATTTTCCTTTAATTAGAATATCAATCATGTCCAGAAGTATCATTTTTCTTCCTCAGCTATATATGGACAATCTAAGGTGCCTTAGCTCAGCTGCAGTCATCTAGGATGAATTCAAATCTTCACACACAAGTGCCTAGTGTCATTTTGAAAGTCTAGGATGCTTTTGACAGACAGACCAGATATCAGGTCTGACAGAGGTGCTAGAGCAGAACTTCACTCTTCTGGCATGGCACATCAGTGCAGGGTACCCAGAATGTCTCCAACAGTGCAAGGCACTGATGTTTAGGTACCTCAAGCAAAACCTGCACAAGAGTCATGTAGAACTATTTCATCAACATAGGTAACAGGCTACTGGATGGATGTCAAAAAGGCACGAGACACCTTAGTTTAACAGACCCTGTGCCATATATGCTTACATGTCTGAATTGAACTTCTACGCCACAGGCATTTCAAGTGACTGAAGCTGAGCTGGCATATATATGACAGAGAGTCAGAGAAACTAGTTCTTTAAAGGGTATTCAAGATAATCCAAAATGTTCCTCAGTTTAACCCATTTAATTAACCTTTTGAACTAGAAGCAACAAATATGCACTGAAAACACAAGCCACGATATATATATATATATATATATATATATATATAAAATCTCTATGAAACCAAACATTGTATACTAATATAATGGTTAAAATGCAGTTTTAAAATATTTTGTTGGAAGTCAGTCCCTGATCAAGACACTCAAATTTAGATATGCAGACTATCTTCCAGCTGCTGCTCCAGACACAGAAGTACCTTATAGGCCCTGTGCCATACCTGGTAGCCTGTGCTAAACTCCCGTATCATATAGCTAAGGAAGAAAATTGTGCCCTGGAGATCTAGTGACACCCTCAGTGGAGTCAAGAAAGCAACACAATTCAAAAGTAGATTTCATCAGCCTAACTGCTTTGTAAGCATCACAAATTGTATTGATTAGGGACTTGTTTGAATTGTCTAAACACAGGTGTCTAGTGCTATTTCAGATGCTGTCAGGTATCACATCTGGTCAACAGCTGCTGCTCCAGAACAGTGCAGATCTCCCATGGTGTATCTCCCTGCTCCATGTAGGTCATTCTAGTTATTTTGGGTATTGCAAATAGAACACTACGAGCATCATACCTTACTAAAGAAAAACTCAGTATTATGAATCCCTGAACTATGGTGGAAAAAACTGACATGTTTAACCATAGTTGAAAACAAATACTAACATCAATGTATTCAGTAGTTTCCAACATCTATATTGAACTTGACAGTTGATTTTTAGTTACTATTTAAATAAAGATCACACTCAAATAACAATTTGACATAAATTATTTAACCTTTGGATGTGTTGCTTTGGTTTTGTGGGTGTTGTTTGTTTTTAAATATCTGTGTAACCTTCACATGAAAACTTCCCTAATTTTAGGTATTATTCTCTGAGTCTTTCATACCTCTTTGCCTGTGCTTGAAGTTGGATGGATGTCAGCCAGCGCTGATCTGAGGGCTGTGAGCTCAAGCTAATATGGTGATCCTATTGAGAGTACAGCACCATGCTAACAAAGATGCACAGCTTTCAGATTGAAGTTTGCTGGCCCTTAGCCATCTCTGAGCACAAGTAAAATGAGTGTAGGTTTGTATGCAAAAGGCTGGGAAGATATGCTGTGACTTGCAACCATCTAGATTCCCTAAACTTCATAAAATGATCACATTTGGCACAGCCAGGTGTTGAAGGGCAAAATTTGTGAAAACATCTGTGGGCTTATGTTTGAAAAAATGTGGCATAGACCAAAAGACCTTTGATGACATAATGACTTCTAACTTTACAGAAATGTAAGAAGAAAAAATTAAGTCCCAGTGAGATCTAGGAAACTGGGGCATCTATTTTATGTAAGAACTATACATATAGCATTTTTTACCCAGAGAGACTATGTTAACTGGAGATGAGGTACAATGATAAAAATTCTTATTCATTAGAATGTGTGGACAGGATATCTGGACTATTTCACAAGCAGTCATTTTAGAAGCCACTTCAGTTAAAATAATGATGTACTTGGATATAGACAATTTTTTATACAGTTTTGAAAAAAAATATAATTGAATTACCTGTATAACTAAGGCAAATGTAATTCCCTAATTTCATACTTACATGGTTTACAAATGTTTGGAAAACAAAAAATTTGCAGGGGATAAAATATGACATAGGCAGTTATTAGAAATTATATTTATACCATCATGACAACCCATTTTGTCAAGCCACATTACAGGAGAAAATAAGATTTTGTATATAAGCATAAATAACAGGACTTGAGAATGTTTTGTCTGTAATTACGCATTATTTTTTGATGGAAGAGGACAGCTTGACACTCAAAATAATGTTACCTCATGACTTTTGATTTCTGCAGTAAGAAACCTGTGATTTTTACAATAATTCTAGTGGCTGATAAAAGATAAACACACAGCAAAGTTTTTAATTCTATCTACCCTCATCAGAATCAGTTAAGAACTGATATTAATTATAATAAAATATTAATTATAATAAAATAGAGAATACTAATTCTATTGATGCTGCCACTTCCATTACATACAGAGAGGCAGTTTTCCTCTTCTCTGTTGGTTTGCTATGATATATGTTTGGATAGTGTGGGTAGTGGGAATAAATGGCAATTTTTCTTTTTTTTCCTTATGTAAGCATGAAGTCAAAAAGTCAAAATACAAAAGTTTTTTAAAATGTGGTATCAAAGAACATAATAAAGAATTAACTGTGTTCTTTTTCCACTGATTATAAAACTTGCAGATTTTATATTATCAACATCCACTCAAGTAGAGCTCCTTATGCTTAGAGCAAAATTATGTAAGTTTATGTCAATCGACTTCTTCATACTTAGTAGGTAAAAAAATGCCAGCAGATTTTGACTACTATTTAAGTGAATAATCACAGGAATTGTACCAAATAAAATATGCCTCTATTTAAATGGAGAGATATTAAAATTCCTTTTGTTTCTCACAAACTTCTTAGTGAAGCTTGTGATACCTTGTGATGTAATCCTATGATATTTTCACCATCTAGCATATACACAAAATGTCCAGTACCCACACATACAGTGAACATGTACATACCCAGGGAATAAATATATATTCAAGAACAGACATATATGTCTAACAAATTAAAACTATAGCAATTGACCAAATCCCCAAAGCGGGATTTTACACACCATTTCTTGGGTTAGTCTGCTATAATGTACTGTTAACAGAACAAAGTGTAAAATAAAGCAGTCAAACAAAAAAAAAAAAAAAAAAAAAAAGACTTTTGATCTTTTTAAAAACCTGGCATTATCACAGCTATTAGACTCTCCAGTGGTAGGTCATTATCTAGAGGTACATAACCCTGGGTTAATTCCACCTTCCTAAGTAATTGGTTAAAAGTGCTAATGCTATATGCCCAGTTGCCCAAGAGTCCCTCTGTAGTTAGTGAAGAGACAGAGGCAACTTTGAAGGGAAAATTATCCCATGTAAGTCTGATTCAGCTTTTATAAGTGCCTCTCTCTCTCCACTTGTAAGAACCAACACATCCCTGCAGTGAATTAAGACTCGGAGGAGATGGGGAAGAAAGATGAGCTCAGGGAAGAAGGTAAGGAATGACCACCAGTCCTTGTAGAGAAAGCAGATTTTATCTCAACACACAGGGGACTGCAGGGTAACCTTTGTTGCAGATACAGAGCACTACCAGGGGATCTGCAGGTTGTATAAACAGCCTTCTCGAGGTAATTAGTAGAGAGTAATGTCTTCCTCAGCTAGCCAGACCAGCATGGGGTGAGGGGGAAATGTATATGTGCATCAACCCAAAATAAAGTATAAAAACTGGACAATTAGTAAAGGAAGAAATGTGCTTGAGTTGGCCCTTTACCCACATAATTCTTCCTGGTGACTGGGGACACCCGGTGTCATGAAGGTGAGCATATAGGGATCAGTAATGGGAAACAGGTTTGTATTGTGTACATTTCAATCATTCTTCTACGCTTTTGTTGTGATTTCAGTATATTGCTGTATCAAATCAAAATCCCATGTAATGCCATCTTTGAAGTAACTTTGATATTAAACAGTAAACTCTCCTCATGTGAAATATCTAAAAGAACCTGGTCAGACAGTATTAGACTCTGACACCACTGAACATAGGAGGCCAGAGGACACATAGACTCCTTGTTTAGGGGACAGACAAGTCTTTTAATTAAGATTTGATCAATGAGGGCCAAATGACATGTTCAGGATTCAAGTCACTGGATTTTAAGTAGCTTGGTGCCTAATAGGATTTCAGAGACTACACATAGCTGGGTTTGATTAACACAGTACAGGCATTTAGGAAAGAATATGGCATAATCACATTTTGAGCAACGTTTTTCCAAATAGGTGTCTCCCTATAGCATTTTTGGAGAGCTTATGATGTTATGTGGATAATTATCTTTTAGTAAACAGTAAACAAAACAACAACAACAACAACAACAACAACAACAAAGTGATTAAAAAGTCCCTTTTTCTCATCTGGGACTTACCCCTACCAAGTAATAGACATTTTCCTGATAGTTCTGTGAGCAAATAGTGGCCAATATACACATTGTAGAATACATACCTATATTAATCCCATTAAGGAAATTGCAAGTGTTCCATGTGTTATGATAAAAAAGACTGACATTACTATCAGTGAAGGAGTTGCACTTCAGCAATCACTTCTGACTGTCAAAATAGCTTGTTCTAATAGAAAAATTCAGAGGAGAGAAAGTGCAACTATATATTACGCAGGGAAAAAATGCATCACAGTATCATGTAATTTACAGACCAATGAATTGATTGCCCCACGTTTCTGAATTTTTAATTTTATCTACTGTCAGTACAACCACTGTCATTCATGCCAACACCATATGTTACCTCACATATATGCCACTCCATTTCTATGAAATTTCATATAATGAAGTTCTAGCAGAACTCTTTACTCGCTTGGCTGAATCAGTTATAAGGTTTAAAGGAACTTGGCTCCATGCATTCATGTGTTTCTAAAGATCGTACTGGGTGTATGAGCAGGCTGTGATTATTAGCTAGGAAAGCAGATATATAAACAAAAAATTCTTGTTTAAATATACCCTTGAAAAAGGGTTGAAAGAGGAAGAAATAGATGAAAAACCTTTTACAGGAAAATTTGTGCTTTCAATTAAAAATATTCTTAAAAGCCATTTGAAATGAGAAGCAAATAATTTAGCTAAAATACTAATAAGAATAAAGATGCAATAATACATTTTTCTTCTATAGTATGATGGAACTCTAAAATTTATATAGGATTTATCAATATGGTTACCAAACAAGTAAAAATAAAAGACAACTTTATATTTTACGCTTTGATTTTAAAATAAAATCTAAAATAGAAGCTTTAGTAGTAATGGAAGTAAAAGTGGTTTGTACAAAACCTCAAAAGCCAAAGCAGACCTGAAAATAAGAAGAGCTGTAATTTGTACCGAAAAAATGGTATTAAAAGACTTGAAAAAACATGGCATCAATGAAGAAAATTTGAAATTTCTCTTCTCCAAAAAAGATATATTTATTTGTGGCATTATTTTCAAGCCTACAGTTATAGATAATTAAAAACTTGTTATATTTTTATTACATTCCCTTTAGGTTTGTTAATGTTCAGCAAAAAAAAACTTGTCTACTTGTTGATACATATATCTGTATAGGCTTATGTATATATGCTGCCTTATACATTTTATAACAAGTAATTTTCAGACTGAGAATTACTGTCATAATGTGTTTCTGCAAACCATTTAGAGCACTTTAAATAATCCAGTGTAAACTGGGTCTTTATTCTCTTATATACAGCATAAAGCAAAAATAAAGCAGGACTGAACTTTGTTTAAAGATGCTATAAGATATAACAGTAAATGGGGAAAATACTGTTGTTTTATTCCCCAACTAGAAATGGGATTTCATTACAATGCTGAACTATGGAACAATTGCTCAAGAGAATTAACAAAGCAAGTGGCAGTTACTACCTTTTTTAAAAATAAAACTGGCTATCACGATTATGTTAGGTGTGGATCTCATTCAGAAAGTGTTTGATAGGTGTGTTGAGAACATGCCTTCAGATAGGGCCCCTAGGGGATTGAGTGAGAAGAAAGCCTAATTTAATGATCATTGTTCCAATCTGACATGAGATAATCACATAGCTGCTCAGCTTGAAATTGCTTAAAATAATTTTGGCTATGTACAGAAGCAGAACTTCTGGTTCCCAGTTAAATTTTCTGATGACTGGTGGTGCCAAGGTAGGTATTTTGATGATCACAGTTTCTTACACATGCACATAAATCCTTCTGTGGATCAGAGCCAAATTTATTAACCAACTTGTGATGCAGAAAATCTCTGGCAGAGGCAAGGACTGACTGGATACCTAGATGCAAAGGCAGCTCATGATTATAGCCCTGATCTGGAATTAAGGGAATGGCTAGTTTAATTCCCTGCTCTGTCACAAACTTTCTGTGACCTTCACCAAGTACTGTTGGATACATCTATTTATATGTGTAGCTATGTCCAGCTTTTAAAGGCAGTGGTGTGAATTTCTGAAGCAGTGCATTTGCATACACACAGACAGACCTGTGAAGCACAGAGCTCTCTGAAAACTAATTCACTCCATTTCTTTTCTTATCAGCCAGATTCCAGGACTAAAAATATCTAAAATAATTTTTAGTAGCTATGAGATCTTTCTCATTAAAAAAATTAAACAATTTCATTAGCTTATTTTCTGCTCAACATGAACCCAGTATTTATTTGAAGACACTTCCATCATTCTGATTCAGGCACAATCCAGATGGTATTTCAGGTTAAATTTTACTACTTTGGTACTGCCAGTATGTCTAGCACATAAGATCTTGCAAGGAAGGTAACTTCTCTGAGTCCTGTGCATCAGAACAGCAAGTTGTTCATTCCTATAGCAGATAGTCATGGTTCCCTTGGTCTTTGTCATTATTGACTGGGATTAAGCTGTGAAGCTGAAATTTGTTTGTTTATCTTTACTAAAAACAATGCAGTAGGATGACTGGAATTTTGTTTTGTCACTTCTTCAGTTTAAAGTAATAAAAACATTATATTGAAATTCAAACAATGAAAAATTTAACATTTTAAAAAAGGCTGAAAAGGTTTGATGTGGTAATACATATTTCCAGAAGTCAGACATTACAGCATAGGTGTCTTAACCAATGGTCTCGAGATGAAAAACATGGTTACCAATGCATTTCTGTTCCTATTGTAGCACTTACTTTTGTTTCAGGCTCTGGAAGAGTTGGATAACAAAGCAACTGCATAAATAAACCTGTCATTCTTTTCAGCTGTGTTTTCAGAAAAAAAAAAAAAAAATCATGATAGTGAAACTGGAAGACTTAAGGAAGGCCATTCATGTTACCCAGGAGAATACAATCAATAACAGTTCATGGCTCAGAGGTTCTCATTGATTGGAACATACTGGTAGCACAGTAATTTCAAAAACCAATGCAGGGTTTGCCAGCCACACCACATTTTGTGATTGTACACAATAAAACATTATGACCTAGAAACAGCTCTCTACAGTACAAGCCTTTGAATGTCTTAATGTGTTTGACTCCAACATGGATCAGCTAAATACTGACCAACAGAAATGTATTACTGAAAATTATATGACTTGTATAACATAAAAAATCCATAAAATATTGTAGGCTGAAGAGCACAGACATTATAAAGACAAAAGAAAAAAATAATATTTCAAGGAAAATTATATTTTGTAAAAAAACACTTAAAAGCCATGTAAGACCCTTTACAAACATACACAACTAAACTCTTCCTTCATTAGCTGTTGAAGACATTGTTGGCTGTCACAGTCAATTCATGCATGTTGCTATGCCAGTAATTAACTTCAACTCAGCAAGGGAGAAAAAAAAAAAACCCACTATTGCTCAGAGACATATCTCAGTTAAATTCTCAAGCAAAAATAGGCTTCTCTATCAGTTGCTGCTGTGAAAAAAAGCAGATTATGTCTGAGTTGTATTGTAGCTTATTCTGACTCATGAGACACACTGTGAATACAACCATAGTTCTAAGATATGGAACAAATTCCACATGGTACATTCAATCTTGCTGAGCCAAAGAGAAAATATTTCATTGAAGTATAAACAAATAATATATCATTTTCTCCATTTAAATTTACTACAAGTTTAATTATTTTTGAGTCATGATAAAACTTACTTCTTGGTAAAGAAAAAAGTTAAAGATGAAAGGTAGAGAAACATTAAAGTGTTTCTAAAATAAATATAGGATTCAGTATCTTAAGTATCATCCAACCTTATTTCAAATTCAGACTAAATGAGAAGATCATTAATTTTCAAGCACATGCTTGGTCTTCGATCTTAGCTATAACTAATGGGTTCAATGCAAGTCCCCAGCACTACAGCAAGGTGAAACAGCAAGACTGGTATGGTAAATACAAGCATGTGTTTTATCTCATTTTCTCTCTCACATACTCTTTCACCACTGAAGATAAAAGAAAACCTCTTGAAGCAAGGAGGCTCTTTGCATTGGTTAAAACTTGTTTTAATAACGTTACATGAAAAGGAACACATATAACAAAGAACAGAATAAAACTGATTATAAACTACAAACTTCATTAGAAAGGATGCAATGAAGCTGAATGTTTCACTTGAGCCCAGAACAGTCACCCCTAAGTTAGTCAGTCAGTAGTTTGCAAATTTTCCATCTGTCTTTTTATTTCCACATTTATGACAGACAGGCCCTTTTATATCCATGGAGGTTGCACATGACACTCAGGATAAGGAAGACATGCACAGGATAGGTGTATAGAGCAGTTAAACAGGTAAAGAAGCAACCCTAGAGCTGAGATGGGTTATCTGATGAAGTGTTCTATGGTGGTCAGACATTCAGGACTCCTCATCTCGAGCCAAAAAAGCTGAACAACTGAAGAGCAACAATGCCACAAGTGTTATTTTTCTTCTTTTATATGTATTTTGGTTTCAAACACACAAGCAGGTTTTGCATGGATGGAATACATCCATGATCCATCAGGAGTTGTCACTCAGTTTGGCCTTAATCATGTCTAATTTTCATGGTTAAAAACTTCCTATTTCTTTACTTTCCTCTATCACTTGTGCCATGTCCACAATTTATATCCATGGGCACTGTTCTGCAGCTTGTGAAGAATGATTCCTCACTCAGCCCAGTCTAGATAAGACGACTTAGGAAACTCCTTCTTCAGTGTCTGTAAAAAGACTTGACAGTAACTGTTTCTTGTTTCTTCTAATTTTTTTTTTTTTTTTAAGTATGTCTACCAGACTGCTCCAGATAGTTCATACTCCACCTCTGTCGCTAAAGACATATATCAGGTGGAAAACATTGCTAGTGTTCAAGCATGGATCTACTGTTGAGTGATTCTGGTTCATTTCTCATTTGTTGCCTCTGCATCCCTTGTTAGAAGCAGTGGCTGCCAAAAAAAGGCAAATACTCCTATACCTTTCTAGCCTAATTTGATTATTTTCTTTTTTATTACTTTCAGATAAATATTTCAGGCTAGAAAAAAGCCACATTTTATCTGTTTGTGCATTTTTGCTTTTCACTCTTCTTTCTTTTTTTGTAATAATTAAATTATATTTGCATGTTATCTAAAAGTCCATTAAATCCTATCCTTTCGTGGTGTGCCAGAAAATGATTTGACTTCAGGCCATGTGAGCAAATATTCTGACAGTCTTTTCTGATAAGCTAAGCTGACTGCTTGCTGTAGGATTTTTCTCTCAAACACCTGACGTTCTTTCACCACCATATGTGGGGTCCTGTCCCTGCACCATACACAGAGTCCAAACAGACTTCCCATTTTTCATCTTTTCATCATTTTTCTCATCCTCCTCCTAGCAGCACCCCACTTAGAAACTTATAAACTCCAGAAAGGGAAGGCTGTGTGATACAGCCTAATTCCTAAGTATAGCTGACTTCTTCTTAGTCATACTGCAGAGCACTCAAGGACTGGCAGAGTTTGAGAAACTCAAACATCTGCATTATTAGAGAATGACCCCAAGGCTGCTCTGAGGGGTATGTTTTTGGGCAGAGATCTGGAAGAACTCTAATCAGGGGAAAGGTAAGGCAGAAGTGACAGACAGTGTCTTTCATAAAGAAATAAAGGCAAAACCAAGAGGAAGTTCTGTTAGGAGTCCAGAAGATAGGATATACAATGATACACTAGATTTCTTCTTCAAGGAAGGAATGAGGATTAGAAAAAAGAGGGTAGTCAGAAGGTGCTTACTTCAGACCCAGACATTAGAGATATTTTAGGCTGACACACAGCATATTTGGTTATTTACAGTATAGGTCTCCTGTGGGCTTGTGTTGGTTTAAGCTCTGCCGGGACCGGAGACCACGTTGCCGTTGTCTCTCCCCCACCCTCAGCCGGTCAGGCTGGCAGTGAGGCACAAACCCTCGGGTTAAAATAAGAAGAAATGTAATACAACAGTGTGATAAACAATCTGAACAACAACAGATTGCTACAGTAAACAGTAATAACAGTAAACAAGACAAAAGATATACAGAGAAATACCGCAGTGAACACAGCCAGCCCATGCGCCTGCTCCCCGCGACCAAAGTCACAAAGGAAAGTTTCCCCGCCAGACCTGACATCAACATGGTATGAATAACCCAGCTGGAGATCCCTTCCCACTCTCTGCTGGGGAAACTTAACCCTATCCTAGCTGGACCAGGACAGGGCTGATGAGGTGGTAACATTATGGGGAAACTTTTTAGCATTTTCCTATGTCTCATCAACTCTTCCTCACAGCCTGTGAATTTCGCCTCTTCAACAAAATTGAATCTTTGTCCAGTTCCACCTCATATTATTATTTATTATTAATCCATTACCAATTATCTATTATGAAATACCTATTATATATTATTCTCTATTATAAATTATCTATTATCTGTTCTTAGCGTCACAATAATTGTTAAAATCCCCAAGTAGGTACAGACCAGCACAAGAGAATTTTGCAGGATCCTGGACATTGCAGTTAGGTTGACTCTGTGGTTTGAGCAGTAAAATTTTGACAGAAACAAGGTCCTTAGAGGTATTACAGATGCTGAGACCAAGCTCATATAAAGCCTGTATATATATACTGGATGACCTTGAAGCTAAGCCAATACTTTTTAAAGCAGGTTCTTCTGTGATTGACAATCCCAAGCAGAAAAGAACATGCCCCTAAAAGCAAACACTGGCTAAGAAAGCTTGTCTTCATTATATTTCAGTATTCTCCATCAAGGTAGAAAGGTCTTACTAAAACCTCCATCTTGTAATGCATTATATGTTTAAATACAACTAAAGTAGAACAGAGATTGTTAGAAAAAGTACCCTCACACACAAAAGCAATCTCACCACCCTGCAAATCACTTATTTTTGGTTTTGTGCAAAAGAACATGACTTCCTACTGTAAGAAAAACTCAATTTCCAGACTTCAGAGTCTACATCATAAATACATATTCCCCATGTTCCAAAATTAATCATGAATTGTTGAGATTTCTTTGCCCCAAATAAATATGACTTCTAGTTACAGCAAGGTTTCATTTGCATGTATCCCAACCTTACCATGCAAGCTAAGAACAGTTATGTTGCAAAAAGATATGTCTAAGAATAGGCACCCAAGAGGATCATTATAAAAATATGTTTCTGTATCACCTGTCAGTTCAAAACAGTTCTACATATGGTCATGGTTTAATGCTTCCCATTGCTCTTCTCATGCTCATGTTGTCCTTTCAAGTCCCCTCTGCAATTACTTGTACATTGGAGCCAGTAAGCAGGGTGTAAATCACCCCCAAACTGGTGCTTTTATGATCCCTCCTGCTGCTGTTCCTCCTCTTCCAGCTGCTTCTCCTTCTGTTATTTTTCCATTTTACAGAATAAGGGTGATAATCTGAATTTTGCAGGCTCATCAGTTGACAAGTATTTTTGAAAAAGAGTGCCAGCCTTTAAGAATTCTAGTTTCCATAACACTTGTTTGGTAATTTCCATAATAATTTCCAATCTGGTAGCCAGTTTAGGACTGAACACTATATGGAGGCTTATTTGGAACTGGTTTTGCCACTGTAAGTCACATAAGTTGCCAACAAGAGCGTGGTAACATTATCTATAGTTGAATTTCACACAGGAAACATGGCAGAATGGATTTTATGAATGGTACAGAAGTTTAAATGTTTTCTCTAATAATCTTGATTATTTTTTTTGTCCAATTGTTATTGCCCATGTTACCCTCTTTACTAAGCAAAAGCCCATGTTATCCTCTTTACTACACAAAAGCCATAGCAATTGAATACTCCTCTAGCCCCACATTAAAGTTTGGGAGACTCATTTGGGAAAGACAAGTTGTCCCAGTGTGCCATCTTTTCCTCATAAAACAACAGTTTCAACAGAACAGCCATCAAGTATCCTTACTATTATTTCAACTAATAGAGCTATTTAAGGCAGTAGATAATTGGGCACATCATGGATTCATCTGCTTTTCATTTCCAGTACTTGAAAGATTAACAAAATGAATCCAACTGGCAATAAAATCTTTAAGAGCTGAAACAACTATTTGGAATATTGCCAAAACTAAAGGTAGTATCTATATCTTAAAATGCCTCATTTGCAAAGCAACTCTTCACTTTACCCTAATGACATTTATCACATGCTTTCCCTTTAGATACTCAGAAGAAACTATGTGTGCTTAAGAGACCATGCTCTACTGGTTAAGCAGGCATTTGGTTTTTGTCTCATCTTTTATTCTGCATTCAGTGCTCCAGCAGAAATTGGAAAGACCACCTGTTTTACAGCCAAGATCATAATGAATTATTACAGGTCTGTCGATAAATGTAATTTGAAAGTTTTTTTCATGGATTTACCTAAATTGAAATAAATTATCTTATGATGACAAAATGCAAAATTAAGTTTAAGAAAAACATAATGAAATAAAACCAGGATAGGCCGATCATAACATTTAGTACATTTCCCACTTAATGCAAGAACACACTTTTTCTATAGTTTCTTGTACTATTTCGACCCTAGTTAACAGTATTTTATTTGATTAAAATCCTCCATTTTGTTATAAAGTATAACAGGATATCTCTCTCAATAGGAATATATTTCATTTCTTACTTTCATCTCCTTTATATTCATTGCAATGCACTGGAAAAAAATCTCTTTTATCTTTCAATATAAAAGTTTGTTATCACATCCAATTAGTCAAAACTAAATTGAATTCTCTGTACACTGGTCGTATCTTTTTGATGTCTGGGTATTGCAAAATGAACACAATATCACCAGATTATATAAAGGACACAGCCTCCCTGCTTCATGTTCATACTCTCTTCATATGCATTTTTGAAAATCACAAAAGATTTTTCCTTCTGCCATGTCAAACTGCAAGGTGATACATAATTAGCTAGGTAGGAATTGTAACAGGAAAGAGAATATTTATATCCTGCAGGGTCAAATCATATTTTGAACTGTTCCTTAGCAAGGACTTTGAATTTGCAATCTTCTCTTTAGCAGACTTATAATTTCCCCCAGTTCTATTCATTTCAAATGCCTGCAGAGACATTTTTCAGTCTTTAGAGAACAATTGAAACTTTACATCTTTCATCAGGAGTCTTTGATGGTGCTGTGACTACAATGAGGTGCAGAATTGTAAAGGCTTCCTCTGTCCTTCTCTGACCTATTCATTACATGAGCTATCACATGAGCAGCCCTTGGAACTCCTTCTGAATTTCTGACCACATGGGAAAGAAATATGGTCATAGAGCACAACGTGGTCGCTTCCTGCCTAGACAATCCATTTTCAACCCACTCCCCTCAGGTTTTCTTTATATTTCTATTGTAGTTGAATGTTCTCCCTGAACATGTTTTCTCTCATTTATATGCTTAAACCTTAGGGCCCCACATTCTGCTCCTGACCTTTGTTTTGCAAACCTTTTGCATTATTCTGCTTATTAAAAATCTATGTTTTTTTCCAAGAATACTCAGTCATATTTCTATCAGCACAATTTTTATATGCATAAAAATACCTTCAGTCTAAAATATCATCCTTATCACCCTTGCAAAAAACAGTCAAAACTAAATAAACACAGAATTGTATCTTTCTGATTATTATCTTTTCTCACCTCAGATTCTACCTAGAGTTTTAAAAGGGTGTTCAATATATAGCATATGACTTTTAAAACAGAAGTCTGTGGAACAATCATAATGTTTTTATTTTTCTGCACATACTTGAACACAACTAAGTCCTGCACAATACCGTATATAAAAAAATAAATGGAAGCTTTATATTCTACAGACATACCATTAAGTACAGTAATATTTTTCATACCCCAGGCTGCAAATAACACCATAACAAGGCTTGAATAGCCAATTGAAAATCAGGATGCTATAGATAATGAAATGAAAGTAAGGCCATTATATGCTTTGTTCCACTTAATTTGTAAGAATTAATGTGAAATTCAGTTTTCTAATTCTAAATAAAAAGTCAAATAAAATTAAACCTATTTCTTTCCATAGACAAAAAAAAATCCTTTTTTTTTCTTTTTTTTTTTTTAATTAATAAAAGCATCTTTAGCACTTTTAATTGAATTTTGGAAAAATTGGTGGGTTCCTGAACAAGACTGTAATTTTCAATAAAAGGCTGGTATTTTGAAATGAAAAAATCTTGTAAATATTTGACTTAGTAATCATCTATTGCATAGTACTTTCCATAAGCCATGATATGCATATTTATAGAGATAAAATATACATGAATTAATTATAACTCCTTACAATGCAAACTCATTATAAATGATGTGTTCATCATCTTATATTTAGAAATAAAATCTTTTCTATGAGTACACACAGGGGTATAGTAAATCATTCTGTTTATACAGGCTACATAGTCATATTGGGCTTGGCGTATTTTCCACATTCAAAACTGCATTTTTCTCCATCACAAATATAGTTCTTGTAATCAAATGTAATATGGTTTTTATCTCTCCACTTTCATGTAAAAACTGTTGGTCATCAAAACCCAACACAGTTGTTCTGCATTATGGAAAAAAAAAAATCTATCTATTTAAATTCCAGCTGTGTGTTTTGCTACATGGATAAAAATGAATTTATTAAAATACATATATTAACACTTTTTAACTATAGATGCAGCTCTTAATCCTTAAATTTATATTGCATTCAGTTCAAAGTAAAGGCAAGACAATCTTACTCAAAAGCAACATGTCCCCTTAAAGAAGGCAGAATCATGCCCTCAGTAGACAGAGAAATGAGGCATTAGACAACCTTGTTTGAAATCAATATAAAAAAATGGTGTTTACTATTTAAGAAAATGAAGCTTTTCTAATAAACTTCTATTCTCACTAGATTCTCACTAAATTCCTCATAGTTAGAACCTGAAGTCTTACTTGACCACAAATGTTTCAGGTTTTTGGGGTTTTTTTAAATGAAAAAATTCTTAAGGGTATTTTTATAGCTTGTGTCTGCTGAATAAATGAAAGCTAATTACTGTTTGATAAGTATTTCTCTGAGTGATCTATTGATTACTTTTAACAATATACCATTTGTTGACTTGCTAATAAAACCTAAAATCAAAGGTGCAGATTTTTCCAACTCTGTATGGGCTACAAGAAACTACTATCATTACAGACTAGGCAATCAGTCCTGTGTTTGTACTCCAAGATATGCCTGTTTATCCATTGTCAGTGTGGACTGCTCCACTGTATACATGCAGTCTCACCACTTTTAGGGATCAGACTCCTCAAAATGCATTTGTCACAAGGCTGGGATTCAGCCTGAGGTCAGGATACCTAAACTTGATTGTCTATATGTAGGCTGTGTTATAGACAATGAGAACTAGATTCACTTGTGTAAATGCAAGCATTGAGCATTATCTGAGATCCAGTGTATCCAATGCACCTACATGGTGCCAAATGTGACCCAGAACCTCACTTGCATCCATAAGGGTACACCCTTATGAACTGCAGCTAGAGGCTTGGAAGGAAACACTACAGAAACTAAAACAGTACTAAATGTCTCTCTCTGGACAACTCAAGAGAACCTCGAGTGTCTGACCAGAGGGATCATCCTCCAGGTACCACTGACCAAGTTGATGTTTTATTGGCTATAACAGAAGTTCAAGTACTGAATTTACCTGTAGATATGTATATAGATAGCTAAATTAAGTGTAATATCAAACAGCATCCCACTCACAAGTTTCCTTATTTAGGGTCATATGGAAGATAGCACGCATACCACTGTGTACTAAAAAACTAAGAGTAGGTGACAGGAAACCTCAAGCCAAGTTATTATTTTTATATACATAGATATATGTGTATATATATATATATATATACATATTTAATCAGTTCAACAAAGAATTCTATAGATTATTATGCTCATGTGAAAATTTCTCATTTTCCAACTGACTAATTAAGTTGCCCACAAGCATAAGCATTCCACAGCCTTGCGTAGTAACACCATATGTGCACTTCATGCTGTTTATCTTGATGTGCCATAGTTAAACATCTTCCATTTCATCTCCCATTTGTATATCCTTTTCCATAAAGTACCATAGGTATCCAGTGGCTACCTTTTTAGTTTTTGATGAAATATACACAACCTGTTCATTAGCTCAGGGTTAAATGCTTAGCTGTCCTAAGCTCATCATTACTGCTGTTCTGTAGGTCTAGTGCCACTTGGCTCCTCACTGAGAGAAAAGAAGCCTTGAATAGTCCCGCAGATCCCAGGCTCCCTTACACACAATTAGGAGAAGAAAGCTACCACCTCAGGTTCTCTGAATTACTTTTTAAAGGCTTTCAGAAGCACTTAATTTTCGGGGGGGGGGGGGGGG
>NW_020799091.1:52726047-52786427 GCF_003259725.1 Athene cunicularia | reverse complement strand
GGGGGGGGAAAGAAAAAAAGGTGAGCATAGACTTCTAAGTTAGACAGCATTAACCATATTGCTTAAGCATCAGATCTGCTTTTTAGATGCAGGATTGAAAGGCATTTGGCCAGCATTAATGAATTAAAATCCATGACATTTAAAGCAGAGTATAACACTGCATTTCCACCTTAATTCCAGAGTCCTCTCTGTTAAATATAACACGTTTTTCTTTACCTGCTATGCTTACTGTTGCAGAACTCCACCTATTGCAAGGCATAGTTAGATGTTACGTTCCATCTATGAGAAAATTCTACACCCTAATCTGTGATTTCAAAAACCATGTATTTTCCACCCTTGCACTAAAAGTCCATTTTTATTATCAGAAGTGTAGTAACAATCCTTTCGGAGAGTATCTTAATTCATCTGTTTCTTTGAGAAGCCCATCCATACGTGTTTTCAGACTAGCTTACTGGATAATTCTCTGTGCATAACCACAAACAGTGTTCATCATACATTGAAAAATTGAAATATTTTGCAGTTCTTTTGCTGGCAGATGATGAATTCCTTGTTTCTCATTTTTCTTAGAAAAGTAGCCACGATGCAAAAAATGCATGTGTATTCTACTAAAGAAAAAAAAGCCTGATGCTTGTGGCTGTTTTAAATATCTGCATTTATTTAACTCTCAGTTGTTGCATTTGTCTCCAAATGCTTAAAAACATTCCCACCAGACCAAAAACTGCAACAAAAATTGCTCATGATAATTGGCAGAGGAAAGGTTTTATCCTGAGAACCAGAAAGAAGACCAAAATATGGAAGAATTTTTAATTTAAAATACAATAATCTTAAATGAAATCCCATTAAAATATGTTTGTGGAACGATTCTTTATCTTTTATTATAGATGCATAGATAGATTGATAAATAGATGGACAGTTATCTAGTAAATTTTCACAATATCATGAATTTTCTTGACATTTTTGGGAAAAAAAATTGTACTCCAGAGTATTTCTGACTGTTTTACATGACGGGCAATTCTTAAAAATGACAGGCTATTAAAATATGTATTTTTTAATAATGGGAGGTTATTGAAGATTTAACACTGAGTAGTTTATTTATATTAATAGTATTTAAAATATCTAAAATATTAATAAGGAGAACATTTCTATCAGTTGGGCAGTGAACCCTCTTGAAAAAAAATGTATTATTATGTCCCATATTACAGTGGTAGTGTGGTTAAGGCCAAGCCAGCCAGATTAGCATCAGCCAAGTTTGTTCCCTGGAAGAGATCACAACTTCTATTCAACTGACTTGTTTCAAATCTGTACCCTCAAATTTTTTTCAGTTATATAATTTGAATTTAAAAAACGTAATTCTGTCCACAAACTCTGTTTTACCAATACTTTGAATGATGTTTTCACTTGTTCACCTGGGATGTTAGTTATTTGTAAAATGCAGTACACACAGCATGGTGAATATCTAATTTTACGTCTTCTGAGACACATTAAATAGAAAAGTTGGCCAAAATAGAGTCTCCTAGGAAAGCCACTTAAAATTGTTATCAGTACAGCATATTCTTGTTTACTTATAACTCTGATAAGAATTTTCTGAAACATTTAGGGTTATCCTAAATTAATATATTTACTCTATTATGATATGTGGACTGCAATTATTAAGATTAATTTCTAAGTCTTTCTACCTGATAGGTCAACAGACACACTCCTTTTCTTGGATTTACATAACAAATACATATGCTTTTGATCAAACTTTGTCCTACACTGAAAGTCTACCCTTTCATTTAAGAGTCTGTCTTATCATAGAAAAAAGAATCAAAACAATGTGGTCCTTAGGGCACAAACTTGGTAAAAATTTGAATTGCTCTAATCCTAATTTTCAGTATTTCAATAACCACTTGACAGACTACACATGAAGTTGTAAGTTCAGTACATATTATAATGCAGTATGGACAAAATTTAAAGATTATATTTTAAATATCTTTAGTATGTGTAAGCAAAACACCCCCTGAACAAGCAACAGTGTTTGTACACTTAGTTCCTCATTTGAAATACTTATCTTTAAGGTTCTAAAATGAAACAAAAAATTGCAAAGCTTTGACTTCCTTATGACAAAGTTCTATGGTGAGCCTGCTTCTCATTTATACTGAAGGCCATTTACACATTACTGGCAGGGTTAAAGGGACTTTCAGTGAGTGTAAATGTAATTTATGTTGAGCCAAAATTGAAGAGTCGATCTCTCCCTGTTCTGCAGTTACATTCTAATGCATAATTTACATATAGCTGAAACATTAATGTCAGCTGAAATAATTAATTTTCAAAATCCTATATAAACTTGGTACCAAACTTAATTCTTAAAGAAGTTGCTAGATGGCCTTTAATTTATGTGATGTACAGTGACCTTTTCCACTGGTAAATGTGCAGTTTGATTTGCCAATTAAATTAGAAAGCTGTTCATGCCAGAGAAGATGTTCAAAGGATAAGTGCATTCCTGATAGGAACACCTGTAAAGCTTCTTTTCTTTTCAAAATGTAACAAGATAACATTTCATCAGTACCTAGCATTAACACAGATTTTATTTGACTTGATCCTGTCCTTCAGCAAATATCACAGAAGAGAAAAAAGCTTGATAATAGCTCATACTAACCACAGTATTCTCCAAACCTATCTGCTGTACTTGAGAAATTTCTCTGGATTATTGCTACCTCATCATATTTTATTAAATCAGTTGAACTCAGCATCTGAAGACAGAGAAAAAAATTAACTTATTTCTGATAGATGATGCTGAGAGTTAAGAATAATCAGATGAGCTACATAGGTTACACATAAAAATATAAACAGAAATAAATCAATATGAATTATTAAGTCACTTTTTTGATGCTGATAGATCTCAACTTTGGTCTCCTTTCAAAATCACAGCACCAATCAATTTTCATGCATGCCCATGCATTTGTACATATGCCTCATTCCCTAGCACCCTGATCATTGAATGAAGAGTGCAGAAGCTAGCACAGAAAGTTTTGTAAAATTAGAAGACATGCAAATCCAAGAGTAATTTTCAGACATGTCTAAGTGACATGCACCCTAAGTCCTAGTTTGGAAAATGACCTGGAATGCTTAAATGTAGCTCCCCAAAGACCTTTGAAAATTTATACTGTAGTAGACTCTGACACTTTTCCATAGAAAAGTTGCTAATTTTATCCACTTAGATACTTTTATATTTTACTACAGGTTCCCATTGGTTCAATTTTCAAAACTGTAGAAAAACATGAAAGAGCTGAAATGCATGCAGTGAGATTGATCAAGATCTTTTTTACCATATCAGTCCCAAAGGTTCTTTTAAAGGCAACTTGGAGCAGAGGGAAAATCCATTACACAGTACACATATTGCTGTGTAAAATATGAACATGCAATTTTTTTCTTCTCACTAAATCATTGTGACACCATCTGCTTGGCGTTATTTCCATGCCTTTCGACCTATTTCTATATATCAAAGCAAAACTGGTAAAAAAAAATAGAAGGGATAATCACTTTCTAGTAATAGATAAAAAAATAGGTTTTCTCCTGTCATTGCTATCATAAAACTAACTCATCACAAAGCCTTACTGAAACAACATACCTAGACACAGAATCTATTTTCTACTGTCATGACAGACACTGCTAATGACAAACACTCAAATAGTCATGCTATTCACTTTTCAGATCTACTCATACTTTTTTCATAAGCCATACATACTCATGTCAGCAATATTGCAAAGTGCTGGAGGCAGAGCTAAAGAAAACACCCAAAATGCATACAATTTTAAAGCATTAGAAATGAAGACACTAACAATATGAAATGCTGTTTCCCTTTGCCTTCCTTACAACCAGAAAGAGAGTGGATGGCAGCAGAACTGCTATGGTTTAAAATGGTGAATGAGATGCATGTCCCCTCGACTTTCATTCACATTTTCTTTTATTTCGCTCTGAGACTGCATATCAATGTAATAGTCAAACTTTCTTAGAGTCACCACAGGTATTACAGGAGGATATGCATAAACCTACCTACTGCAGTGTATGTATCCAGGGTCCTGGCTACTCAGATCACTCAAGCAATTGAGTGCAGTGTTGTGTCTATCTGGGTAACATCCCCAGATTTTATTTGTGAGGGAACTGGTGCACTGGTTTCTCTCACAAGACTTAATCAGGAAACAGATGTGCCATCAGCAAGGTATTGGTATGGTCATGGAAAAAGACCGACCATGGACATATGAAGAGGTGGACTTTTGGTTTTTCAAGTGGCTTGCCAGATATGCTTTATTTAAATATTTTGGTATTCTGCTGGAATCAGCATATTGGGTTTTGCTATAAAGTTCCACATCAGCATTAATGAATGCCTATTTCATTTGAGATGTGATGGAGCAAGTGGACGTGACATGAAAGCAGACTGAGAAAGAGTGACCAAACCAAAGAATGATATAAGTAAATGATCTTTGTAGAATGAATGACGGGCAAAATTAGACATGTCAGTCTAGTGTTCCTAGTTAGTGTTACTATTTTATTAATCTTACTGTGTCATTAGCAATCTGGAAGTACGTTTGAGAGAGTTTGCAATACTTGGGCAAGTTCCTGTGCTTGCTGTAAATCCACATTGCCAGTTTACACCAAATGAGAATCTAGTCCACTCATTAGAGCAAATTCTTTCTACTTACCTAACCTAGTTTGTTGTGTTGAGTGTATTCCACTCCCTTTATTAGCAAAGAAAATAAGATCTATGACCTTGGCTTCTTTCCTGTGAAAACAGTCCTTTATCTCAGGATACAGAGAAGTGTACAATGTGAATAAAGCTGCTAAATAGAAACCTGAGCAAGAGAGTGCTCTATGGAAAATGTGGAAGTAATGCATTGGGAAATCCCCTGTGAGCTTCACAGGCTGGCAGGTGTGACTGAAGGCCCTCTTGCTCTCTAACGGTGACATTCTTAAAATCCTGAGCGTATTGAATAAAGCAGATAGCTTCTAGGACAACAGTATTTTGATAGCTACAAGCAGGTTAAGGCTGTGACAAAATGTAAAAGCAAATGTAAAAGAAATTGACACACATATTTAATTTTTTTTTTCTTTTGCTTCTAATATTCTGAAACTTGTGACTGGAATACTCATGCTTCCATTACGCGGGAGTGTGTGGAGAGATCATATGTAAGTTCTTTGTTTTTTTCTGTAGAGATTGCAGCAATCTCTGTCCTCAGATTACTTATTACGAATTTATATAGCACAGCTGGTGTTCTGTATAAGCCACTGGGCATTTGCTGACACTACACTGAGCAGGTATATTTACAGTACTCAAGAGAAAGTGGTATGCTATTTGTTTTCAAAAACTCCTGAAACATCTGCAAGGTACAATGAAAAAAATAAATAGAGTCTACACCACCTCACTTCAATCAGCAAATGCTGACTATTAGGAATTAATTTACCTTCTACTATACCCTTGATAGATTATAGTCATTTATCTTAACTGCCAGGTAAGGGAAAAGCAAGAGCAGATTAAAGTTACCCCAGCAATTCAGACATTTCAGGATGGTAAAAATTATATGAAAGTATAAATGGAAAATTCTAGCACTAGACAATATCATTCAGCCCTAGTACAGAAAAAGGAATGGATACAAACCAGTTCACTTAGAACAGGTAAATCTAGTAAAGGTTATGGGTTTACTACTTGAAGGATTTATTTTAAAAATCACCTGAAACAGCAAAAAAATGTTACATTAACCTACTCAGAATGAATGATGCCACATAAACTAAGGTCATGTTTATGATTTGTCATGTTACAACACTGAGATTTTATTATTGAAAAGAAATAGTGAAGTCCATGTCTTTAAAGAAAATTAATCAAAATGTTGGTGTACTGGGTCTGGCTGAGCTGGAATTGGTTTCCCCTACAGCAGCCCTCATGGTGCTGTGTTTTATGCTGGGAGCTGGCAGGGTGTTGGCAGCACCCTGGTGTTGTGGCTACTGCTGAGCAGTGCTTACACAGCACCAAGGCTCTTTCCGACATTTCCCCCCTCAGTGGGACGGGGTGGGCGAGATCTTGGGAGGGGACACAGCCAGGACAGCTGACCCGAACTGACCAAAGGGATATTCCAGACCATGTGATGTCTGCTCGGGATAAAGCTGGGAGAAAGGAGGAAGGGGGTGGGGTCACCCTTGGTCCTCCGAGGCAACCGCTCCGCGTATGGGAGCCCTGATCCTGAGAAGGCCCCACATCGCCTGTCCATGGGAAGGAGAGAATAAATCTGTTTGTTTTTTTTGCTTCCATGCATGGACCTTTGCTTCACTCTGATTATATTAAAACTGCTTTTGTTTTACCCACAAGGGTTGGTCTATCGTATTTTCTTTCCCCTCTTTGCCCTGTTGAGAAAACAAGGGGAAGGGGGGGGGAGAAGTGATAGAGCGACTTGGTGGGTACCTGGCGTATAGCCAAGGTCAAACCTCCACAGGTGTGTAACTAGAAAAGCTAAAGGCACAGGAGACAGGAAAACCTATAAATAGCAGTGTTTCCATTCACTGGTTTAGTAGACTTTGATCTGCTGAGGACAAATTTATGGAAACAACTTGAATGAGAAAATGAACAAAATACTTTTTCATGAGAGTGGAGAAATTGCACGATCTAACCACACACAGGACAGAGCTTGATAAACAAGCAGTGGTGATCATGTGATTTTGCTTTTTGTGGCAGAGCACAGCTGAGGTTCAGCAGACTTCTTCTAGGTCTACGGTCTTACGTCTGGCTAGCTGGGGTTTAATTAAGTTGCCTAAACATAAAAGTTTCGCATGATTAGAGATATCTACTTGTCTACCTCTTAAGACTTCACCCTAATTATGGCAACTAGATTTACTAAATATCTTTAGAAGATTTAGAAGAAAAGTACATGCTTCTTGATGCAGTTGAGAGCACATGGGAATCCCAGTCATCTTGACTATCCCTCTACTGGTAAACAAACTGGACCAAGACTTATCCCTGAATCATGGAAAAAGAAGCATGATGCAGGTCTGTACAGCTCAGTGCAGGCATGGAGCTCAGAGCAATTCTCCAATTCGTGCATCCTTCCTGTTACCATTCTGGGTGGGAATCCTTGCTATACTAGTCTGCAAAGAGCCTTGATCCTAACTATTGGTTATTAATTGTGTGGTTTAACTGCGTTCAGTCTAATACAGAATAATGATGATAATGTGCACCCTGCTCTGAAAGGCTTCCAGAATTCTTTAAGAGGACTCTCCAAATAATCCAATGAATATAAAAAGTGATTATCTCTTCCAATATTTTGCAGTATCTCTTCTCTCCTTAATAAAAACTGGTCTGTATATCTCACAGTACTGCTTCCATATTGTGACACTTATTTAAGATGAGCTGCACATTTGTGTATGCATTTTTAAGTTACAATTTTAAGGGTCATATGGTCAATGCCTTTAAGATATTAAGTGGCATGTTTCAGCCTATTTTAAAGCATGAATCTCTTTTATTTGTTGCAGTGCAGGTCAAAAGTGCAGATCCTGACTGGTCACTAGTTCCCGCTTGGTGTTAAACTGTACTGTGTGCTCTATAGGAGATTTCACAGCTGTCACTGAAAAAGACTAATGCCTGGAGCCAGCTTAGGGACGTAATATAAGCTCTACCTCGACATAACCACTAGTGTCAAAAGTTTAATTTGAAATATTCTTTACTGATATTTTACTTGTTGTAAAATATATTCACTTTTGGAAGGGTAGGAAGAGCACAAACAGCATTTTTTCTTTCCTTTGATTCTATAAACGTATTTGTATAGATTCTAGATTAGAACAAGTCCATCTTCTGCTTTTGTAAATCAGAGTCCAGGAAGAATTTGCTATTATAACCTAACAGGAGAAAAATCAATAAACGTTAAACTTGTGTCTCTGAGTACGTGCTAGACAATGTTTATGAAAAATGCTGACACCAACAATATGGAAGGGGCTCATGCTTATCTGTAACAACAAAAAAGAATGCATTACTTTTCCTGTTACCCTGCATTTTGCTTCAGAAAATTGGTATCCTAGATGCTACAGCACTTGCTCAACTCTCCAGGTTGATTACTTGGTAACAAAAGTCAGGAAAGAAAGATTTATCAGCATAATTAATTATTTTTGCCTGGCATACAGTACACTGATGCCATCTACAGACATGTGTAAAAGCTTTTCTAAATGCGTCTAATTCAATCTATGAAGCTTCTCTCCTGGATGTTAATTAATATGTTTATTTCAGTGACTATGACTGGAATACTAATAGTTTAACCACTGGAGATCAGATCCCCTTTGACTCAAATCAAATAGAAGGCTCCCAACCAGTTCAGCAGAAACTGAACCAGGCCCTGAAACATTTTTTTGGTCTTATAATATCACCCCCCCCTTCTCATGAAAACCAAATTATTTCCTCTAATTTTGCTGCACAAGACAACCTGTTCCCTTGTGTGCAGACGATTCATTTTGTCTGATTCAGACAGATTGACCAAATCCTTCTGAGGGGTAAACTGTTCTGCTACATTATATATATAATTTCATCACACTGTCTCTTACTTGAGATTATCCCAAGAAAACAGTTTTACCTGACAAATGTCAAAAAAAACCCTAGCACTGTAATGCATACCCTTGGGCACAGCCCCACATTGCTTTTACATTCACAGATCATCCAAACCTCTGAAAGGTTCCTCTTCCACTTACTTATCTCTATTGTAATATTAAGCAAATGCAGTCTGATCTGGTTTGGATTCTGGTTTATGGTGCTTTTTTTTTTTTGTCTTTCTCTTAGCTTTCATTATGTCCCCTAGGCAATTCTGTTACCTCACCTGTCACTAACATTTTGTTCAAGGTATACTTTGCATTGCAAAACCTGTAACTGTTTATTTCGGGAAATATCATCCTGAATCTAAACATAGTCACTAGTTCATTCTCCACATATACCATTTATTTGCATTTTTAGTGAAATTCGCATTGGAAATGTACTGTCTCCTGTACAACATCTGATGAGAGAGGGAGGTTCTAGCTGAGATATCGGGAACCTGACTGCATGAATGTAACTGAAGTGTTCCCCTTGTTCTGAGGCTGTACTTTCTTAAATAAAATGTAAATAAATTTAACATTCTTTATTACCATTCATGTTATGAACTGCTTACAGAGTCAAACCTGTCATCAACCTCTTTTTTCTATATGGGTAGAACATGAGAAAGATATGGTAGCACTGTGAACAGGCAGCACAGGTATACACAAGGGAAATTGTGCCTGACCCTCCTGGTAGTCATCTATGATGATGGCTCTGTGGATGAGGGAAAACAGTGAATGTTGTAGAACTTGACTTTAACGAAGACTTTGAAATGGCCCCTCATATCCTTATAACCTATCTGGCAAGATGTGGTTTGGGTAAGGTGGGTGTAAAATTGGCTGGATCACTAGGCTTAAGGAATTGTGATCAGTAGATCAAAGTTTAATTGGAAACCACTTCAGTGGAGTTAGTGGTGGGGCTGATGCTATTTAGTAGCTTTATTAATGACCTTAACAAATAAAGGAAGTGCACTTTTGGCAAGTTTGTGAGTGATGTCAAATGGTGAAAGAGTAGTTAATCTGCTGGAAAGCAGGGCTGCAATTCCGAGGCATCCCTACAGACTGGAGAAATGGGCCAGCAGGAATCCCTTGAAGTTCAAGAAAGGCAAATGCAAAGTCCTGCTCCTGGGAGGAATAACCCCATGCCTCAGTACAGGCAACGGTCTGATGGGATGGAAAAACACTCTGTAGAAAAGGACCTGGGATTTCTGGTGGACAAGATTATCAATAAGTCAGCAGTGTGCCCTTGCAGCAAGGAAGACCAACAGCATCCTGGGCTGTATCAGCAAGACTGAAGTCTGCACAGCAAGGGAAGTGATTGACTGTTTCTATTCAGCACTTGTGAGACCACACATGGAGTGCTGTGTCCATCACAAGAAAGAGATGTACATGCTGGAGCAAGACCAGTGAAGGATGTCCAAAATGGTCAGGAGCTGGAGCACAAGACATACAAGTACAGTCTGAGGGAGGTGCACGTGTTCAGTCTGATGAAGAGGCAGCCTGAGAGGATCTTATTGCTGTCTACAGCTACCTAATGGGAAGATGTAGAGAAGACAGAGCCAGGTGCTTCTGAGGAAGTGCATAGTGGTTGGACAAGAGGCAACAGACACAAGGTGAAATGAAGGAAATTCCACCAAAAAGACATTCAGAGGTAATTTCATCAACCACAGGAACAGGTTGATTAGAGAGACTGTGGACTCTTTGCCCTCAGAGTTGCTCACAATTCAGATGCTCATGACCTTGAAAAACCTGTGCAAGGTGTCCCCTGCCAGACGTGGATGTTGGACCTCTAGATGTCCCTTCCAACCTAAATTACTCCATGAATCTTGAGCAGGATTTCTGATGAAACTTTATTTTTTTCTGTGTAATGAAACTGTTTGTATCCCAAATCTGTGTAAGCTGTACATGCATTTATATATTTTATCCATGCATATTTATTTCACAATTTACTTAATATGCCTTATTTTACTGCTTAACAGTGCAGTGACAAGACAAAATCATCTGAATCCAAGTGTTAATTAAAAAAAAAAAAAGTGAAAATATATGAAAAATGCAACCTAATTTCACTACCAATTCCTAGGTCATGTAATGACTGTGGCTTACAAATACCTCAAACTAGTCTTAATATATCGCTAAATCCATGGATCTTATATATAAAACAGAAACAAAAGACCCTCTTTTATATTTAGGGAAACCATTCCATAATTTTTCAATGTTACGTGCCCCATTCACATTTTGTCTGTTACAGAGATGCTCTAATTTCTACTAAGACTTCTAGCTAGGCAATTCTATAGTATGTATTCTGAACATAAAGATATTACTGTGAGAAGCTGTAGTACAACAGCACATACCTTAGTGTGGGATTCCTGGTTATTAGACCCAATGTTAATATCAGCAGGTTAAAAACTAGGAAAAGAAAACGTTAAAAATCCTAATACCCTGAACTAACCTAAATTCATGGAAGTTTGTCCCATTCTGGGACACTCTAGGTTATGTTTAACAGTAAATGATACAGCCAACTCCTACTCAAAGCAGTTATCCACGCTTACATGCTTTGATAGTAAGTGCTTATACACTTTGAAAGTACATGCTTTGTAGCTTACTAAGAAAGGAAAACTCTAGCTAAATGCTCTGGTTTTAGACATTTTGCATTAGAGATGTATGGAAATTTAAGAACTGTGTATTTAAATTTTTCTTTTAAATACATAGCATAATAAAAATAAGCAAGATGTGAGCCAATAGTTTGATTAGAAGATTTCTACTGATATTTTAGGAACATCTAAAGCCGGGTGAACTTATTTCCCATATTTCCTATTATGTTAGATATCTCAAACAGGTAAGTCATTTCCTGTGTCTGACCCCACTACTTAGTGCGATCCTGGTAAATATGGAAGTTTGGTGATCGTTTGGCTAGACACAGATACTATACAGTTATACATAGTTAAACATGCAGTTAGGAAGAATAGGATTAGCCAAAAGGGAGTTAACATGAAACACAAGAGAAGCTAAACATCGACTGTGAAAGAAGTAAAAAAAGAAGAAAATGGGGGAAGGGGGAGAAAAGCAAAAGTAATGAAGGAGAGAAACAAGGAAAGAGCAATAGAGAACACTGAACATGTTGCTGGATTTAGGAGGTATGAGAAAATAAGCAACTCATATAAACTGAGAACTCATTGGCTGGAAATAAAAGGAAAACTTGAGTATATTACTTGAGCATAAGAAAATTAGACAAAGGGATCATGAAGAAAGGCAAACAAAACTCTGATGTATTTAACAGGAGAGAAAAAAAAAAAAAAAACAAAAAAAACAAAAAAAAAACCACCTTGTCATGAAAAGTCTTCTCTGGAAAAATATGTTCAGTGCCTAACATCATCACCATGCTGGAGAGATGAATTCCAGAATACTAGAGTATGGCTAAGAGAATGATGAAGTACAGATTAATGCCACCAAATCAAAATATACACCAAGAAAGATTTTATTTTAAAATGTAAGGAATAATCTAAGATGGAAGGAATAAACATCCTGCAGGATGTCACAGTTGTCTCTCCAGAAAGAGATAACTATTTAAACAGAAGGAAAATGTTGACAAAATAAAATATTATTAGAAACTGGATAATAAAAAGAGATTAATGGAAAAGAAGATGCTATTAACCATTAGTAAAACACAGTTAATAGTAGTATTCCAACAAAGAAATATAGGAAAAAGGACTAATTAATTTTAAACTAGAATTTATTAAGATTATGAAAGGACTAATATAGCACAGTTGCTGTGGACAAAAAAAGCATGTACAGTGATCAAAGTCACCTATACCAAACCCATTGCTTCTTACGTTTTGCCAAAGTGGATCTAAAGCTGAAACCTTATTTTATACTATTTTCCAAAAAGGCAGAAGCACTATGTAGACCTAGGTGAGGAGTTGGGATCCCATTCACGTATTGGTTTTGCAAGGATATGCATTTTTAGGAATCACTAGAGGCTCTTACAAATTTCATTCATGATGGAGGGAGATGTAAGGACAGAATCTGTGAGACAGACCAAGAATGTTCTTAAATAAAAAGGATTTGAAGAGACAGTACAGGGAAATACAGACTGAAATGTTCAAAACTAATAAGCAGGTGAAGGTAACAATTTTCTTTAAACACACTTTATGTAACACAAAGCATTAGTGGCTACAGCTCCAAAGTAAAGTAGGAGCTATCTAGGCCTTAGCACTGCTAGAGGCACTAGCTGTTCCACCCTTGCCCTGGACTTCCTCATTGTCTGATGATCACGACAACTAATATTTTGTTGAATTGGTGGAAATGAAAAAATTCCTGCACCCTTTAAGTGCATCTACATAGAAAAGTCAATATTCAGATAGTTATTAATCAAATAATTCCAATTCTTTATATCATACTATTATGAAAAAGTGTGCTTTCTTAATACATCCCTTTTTTATAATTGCTAAATTATTGAGCTATGAAACTGGCTGCTTTGTTTCCTATGGCAAAGCAAAGCAGAAAAAACTTTCCCAGTTTGGATAGGTTTTGGTGAAGCTTTTTAAGTAGACATATGTATGTAGTTAGAACATGTATTATAAAAGGATACTAGCATATATGTCTTCCTTTTTTTTTTCACATTATATTGTGAAAGAAGATGTAAACATAGCTGTCAGACCTACAGCTCATATGATTTAACACAACTGGGATATATTTGGAGAAAGACAGAGAGACTCAGCTGATGCGTGCATGTATAAAGATTTATTATAGCACAAATGTGAAGTGACTGGTTTCATTAATTGTGTATTAAGAAAAGAAAAACTGGCCCCAAAATGAACTGGCTAGCCAATTAATTAAAAAACATGCAAAAATATTATGTAGCTGGACAATTCAGACAAAATCTTGGTAATGAGTAATACTGAGAACAAAGCACTGATATGACAATTTGCACAATGAAGTCTGTCAAAGAACAAAAGAATCCAAGAAACTGAGACTGAACGTAAAAAGGAGTTAGCCCTTGTTTAGAGACAGAAGTGCAATATAATCTCATGAACTGCACAATGAAAAAGTGAAGGTTGAACTTACTCCAATGGGCAGACTAAAATTGCAAACTGACATTTCTATTGGTCAAAATGTCCTTGTGATCAGTAAGATAGAGGCAGTTGTGTTTTCTGAAATTCAAATGATAAATGTTGCTATGTAATATTTACATCCAATATTTTAAATCACAAGAAACAGGGTTTTTAGACAGAAAATTCCTCAGTCCATAAATAATTATGGAATGTCCATTAGAAAATTTTTATTCAGTTGTTTGACATTTAATTTATTAATGAAACAAAAAAGATTCAGCAAAACAACTAAGAGGAAAGACAAAAAAAAGATGTGATTAATTGAAAAAGTCTACAACAATTTCATCATTCCAAATCACTAAATAACCAGATTCATATGGTTGCTACAAACTGACCATAACCAGCATGCTGTATCTAAATCAAAACATTTATATGTTTGAATGGAAGACAGATATTTCTACAGTTGGACTTCTCACAGCTGTATTATATGGGATCATTTTACTGTAAACATTCAATTATATTTTAAATTCTTAAAGAGATTACTGACATAAATATAGCTTTTACACAAGCTATTTTCCAGTCTTTAACAAATATGATTTAACAAGGTCTTGAAGCTAGATGTCATATAAATTGAATAACGTTTGTAAAAAAAAATGTAAATAGCCATGTCTGACAGCAATTTAAAATCTTTCAGAGGAATATTACCTCTGAAAACTGTCTGAATCAGTGTTAATGGGAGTGTCTAAAATACTCTGAGCATGACTGTAAAGAGCTACTATACTAACTGCCCTCCAAAATACATGCAACATAACTGAATTCATTAAATAAAAGTTCATAATCTACATTTATATTATATATTTCAGTCTAAATTTAACTGTTAAACACTTCATTCTTAATAAATGAAAGGACATTATATACCAGTTAGTTTGCATTTATATTTCTTTTTAAAGATGATACGTATGACCTCAAATCAGCAAAGTTTAAATATCTGCAGCATATTTTAAGGTTCAATTTAACTTAGCTCAAGGTAGATACCTAAAATAGGTACCTTGAACAGTACTGCAGAATTGTATCCCAATGTGAACAATAAGTGTGCCCAGGTAGCACTAACAGGACAATTCTTCCTGCTAATAAGTTCCTCCAGGATGGGCCCAGTCAGATCTGTATGATGAAGCTATCTTGAACTCAAAGACACAAGTGGCCATATGCAGATTCGTTATTGTGAACAGTCCTTTCCACCTTTGCTAACTCCAGATTATCAGAAGCATGTCCAGACATGACCTGGGACACTCATACATGGCACAGGCCAAAAGTGTCCAAATTTTTGTTCCAATAATGTAAAAGTAATAGCGCTAAAAATTTCATCCCTATAGTAAACTGGCATACTATATTTTTAAGTATATATGCAGTAAAGGAAATCCTATATCTTTCCAGTGACATCTGCATACCAACTAGTCTCCTTGTCTAATGTCTATATGGTAGACATCTAATGCCAGATGAAAATCAGAGATAAACACTCGTTAGATTTTTTTCTATAGATTTTTAATCCTCTGATTTGAATTTAGTAAGTATTAGCACATGTTTGACTCTTATGGATATCCTACTGTTAGGAAATGACTGGCAAGATGCCAGTGCCATCAGGCCAGGAACAGGCACCAACATGGTGTCACCAGGATGCTGAGTCTGTCTTGGGCATTCCCATGCTAGGGAAATCACTTTGCTTCATCTTAGAGATCTTGAAGATCTGAACGTTAAGCCCAAATTTTAATTTAAACATGTTTAAGTTAAAGCAATGAAAATGGAAAAGTATACCTGTGTGGAATCCTTTTGATGATGATGATATACTTCAATACAATCTGGAAGATTTATGCTGCCTCTGTGTTATGAAAACATAACTCTGAAGCTGATGTTCGATTGTGACCAATGTCCAAATAAAAGTCACCCAAAGATTTGAGTATTACAGAACTGGTATAAAATATGGGCAGTCTACATCATTTGGACTGTGAGCAACAGACTGGAAGCAGGTTAGCATGAATTTAAGGTATTTTGGTATATATATTGGTTGTTTCAGACTGTTAGTGTAGCACACGTGTTTCTCCTGTGTTGAGGACCATAACCTACATATGGGAATGACCACTAGCCAGCCGGAAGAAGGGGCGCTGACAGTTTTGTCCCCAGAAGATAGATGAGGAGAATGGGTAATGCAGAGGGAACTTTTTTTGGAAGTAGGAAACTATTATGAATATTATGCATCAAAAGAATCAAAAGTCTACCTTGGTATTACTAAACTGAAGCCATGTCAGATGGATATAGAGGTCACTGAAGCACATAGTTTATGGGAAGTTGCAAATAGTTTGTTTGGTCCAATTCAAAACAATAAAGAAAGAATTTAGAGAGGAAAAAAAAAAAAAAAAGAGGAAACTGTAGCTGAAGCTCAGTATTTGATTAAGGAATAGAACAAGAGATCTAAGGCTCATCTGTGTGCCTCCATTGTATAGAGTCTGCACTGAGCACCCACGATGCACTAAACTCACTGAAGTTACATTGCAAGGTGTGCAAACAAAGGTGCAGTTGAGGGTCAAGCAGAAGAGTTAGACCATAATTTAGTATTGGATGGAGGGTGGAGGATTTTGTAATTGAAGAAAAGAACTGATATACCAGACACATTTCGTTAAACTCTTGATTACATTCCAGAAGCATGTTAGCAGGTATAGCACAGCTGTATGATTCTGGGAAAAATCTTAATTTCTTGATGTTTCTATTTTTGATCTATAGAGTGGAAGTAATATTGTCTTTCTCTTACTGAAATGCTGGGAAGACAAATCAGTTAATGGATAAATGACCACCTAACTGTACCTTAACTGACCAGCCAGGCACAAACTCTGGTGAGTTCTCAAGTGCAGTCCAGTATTTTTTTGAATTGCAAATGTTTGCAAGGTAAGACAGAAGGGCATATTGTCCACCCTCTTACTCCTCTGACTGATCAATGTAGCTCAAAAGTTGAAAAGATGGGTGCAATATAAAAACTTCTTTAGTAAAAAGGAGCTCATTATTCTAAACATACTACATCAGTTTATTATCATGCAATTGTATTCCCTGTATCACTAATAAAAGGAGAAAAAAAGATATTGTATTTTCTAATATTGACACCACGGATGCTGTTGCCACATGGTGTTGCCATGTCTCAATTTAGAATATAATTCAGAATGCATCTATTTAGACGTACTCAATTTAGGAGACACTGCAACCATTTGTTTTAATTAAAAAATGAGAAAACTAAATGCTAAACTCTCCAGTAAAGACAATGTGAGCCTGGGAGATGGACAATGGAAGGAAAGACAATTACTCTGACATGCTGAGTATACAACACACAGAGAGCCTGAATACTTCACTCTCCAGTATACCTGATCTATCCCTATTGTATTACATTGACATTTTTGTGCTATGAACCTTCTCTGACACCAAGATAAACAAGTGTGGAACAGTCCTTGCCTATGCTAGTGAGATCTCTTAGCCTTCAAAACAGGGTGTCTGCAGCATATTACTTGTTGGGAACAGTGTCTAGACCCTTCTAACTCCCAAATTATGCTTGGAAATTGTTTGGGAAAGTGCCAGTTGACACAAATCTCTTTCAGGGACTGTTCTAACAACTGAACAGGATAGATAATAATTTTCCAATGCCCAATTACATTCTTGACCACTATTTTATATACAAATATAAAAATAATTACATACATATAAAAATATATATTGCTCATGTGACCAGAAGTTCTGCTTGGCCAGGAGCTTCTAAATTCACAGAAACTCCACTGAAAAGTATAAAAAAATTAGTTTGTTTTACCCACCTTGTCCTATCAGACAAGGGAATTCCCAACAGGGAAGCAAGACACTTGAGAATGGATACCAGCTCAGCCTGGGAACTTCTATTTATAGAAGCACAGTTCATCTGGTTATGGAACTGAGTGACTGGTATAGAATATAACAATAATCTGAGCTCATTTGTTTCTGGATTTTAAATACTAAATGAGCAATCACTGTGAATAAAAAAAAAAACAAAAAAACAAAAAACCACAACAACAACAAAAAACCCCCTATCACCAGGGGAGGTACATGTCAGCTTCTACAAGAATATTCAGACATAAATTATCTGGATTTTGGTTAGAGCATATAATTTCATTTTTATCTATAAATTCACTAATATCTTGCAATTCACCTGACAGACTGCTCTTGTCCTCACTTCAAGCAGCATAAGATAAACAATGGGAGTGAAAGAGTCCCTGTATATGCAAATGAGGTAGCTGCCAAGGCAGCCTCATATGTGCGATCCTCTTCCCTTTGAAATGATCCCTTTATTCCTGGATCTAACACACCCCATAATCTTTCAAAAAGCTACACAGTCCATGTTTTTAAGCCAGCACTATCGTGGAATTTCTATTGGGAAAAAGAAGGGATGCAGTGGGAAATTTTTAAAGTCCGTTCACTGATAATGAGTACCATCTGGCTGGAAGTAAAGCGAAAAGCTGCTGGCTTGATGAAGTTTGTTTTGTACCTGCTTTTTCTTGTGTTTTGAAAAGGGATATAGACAAACCCTGGACTGGTAATCTTTGGAGAGGACCTTCTAAAACTAAATAATAAAAAGTTTTTTTAAAATACAGAAAATCAAAAATGAGCTTAATGATAGTGTACTTCATAAGAATAATTTCCCTGAGTTTGCACTGCATATGACATATGCAAGGCAGTGATTACCAATATCATTACACCTTATAACGTACATCTGAAAGTGCTATGACTGCACACCTAATTTCCTCAGCTACACCTCATGCTCTCCTTTTCAGGGGCCATATTTTTTCTGAACGACAAAGTACTCTGAAGCAACTCATCTTTAATGGCATTATGTGGAGGGAAATCTGTAGGTGGAGGGCAATCTCTATGTGATGCTTTTTGGCAAATAACTATCTATCTAATGCTATTAGTGTAATCACAGACATGTCCTCAGCTTGTATAGACTCCTGACAGGCACGTAGTTCTAGTGACATTTTTTGCATTTTTTCATTTTTTGAACTTGATTATTCACCCAGGTTCCTACATAACTCCAACATGTCATGGATTCCACAATTGCTAGTTTTAAACCTGTTCAGTATATATACAAACGCATATACTGGACAGTGAATTGGAATCATGGCCTTGAATATAATAGAGATATAGTCATCAGTGAGACCACTGGTGCTTTTCATTCATCCATTTCAATAAGGAAGCTAAATATATCCCTAATTCAATGCTACATACTGTGTCCATCCCCATTATCAGGCATCATGCCCTCCACTTTTTCCTTCCTTTCACCTCTGACAGAGTAAAAATGGTTTCAGTCATTGTTAAATCCAGTGGGCTTTGGGGGTTTTCATTTGACTTTTTTTTGGTGGCTAACTATGCCAACAGTAGGCTGTGAATCCTTGCTCTGCTTCTATCCCCTGCAAACAATCAGCCAGTGAAAATATACTAAAAAATGCAGAATGCTGATACCTTTGCTCTGTTCTGGAGCTTCTCTCCCTCTGATCTGGAGTCTCTGGGCTGGCAGTACAAGATACTGCTATTGCATCACTAGACTACAGTGGCAGAAATCTTGGCAGTCAGATAAAAGGTAATGAAAATTTCAAAGATACAAGGCTCTTCTCTGAGCTGCAGCAAGTGACAGGGCTGTCAGTGGAACCATAACAGAGGCATCTAAATAAAAAGGAAAACAACAACACCAAAAAAAAGCTCTTTTTTTTTTTTTTTCCTGCATATGACTAAAAGTCAAGTTTACAAATAGTTTATATGTATTTTAAGATAAAAAGTCTTTCTCAGTACTCCGGAGGTTGCTGCCATTAAAGGAGCTGGCAGAGGAGGGAAAGTGATTTTTTTATTTTATTTTATTTCTAAGGGCAGAAGAAATACCTCTCACATTAAAAATTCAAGAGCCTGTCAGGACTGAAGGGTAAACATACAAACATGGATGTCTTTCTGTGTCCTGCAGTGTAAATGCTTCTCAAACTGCAAATATTTAGCTGTTCCACAGTCTGGTCTTTAAAAAGGGAGCTATATTTTCAGCCTGCAGACAAAAAGGGAATTAGATGCCGTACTTGCATGTGTACTGTGTTGTATATTTAAAATTCCTCACATACTGCTCAGAAAAATGACAGTAAAATTATACGAATTTCCATGTATCTATGGACTGATTTGTCATGACGATTTTTAAATTTTCAGTTTATTGACCTAAAGACCAAGACTTGAATATGCTTAAGAAATGAGACTTGTACTATATATCTTATATTTTGTATAGAAAAAGCTATATTCAAAACAAATGAGTCAAGCTTTCTAATACTAATATTGTATATATTTTGAAAAGGAAAAGACAAATCACAAACAAAAGCAAAACCAATGCTGTCAGTTCTACTATGTATGTGCATTTTATATAATATTTACAAAGTAGGACGATTGAGGAAGGAATCTAACAGAAAGGGAAAACTCAGTTCTGCAAGGCACGCTTCAGTCTGGTCCAAAGTGTCATTTCAAGCATCAGTCTTTCAGTAACTTCACCAATAGTCACATGAGCAAGGCAAGGGTTGGAAGTGCCAGAGAGATCACTCCAAAACCCTTCCTAAATCTCCCCTTCTGCTATATGGCTTACATAAGCAGCACAAGCTTTCCTACAGCTGCCTCCCTGTCACAGCCAGTGCAGCAAGAGCTCCCCCCTTTGTTTTATCAAACTTTAACCGCTTTGCTCACTTCGGACTCTTGAAAGAAAGAAAACAGAAAAAGCAAAAAGAAGCTACTATACCCTATCAGAGAGAAAAAACCCCAAACAAACAAACCAACCAACCAAAAAGAACAAAAAAACCCCACAAAAAACCCCCAGCCAACCGACCAACAAACCCCTTGTTATTTATTTCAACAGAAAATATATAACCTGTATACTTTGCGGTCCTTACAGATCCATCCACTTCAACCCAAGCTAGGCTTGCTTAGGGAACAGTTTGTTTTGAAGTGGTCAGCCTGGGGACAAATGATTTTTCATGGCAAATACTTCAGAAAAACTGTCTGATAAATCAAAATCATTTTTCACACCCAGATCAAACCCCAGAACCTTCTGAACACAAACAAACACCTGGCATTTCTTAAAAGACCTGAGTTTCTCCAAGCTGCTACTACTTCAGCCAGCAATCTGGCCACTGAGCCAGGGCCTCTTAGGCTGAAGTGTTTTTAACTGAAAGCTGAAGCAGATGTTTAAAGACCTCAAGTATACCCTACGAAAATAAGTAATGCACATATACTGAAATGCAGTAAAAACACCAAGAAAAAGCAAAGAATTCTGAAAACCACCTCAGACATCATCTATGACAATTTCCTAATTTCTCTCTAAAAATATGACCAAATGTTTGTGTAACAATGGTAACTGTAATTTCAGTAACTACAGTAATTAAGGCAGAGACTGTTAATTCTCTTTTCTGGGTGTAAACTGATGACAATAAGGAAGATTTCTTCTGCTACTGTAATACTGCTTGTTTCTGGTAACATGTCATTCTCAAACGTACAATCACATGAGTCAGGAGGAAAGTTGAGGTGCATCCTATTTTTCCAGAGAACGTTTCATCTTCATGTTAAAAATAGTAGAAGGTGTTTATAGTATCATATGATTTTAAAGAAATAAGATTTTCATAATAAAACTAAAATGCATTTGCACACACTACACATTATCTAATGCTTTGCCTCACATACTGCTGTTTCAGTGGACCTGGCAGGGCGCTTCAAAGTTTCTGACTCATTTAGTTGTAGCTCCACAATGTGGCCAATGTAAGAATACATTGAAGGAGAGACATTTCCAACGATTTTCCATTTGCTATGTGCATACATTCCCCAGTTAGGCATCAACAGCCTTGTCCATAGCCTCGTCTCCCACCAGGAAAGATTACAGGCTAATGTAATCTACTAATGGGCTTTTTTCCAATATTAACTTCAGGAAGTTAACAATATTAACTTCAGGAAGCTTAATGTCCTTTTATATCCTGTAAGATGATGGCTTGTTTATAAAACACCATACTGCAATAAGTAAGTAAATACAGTTAATATAGTATTGACAAAGACAAAAGATATGTCTGCTAGTAGGACAGCTTTTCATTTTTCAGGCAAATTTATGGGCTGATAAGGAGAGAGACTGTGGATATTTTAAACACTGTAAATATGATTGCTTTTTCTGCTGGAACAATCTGCTAAGCGAGATAAATATATTACTTTGAATTACATGTCATTGATCATTAAATTCTCTTACAAACAGTTATTTTTCTTGTGGTGAGTTATTTCTCTGAAAAGCTTAAAAATAGATCCATTCCGGTTATTTGTTGTAATATCTATATGTGTGTACAAGCTTGTTTAATCTGAAGTTGGACCAAAGATTTAGATTCTAATATTCCCTCAGGGTGATTGGAGATAATACGGATCCATTGTTCATTCAATATAAGTACTTACTGAAATGAACTATTAGAATAAATGCATTAAAAGTTCCTTCACTGTTAACTGCAAAAGTGATGAATGTTCTGAGAGTTTAGGAATACAGTTAATTCTGTGCCACCCTTGCTGAACTGATTCATTCAAGCAAGAAAAAATTTAAACTGGGAAATTACAATACAGTTAAGGTTGCCAGTTTGCATTATTTTATTCCTAGTTAAACCTTTCAGGCATTCATAAATTGACCATAAAGATTTTCTCTGCCCTGGGGCTACTGTGATATATATTAGGCTGACAATCTGTTCTTTATTCAGCTTGCTATCTCTAGATAAGAAATATCACACATTATCCTGAGTCTGCTTGCAAAGTCTGACAAGGGTACGAAGTTAAGGATCCAATGACAAATTTTATCCTGTCTTTTCTTATATCAGTTGACAATGTTCTGTAAAATTTTGGTCACCCAGTTTTGATTATTCTCAGGATAGCTAAAACAGCAATGATACTTTATCAGAACACTTTGCAAGCATGATTCAATTTATATTCATTATACCCCCATAAGGCAGATAGGTGTTATCTTTAGTCAGGGAAACAGAGAAAGGCAAAATGACTTGCAAAACGAAGTACGATGAATTAATGCTACCTTAAGATTAAGACCAGGGCTTTTCTTTTCAGACATAACCCTATACCCGTTCTTCTGGAATATAGTTCCTTCTACATTTATTAGTCAAACATAATTTTAATTCATAATTTTTCGAAATAGTTTATTAACAAATTTACCTTTTGTCATTTATAGTACTAAATTTTTGCACAATGATGAATTGCATAAACCCAGTAAATTTTGCTTTCTGTCTTTCTTACAACATAACAGAATTCTTCCATATTAAAGTCTTTGATACTAGGGATAATACTTTTACAACTTATAAAAGTAAGTGTATTACTGTTGAGATTATACCTTTTTGTTCATATTTATTTCTGTGATTGATATCAGTCAATTAAAACTTGGGACTGAATGACAGTTTTAAAAGTCTCTTTTAAAGGGACACCAGCAACATAAAATCCACACTATTTCCTGTCATCAAGCATGTGAAATAACTGTATATAAAAAGAGACTGTAAAAAATAACATTGGTTTTCTAAGTCAGTCTGTTCATTCTGAGACCACTTTGGGTACTTTGGGTTTAGTTGCTGTTACTGAATCTGCTGACATCCTCTCAGTCACCGAAAATGCCATTAGCAGGAGCACTGTAACAAAATGCCATCTCTTTTTCTGCTGATTTTACGTTTACATTGTATGGAATACACAGAACGACATCCAAGATCCCAAAATATTCAGCCATTAAATGTGTCCAAAATGTCTCATTTTATTTTTAAAAACGTTAGAAAATTTCGGTCATCACAAGTATGTGCTGTACAAAGTCAGACTATAAGAACACAGTTATAGACTACATTTCCCTTCAGTTTATAGGATCTCACGAAGGCTGCCTTGGAGTTAAGCTTTATCAAGGACTGTTTATCCTCTGTGCTGCAGCACATTCCTTGTTATGGCCTGACTCCCTCCGCACACCATCCTGATTTAAGGGGCCTAGGGCCATCTCCCACCTGCCTCATTTCGAAGGTTTTGCTTGAACACTTTAGTTTTAGAAAGGTTTTCAGGAAAATCTGGTATTGCTAAAAGAAAGAATAAGTTACCGTTTTGAAGAAAGAGAATAATGTGAAAGAAATAGAAATGGTTCTAAAAAGAAATGTATTGGACATTTAGAAGAAAATCCTCAAAATTATGCACTAGTTTTTTTGAGGGTTTTTTATGGAATAGTTCCCAGTGTGATACTTAGCCAAGGAAACACATAGTTCTGCTGCGTTTTAAATTATTATTATCTGTGTATCTGTGGATTTACTCATCCAAGATCAGTTACTGAAGTCATAGAAAACAGAGTGTCTAACATTTCTAAAGCTCCACTGATAATTACAGCCATATCATTCTTTATAAGCTCTCTGCTTGCATGTTTTTTGTGAGTGTCTTTCAGTGGCAAAGAGTGGATCATTTCCTTTTATCTTCCATTGTCACTTCATGCTTTCAAAGGCTGTGAACATACCCTGTATTTTAGTTTGTATAATTAAGCATTCAGTTTTGTCTGAAAGCATGAAAAAATATCAATTCAGGCTTTGTTTCTGTGATTTGGAGACAGGGAAAAAAATCTATTGTATTAAAAGAAATTAAAAAAAATATATATATAACCTTGATTATATTATACTAACATGTAACACTCACATATTTATATTTAATAGTAGCATAAAAACGGCATCAGAGAAGGAAATCTCTAAAGCATTTAGAGGCTGTGCCCAAAAATCATTCCATTAGAAAAAAAGATAGAGGAGAAGGGAAAAAAAAAAATCCACATGTCTGAGTATTCTCATCAAACTCAAAGTCTGTCAATGAATATTTATCTTTATTCTACTGCCCGGAAGGGAGGCTGGAGAAAGACTGAGCAGAAACACTTATTTCTGTCAACGAAGCTTAGTAATCAACTCCATCACCAGAAGTCCTCTTACTGCCAGCTGTCATTCAGATGACAGGTTATTTCAATATATCAGCAGAGGGCCAGCTGGCAGGGGGATAGAAATGACAACCTTGCTTGAACAGTGAAAAATATTTTCAGCAGAATTAGCGAGGCTGAGTTGTGTGTATATGCTGGGGGATATGAGTAAGGACAGAGGAGGGATGTATTTGAGCAAATAGGTATATTTATTCTCTGTCTTCTAGTAAATGTAGAGAAGTATTTTTTCCAAATAGAAAAAAGTATGACACTCATAGGTAATTTAATGTTTGATCTGTCTGACAGATTACCTTTTCTCCTCTGTGTTTATTTCAGTGTTACTCTCCTGTCTAATATATTTAACTCTTACAATTTTTGTCTCATACCTGTTTCACTGCATGACAGACAGTGGTTTCTTTGGACTTATTTCATTAGTTACTTCTGATTCTTCTCAGTCTCTGTCATTTTTTTCCCTGCTGTGCAATCATCTGATTTCAAAACCCCTTAGAGATTTAACTTTAGTTGACTTTAAATTATCTGCTTATGGATAAAACTCATATTTTGAGAACTTCACCACTAGACTTCCAAGATCTGTTTCGCAGTGCTGCAGTGCAACCATATGAGACTTAACATTGCCTTTACCTGGAGCTGAAGGTATCAAAAATTGCTGAAAATCAGTTTCTGACTCTGAGTATAGGCAACTGAAAACTTGACTTTTATTTTTGCTACTCATTTTGTGCATTAGTTTTTTTATATATTTAGTTTTGGAAGTGTCTTTTGGATATTTCTTTTCAGTGCTGACTTTTTTCCATCCAAATGTTCACAAACTCCTTTACTGAAGTCTCTATTTTCATAGACAGAATGTGAATTTAAAGTGACAAAATGAAATTAACTGGAATTCCGCATCCTACTTCCTGATTTCAATTGCACTGTATTAAATAAATGTTTTCACTTTTTTAAAATAAAAATAATCTTATAGAATTCAAAATGTAGAACACAGGATACACGTAGCTTCTATTTCCTCCAATTCCCTCAAAGTAAAAACATAATCAACACTAAATATTTTATTTCCTATACCTGTAGTCACCTGAGCTATATTATGTATTACAAAAGGCACATAAAGCTTTTGGAAATTGGACAAAAGAGGAAGCTCATATAAGGGCAAATCATATCAGTTATTTCTCATGCTGCAGATTACATTACCTAGAGAAGAAAATACACCCAGATTAATGTTTCTTATCGCATATGTGTCCTGTCCCATCTGTTTTCTGTATAGTAAATACTGCCCCATCCACACTGATCAACACAGGCTGGATTGTGAAGAAACAGCACAAATTTTTCAGCAATGTCTGGATTGAGTATCAATAATCATTACGCTCCCCCAACAACAGTTTAATATGCCGTCTATAAATTTTTAGGATGCCCCAAGGCATGTTTTGCTAATCCATTTATATATGCCTTGGGTGTGTTCAGAGACATAAAGTAACAGAACAGCTGTCTTCAACCATCCAAAGCACTTTAACATTTCACTAAAAATGCCCCCTGAAGTGTCCTAATGTTATTATGGTATAGGTTTTTAATTTTTAGATGAGATTTCAGTAACAAGAGGCTATTTAAAACAAACACCACCTTTCCATTTTTAGATTATTTAACATATAAAGCAGAAGATAAAATACCAGTATTAATAGATTTCCTTCTGCCATCTAGGAGTCTTGAGCTTTTCTGTATTAACTTTTGGAAATGTAAAGCTGGTATCAGTAAAAAATAAATTTCAAAGCTGATTTCAGAGTACGCATTATAATACCATTAAGCAGCTTCTGAATATTAGCCCCATAACTTTCTATTACTGAACATATCTTTATACACAAACCAAAAAAAAAGTAAATAAAAGTGGTGTGATTCACAAACAGTAACAAAACAGATACTTGCTTATTGGACTTTCATATGTACAATATCACTGAAAGTAGGTTTTATTGAATGCTTTTGTTGACTAAGCAGAAAATCAGACTTAGAAATAAGCCAGCATCTACAAAAAAAAAACCCAAACAAACAAACAAACAAAAAAAAAACCCACAAAATTCAGCAGAGCTGTATTCATTTATAAAAGAATTTAATTCAGCCCTTAATTCTATTCACAATAGTTAGAAAGTCAGGAATTATTAGAATGGTTGCAGAATGGTTGTTTTAAGAACAGATTGGTAGGATTCATCTGACCAAATCTAGAAATCTACAATTTGAATATCTACCTGTAAATTGGTTCTCTAGGATTTCTTAATAGTGAGGGGATTTAGAGGGTGCTTTTTATCCTGGAATTGATATCAAGAGTGGAATTCAGTTGCCGAAAGTATCTATGATGCCATTCCAGATACCACAGGGTGTCTGAGACATTTCCATGGGGATGACAAACATGACAGAAGTGATCAAACAACCGAGCAGCACCTAGAGGCCAAGCAAGATACTTCTGTCATTTAAAATGGCACACTGGATGCCTATATTTAGGAAAGTGAATCTCATCTCCAAAGTAGATATGGTGAATTGAGTTCTGTAATACTTTTCTCCACTGACTCCAAAGGGACTCCAATCACTACCAGCTAATGATGTACACTCTATGGGTCTAAAATGACATTAGATTAATCACACTCTTGGTGTTAGCTCTGGTAGATGTTCTTCATTTTGAAATGCACAGTTTACAAAATAATGAAACTTAGAGCACAGAAACACTGATCTTGCCTATGAACAGAAAGCGGTTTGCTGAAGTGAGGAAAATATTTCTCCAATAGCTTCAAGACATAAGTAGGTATAAAAATAAATAGATTAATAGATCTACAAATATATAGAAGGTTAAATAAATTTCTATGCCTAACTGTAGACATGTAACCGGTTTGTAGACAAATGTTAGCAGTTTCCAAAAAGATTGGGAACTCTGTATTTATCTGTAAAACACAAATCTGTTGTGGCATTTGCTCTCCTTTGTTTGCACAGAGACATTTTCACAGACTTGGTTTCATTCCTGAGGAACTGGCCCTGGTTCCAGCTTGGAGGCACTTGTAAAACTGCATTTGCCACATTCCATTTATCTGGCACCATGACATCCTAGAGCAACAGGTACAGCTGCACCACCTGTAATGCAGCACGTCCACATCAGCATTTTGCTGGAGTTCTAGGGTGGGTAGTCTGCTTCTGGCTCTTCTATTGTGAACACTAAAGACACAAGAGGAATTCAGATTTTCTGTTCTGTCTCTAATTTCCTTGTCATCGACTTCATGTATGGATCATTTTTGTGCTCTCCAGCTCTCCTCCCAGCTTCTTTCCAAAGGCTTTATATTTCCTGATGATACTGAAACAAGGTTTATTACTACCTCTCCTGTTTTGTCTGGCTGTTGAGGATCAGGAAGCCCTGCTGAGCCCTCTGTGTGTGTCTGTGTGTGCATCTGTACCAGTTGCTGGAGTGGGGCTGCAGATTTGGGGGCTCACAGGTCCAGGTACCAGCAACGGGGGAGACTGGGATCTGGGGGCAACTGCTGTGTAGACTGTGTCTGAGCCCACCTGCTGGAGGGGCCCACCTTGTACATACAGAGACACATATATGTATATGAATATACAGAATACACATATATAATATGCATTTTCCCTAGTAGGCCTCCAGCTTGCTTAGCCAGAGAGGGGGGCAGGGGGACACCATTGGTGCTATCTGTGTCCACATGAGTGCTTTGTGTGTCTGCCTGAGGTCTGTGTGGTGTGTGGAGTATATATGTATATATGTAGTGTATACGTGTAGTCTGCCTACAGGGAATACACACTCAACCTTGCTACTGGCTGGACCTGAGGCATCACTTCTTTTGGGTTGTCAAATCCAGCACAGAATTCTACTCTAATAAATAACTGTCCTGGTTGTGTTTGGTTTGGTTTTTCACAAATTGCTTCTCAACATCTGGCATTAGCCTGACTTGGCTGAGTTTATGCCCTTTACCACTTTATTTGTGAAAAAAAGAACAAAAAACAACAAACCACTCAAACCCCAACCTCTCTGCTCTCCCAAAGTTCTTTTTTTGAAGGATGTCTTTTTATATCCAAGAGATTCTTTTATTCTGCTTATTAACATTAGCTCTTTTTCAGGGTTTGGTTTCTTTGGGGTGTTTTTTTGGCAGGGGGCAGGAGGTGGGATGTGGGTATGAGGGAGGTCCTCTCTGATGCTCTGCTATCTGTAATATGGCATTTGACCTCAAAGATAACTAGCGGCATGCTTCTCTATTTGACCAGAACTGCCTTAGCATTGCTTTGTTTCCACCAAGAGCCAGGAACATCCAAGCCCCTAAACTACCCTGTTAAACAGAACATGCCCCATGCAGAGTGATATTAATGCATCTGAGGTCAGAAGAAGAATAAGCAAGAGAGAAAAATAGTCAAGCAAGAGAGATAAACAGCAGAATGCCTGTTTCCATCACTACCAATCCATCTGTTAAAGCAAATAAATAAACAAAAAATAAACCAAAATAGCACAGTTTTGGTGTCCCCACTCCTAGATGAACATAGTCATAACATAGTTGTGGTTATTTTCTCCTTCTCTCCTTCTGGCCTGAGAAATCTGTTGGTTGATTGTTTTTATTTGCACAGGGATGGACCTCATCTGTAATCTAGCAAATCTGCAGTCTGCTGATTAAGGGTACTGTTCTTGTGAGGCAGAAGAAACAGGGCTGAAATTTCTGAAGCTAAAAAGGGCACTGAATCTCAGTGCTGTGAACATTATACAACTGTATATAAAGCCCCCACCCCTGCTATTTTCAGAGATGAAAAGGAGACAAAGCAAAAATCCTACAACCTACAAATTATATTTGTAGAGCACAGCAGTATAAATTTACAAAAAAAAATCAATAAAAGTTCCACAGTTTATGTTAGGTTATACAATTAAAAAGTCATTTCTACCAACACGAAGGAGCACAGAGGGGCAAGGCCGGGTAGGGAGCCCCAATAACCCAGACAGAGAGATGAGCCCTTGCCCCAGCCCTTCCAGGGCTGTCCCCAGAGAGCCTGAGCCTCACAGGCCAGGGGGAACAACCATCACCTGCCACCTGACAGGGGAGGTCACCTTGGGACTGAGGGGTGTTACTGCTTTTCTGTATTAAAAATAAAAATTATGAACACCAACAACACGATTATTGCCTGCACACACTCAGGCAAAGCTTGGTTACACACTCTCCACAGTGTCGGCTGGTTTCTGAAAGACGAGATATTGAGATCTCAGAGATACAGAAGCAGCAATTTAGGATCACCAACATATGACCAATCTTCAGAAATTTTAATGTTTTATTAAAAATCATTTGGTATAGAATTCTCCTTACTACAGCAATTAAATAAGAGGATGCCTTTTCAAATACTAGAAAAACTGATAAAACATATATCAGCATTTTATGACACCTTCTCCAAGGAAAGAGTAGTACCCCACTGAACTGTGTAACACAGTAACATACATACACAAGCTCTGAAATAAATATGAAAATTTTAAGAACCAGGGCTAAAACTCCCAAGAAATACCTAATATGTAAGGAAAACAGAAAATTTATTTTAAAAAAAAAAAGTTTCCTAAAACAACATAAGAGTATAAGAACAGCCATTTGGTTAAAGGTATTGCCTGTATTCTGTGTCCAACAGTGACCTTAAACAGATGACTAAGGAAGAGTAAGAGGGAGCATGGATGTGATCAGTTTGCCCCTAACATTTCTGTCTGCTTTCAGTTCAGGGGACATAGAAGCCCAAACCTGCTTCTAAATATTTACTATTACTCAAGGGATTTATCTTCCTGAATGTGTCTAATTACATCTTGGGTCCTGATCAATTTTAGTACAAACAACATTTTAAGTAGAGAAAATATTCCAGCCACTGTATATTTAGCATTTTGGTAAATGTTATAAAATTTCTAATGAAATTCTTAGCTGTTGTTTTGGTAATAAGCAAAACATTAAATTTTCTGCTACGCTACAAATCTAAATACACCAAGTACACCACCACAACAGAGCTGCTGGAAACCATCAAATAATATCTAATTAAGTTTTTCACAAGCACAAAGTGCTGTAATTCTAGACTATTTTTGTAATGAACTATATAATTAACAAAAAACTAATATACATTTTTGAATGGATGGTTGAAAAAGTAGGAAAATTATTCCAAATGCTAACATGATCAGGAAAGAAATTCTAAAAATGTTAGCATAAAACTGACTGGAACTTGAAAACCAGAAAGGTAAATAACCTAACTACAAAGTAATTTTTACAGAGATCTCCAATATAAGTATATAAGTAATAATAGCAGTACATCTCCAACACTCTTCTATGTCCAATGAATTTTTTTAATGTAGTTTTTAATTTGACAGCCTTTGAGGTAAAAATTATTTAGTACATTTATTTTGCAAGCAACTTTGAAGACATGAACACAGGTATCACTTAATATTCAAACAATATATTTTATTCTGAGAGAGGATGCCTAGCTGAAAAGTAAAATAAAAAAGCAATATAATAGAAAATAATAAACACTTGTAGGTTATCTTGATTAGTGTTCTGCTACTGCAGAAATATTCCCTGTCATCAATTTATCTTTTTATGTGCCTATGAAACCACAAGAAGTCACAAATAACATTTCATCATTTTGCTTAGAACACTGTTCTTAACACAAGGCATATTAAGTCTCAAAATTCACTTACGTTCTTTGTTTTGCCCATTCTCCTACCACAGCTGTAGTCTGTCTATAATGGTAATCCCCTCTTCTGCTTCCCATACTGCCAACTTCAAACAGTGGGGAAGGGATTCAATTCCAGACTGCAGACACACAAGTGCTGGTGGCTGCCCAGAGGTAGGTATCTACACTCCTGATGCAGCAAATGAAAGTATAAAGGGTTCAATTCAGAAGGTTGAACAGAGGCATCTAGTGCCATTTGATGGTATCATGTATGGCCTCCAGCTACCAGTCCAAAAAGACCTGGGTCTCTCATTGGTTTGTGTCACCAAGAGCAGAGGACTTGCACTAGGCAATCCCTAGAGGTCATTTCCAACCAGTATTTGTATGATACTGTGCATGCCAGCTCTGTGCAATATTTCAGATACCCTTGGCATCTCAAATGGTATGTGGTACCTATATTTTTTACTCAGGTGAACCAGGTCTCTAGTCAATATACAGTGGAGTTTGGTTCAGCTCACTCAAAAAACAGCAGCAGTTCACCAGTCTACAGTCTGAAGCAGAGCCCTACCAAACAGTATATTCTTTCTCAGTGTCTTTGTCTAAATGGTCATGATTAAACTTTTCCCCACACACTCCTTTTAAACTGAAACCTACAATCTCATTCTAAGTGTCAAAACATTTATTTTTAACACGTCCTGAAATATTCACCATTACTATTACCTTTCCATACAGACATGTGTGTGAGCATGTTCATTATTAATGAATCTGTACTTTCAGTACAAAACCTGTCAATGAAGATGTCAGCAGGAAATTACATTCACTCACATCTAAGGCAGGTCCCAAATAAAATTTTTTGAATTATATAAAATTCTGACAAATCTCATGATGCATTAACTATGCGTTTATCTTAAACATTTTCATTTCATTAAGAATCTTATATTGCATATGGATAGTGTCCTTCAACTCAGAAGTAGTCCACAGTCACAGATAACTGGTAACAATTTTAGGAATGATCCTGAGAGTGTCATGAGTTAACATACTGTGGATTAGAGGTATTTTCCTACTGAAGCCTGTGGGGATATTCACACGTAAATAAAACTAATTATGCAAGATACACTTCCTTTCATATTATCATACTGTCACATATCATACCATCAAAAATATTGTAACTCAGGAAACTATAGGACAATGAAGAGTTTCTATATTGACTCAGAAGGGTACATAACAGTGAGAGAAAGAAAAGAAAAACTTTTCCAAGAAGCAGGGGGGAAGACAATACATGAGGACACGTTACACCAAGCTTTTACCCTTCTCCTATTTTGTTTCAAGAGGTATAAAAACCACAAAGCAGTAATATTGTCCGACAATTCTGTTTGACAAAACTCAGATAATACAGTTTAAAGCCTTTAGTTAAATGCAAAAAAAATCGACTCTGAAAAACCTGCTACTTGGAATGACAATTTATAACTTCCATCAGATAGTAATAAAAAGTATGTACCTAGAGGCATGGCAGAATCCTGTAGTTTTAGTCACCTGATTTCATCAGCTGGGACAAGGAAAAATTATGTCAGTACTAACATATACACTATCAAAGGATTCTCTGATTGCTTTTTAAAAAAAAACTTTTAACATTTTGAATAGGTTCTTTTTTCATTGTTGTGACTGGGAAAACAGAAACATAACTTCCATTTTTAAAAAGGGAAAAAAGGAAGACCCAGGAAACTACAGGCCAGACAGTCTCACCTCTGTGTATGATAAGATCATGGAGTGAATCCTCCTGGAATCTATGCTAGGGCACATGGAAATAAGGAGGTAATTGGTGACAACCAACATGACTTCACTAAGGGCAAGTCATGCCTGATGAATTTGGTAGCCTTCTACAACAGGGTTACAGCATTGGTGTAAATGCACAGAGCAGCCGATGTCATCTGCCTGGACTTGTGCAAAGCATTCACACTGTACCACACAACATCCTTGTCTCTAGAATGGAGAGACATGGATTTGACAAATGGACCACTCGCTGGATAAGGAATTGGCTGGATGGTCACACTCAAAGTGTTGGCGTCAACAGCTCCATGTCCAAGTGGAGGGGGGTGACGAGTGGCGTTCCTCAGGGGTCAGTGTTGGGACTGGCCCTGTTTAACATCTTTGTTGGTGACATGGACAGTGGGGACATGAGGGCTGAGCACACCCTCAGCAAGTTCGTCTGTGACACCAAGCTGTGTGGTGTGGTCAACACGCTGGAGGGAAGGGATGTGCCATCCAGAGGGACCTGGACAGGCTGGAGAGGTGGGACCATGCAAACCTCAGGGAGTTCAATAATGTCAAGTGCAAGGCCCTGCAAATGGGTGGAGGCAATCTCAAGCACAAATACAGGCTGGGTGAAGAGTGGATTGAGAGCAGCCCTGCAGAGAAGGACCAGGGGGTTTTAGCGGATGGAAAACTGACTTTGATCCAGCAATGTGTGCTCGCATCTCAGAAAGCCAACTGTATCCTGGGCTGTGTCAAGAAAAGTGTGGCCGGCAGGTCGAGGGAGGGGATTCTCCCCCTCTACTCTCGTGACACCCCACCTGGAGTGCTGAGTTCAGCTCTGGGCCCCCAGCATAAGGACATAAACCTGCTCAAGCAGGAGCAGAGGAAGTCACAAAGATGATCAGGGGGCTGGAGCACCTCCCTTATGAGGACAGGCTGAGAGAGTTGGAGCCTGGAGAAGAGAAGGCTCCAGGGAGACTTTGTAGTGGCCTTTCTGTATTTAAAGGGGGCCTCCAGGAAAGATGGAGAGGATCTTTATCAAGAAGTGTAGAGATAGGACAAGGGGTAATGATTTTAAGCTGAAACAGGCTAGTTTTAGATTAGATGCAAGAAAGAAACTCTTCACTGTGAGGTTGGTGAGACACTGGCACAGGTTGCCCAGAGAAGCTGTGGCTGCCCCCTCCCTGGCAGTGTTCAAGGCCAGGTTGGACGGGGCTTGGAGCAACCTGGGCTAGTGGAAGGTGTCCCTGCCCATGGCAGGGGGCTGAACTAGATGATATTTAAGGTCCCTTCCAACCCAATCATTCTATGGTTCTATGATTACCTTATAGAGAGTGAATTCTCTGACAGAAACACTCAGTTTTTCAGACATTTGTATATAAAAATTTCTGTGAATCTCACTGACAGTATTTACTGTTTCTTCCTTGGCTGGGATGCCAGCACCAAAGTCTCACTGAACAGATTTATTTGCCATGCTTCTACAAAAGATCCAGATTTTAGAGGGTATCACAGCAAAATGCAACTTTCCATGCTAAACTCAGATCTCTTCCTGGGTAAAGGGAGGGCATAGATCTCAGTACTCACTGAAAGGCCTATTGTATCACATCTTTGTCCACAAAATATTCTTTGAGAATGGTCTAACTCTACATCCACAAATAACCTCAAGCCAGCTTTCCTCCCTAAGAGCAATGCTGCTATTTTAAAAAGTGCAACTAAGCAAACTGCAGACACAACCATTCCCCGTTTCTCATGACAGAAGAAAAGATGAAAATGCTACTTATACTTTGACCTACCAGTATTCAATATTGTTTGGTATTTGGATATCAGAATGACAAGTGAAATATAAATATACAGAATTGCTTGAGAACATGAAATAAAAATACTGATCGATGGTAAACCAGTCTTTAAAATGCATGACTGCACTATGTTACTAAATAAAGGCACCTTGGAGATAATGTTACTGAAAGCACAGACTGGTTCTGAGTACCCTCTCCGAATTCTCTTGGGAATTTATTATATTATAGAGAGAGGGGAAAAAGGTGGACTCTTCTGAGACTACACACTTGAGAATTCCCTACTGTAGTTTATGGCACAGTCATTAGCATGCTATTCCAGGTATAAAAGAAACATTTGAGGATACTGCAGGAAAATGAACATAAATGAGCCATAAATCATTACATTAATTTTTTTCATTTTCTGGAATGTATCCTTTCCTTTTCCCTCCTATCATCCTTTCCCTGATATCATCAAAGACTGCTTCAAATCCAAACACACCCAGCTAAGATGGAATATAGTACTGAGGGCTGGGGTCAGCCCCAATTTCACTGGGACATTTGCACATCATGTGTTCAGCACTCCCATTTCCCACACCCACCACACATGTAGTGTATTACAAAAAGTAATACATGGTGGTACTTTTCAGGTTACAAGTGAGAAATAATACAAGGGAAAAAAAAATATATTTTTTTTTATACAACTAAAAGATGTATGCACAGGAAAAAAACACCCAGAAAAGACAGACATGCACAAATTGAACATGCTGCGGAAAGAATTAGATGATCTACACCTTTTAAAATAACACATCTCTGCAAATCTGCAGAAGGAGTATACTAACCCATTGCATTTTAAATTACTGTATGGAATGTGTCCTGCTATATTTAGGTATAATAGTCAGAACCACTAACTATTTATGTTCATAAAAACTCCTGACAATATGTTTTTAAAAGATGATTGAATGGTCATCTTTAATGATTCATAAAGGTCTTGGGCAAAAGTCAATCCTACCAAGCACAGCAGATGATAGGCACTTAAAATGCTGAGATGACTGTCAAAAGGCTACTTCTGAAAGATACAAACTGATATAGGAATTAATAGGACTGAAGTCAGTAAGGAAACAAACTCCCTCATATTTCAAGGTAATGCACAGTTCTGCTTTCACCGACCTAGCTAATATAAAAGAGTTAATGTACCAAATGAGTATTTAAATATACACCGGGACATTTGCTCCTACTTTTCAGGAATCTTTGTCTGAGTACAGGAAGAAATAAAATAGTCATTATGAAATATTATCTTACACAAATATTTAAGGAAAAGTGTAAGTATTTGGTTGGCTGTACATTGTAAGCATCACTGACTGTTCAGTCATGAAATTTGCTCAATGGTCTCTGCATTTTCTGCCTTTTTTTTATTCTGATACTCCCTGGGAAACAATAATATATAATTTATGTGTGTATAACTCCATGAGATGTTGACAAGTTGACTTAAATTCTCAGAGTCTTTTGTAGTTTTAAAAATATGGATGTGACCCCTTGTTTCACATGCAGCAGGCTAGTTAAATCCAAGAAAAGATGTCATATTTAGAAAACTAAACTGATTTAAAGAATTGTTGCCACTATACAATGCTCTTCAATACAGAAGGTGATATCTGGACCTTTTTCAAATTAATTTCCTTGCGTATTCTTTCCCCACTCCATACATCTGGCCCATCTGTCCTTTTAATAATCTGTTTTATGGTATTTTTCATCTTTTGTACCCCTACCTGACAAGTAGTGAAAATCTACATATGTGCTCTTTTTCCTGCCTGCTACAACATGACAATAGTCTCCAGTTCTGTCTTTGCTCTAACTCTCGCTCTGTAATTTTCCCATACAACTTCTGTTCTGCTCCAACTTAAATGGTGCCTTTCTCCATAGTGCATTTGCACCCAATGACTGCAGCTAAGCTTGAGCACAGCTGATTCACTGATCAGATCCTCAGGTGCTGGACTGCTTTAACTGGTCTGGGATTTCATCAGGCCATGGCATCATGTTGTACACATCACCCTACTCCAAGGATTTGGCAGTCAACCAGGGGTGTTGACCTTATACATGCCTTCTGGTTCTGCTCAGTCCATTTGTAACAGCTTGCTTTGTATCGAACTTTCTGAAAACAAAGTGTCTGGTAAGATATTAGGCAGAGTTATGGAGGTTTCTGTAAGAGTAATTAAAGGTTGTACATGTAAATGTAATAAATTATGTGATGCCATGTCCAGCTGTACTCCATCCAAAAAGCTTCTGTGACTTGAGCCTGAATTATTGTATGTTGCTATAAACATAGCTTGGCAGTTGTGTGTGACTGCTGCACAACATCAGTAGTTGGACCGGGCTTTATGGTATTGTCAGGGAGGATGGAAACAGCTGATATTTACAAGTGAATCTGGGAGGCATTTTTATTAACCTATTTGTTCAACTGACAGATTTAAACCACAGTTAATACAATAATTTATGGAACCCAGTAGAGGTCCCCATTCTGCATGTTTGACACTTACAAGCTTAACCATAAATAATATGCAGGGATTGATAATATGCAGGTATTTGATTTTAGTTTGATTTTTTTTCTTGTCTGCACTTTATTATTTGATATCACAATTAGCATTTTGGGAAATGGTCAGGAAATGTTAGCAAGCTTTGAAGGTTCTTTTCCTCTAGGTAAAGGGATAGATTAGGTAGGCAAGAGGAATGGGAAGAGATATAGAAAATGAGTTTAAGAACTGAGTTTTATGAATATGTTTGCTTGGCTGACTTTTGTAATTAGTGATTGATATTTCCTTCCAGAATGAAGGCAAACCGATAGCTGAAAACTTTAAAAAATATTAGCAAAATACAAAAATTAATGTACAGCAAATCTGCAGAAAAATATCTTAATTTCATAAAAAATAGAGTATAAACAAAGGAGCTTGAAATTTTCAAACCCTGAAGATGTCAAACAAACAGATATTTTAATAGTAATTTTTGGAGCACATTTTTATATCTCAGACAGAATGTTTTAAATAAAAGCTGTTGACCACAGATTGATAAATCACCAACTTCAATATTAATATTCTCAAGAGTGTGATTTGGGTATTATTTCCCACTGCTAGCAATTTTTGAGGTAATACTTTGCTACTCTGTGAACTTCACTCTTGCAACTACATAGAAAATACTTAGAAACACTTCAAGAGTTTAACTGCATCTTCATACGAGTTAGTATTTTTAGCATTTCCTCAGGAAGACTGACTGTATTTATTTCATCTGCCTTCAAAGATGCTTCATCTCTTAATATTTTTACCACCAACAGTAGTTCCAAAAGTCAAATTAATATGAATGTCATCTAACTACTAGTAAAGGTGATGAGAAAAACTCATGTTGTTTTCTCTGACAGCAAGAGCAAATAGGACAGGAGAGAGACTGATCTTCTTAAGGAAAAAAATCCTAACTTGGGGATCCTTTATCACTTTAGTCACTTTCAACTTTCCTTCACAGCTTACAAAATATAGAGGTTATGCTTTTAGAATGAAATGAAAATCTTGATTTTTACATACAACACGTGTATCAATACAATAAAAAGTAATTACTCTTTTGTGAAACTTATGTGTGTTGTTATTAAACTGCTTGTGAGAAATGAATGGCATTGGAGTCCTGGAATGGATATTTAATCTACACCACAAAGAAAAATCTTTAATGTGCTCTAAAATTCCTTTGACAGAAAGCTAAATAGGTATATTTTAGATAATCTCAATCAGGTCATGTCACATAAATACAATTTTGTAACAGAAATGTAAACATTAATTTTATTCTATCCAGTTTGCCTGCATTGTGTGTCAGATATTTCTACCAGAGATTGTCAAAGGTGATTAATATGAGTAGAGTATAAGGAGTCAGAAATTGAGTAATGGAGCTCTGTATCATTACGCTTCATGCTATTTGTATTTTTCCCAAGATTAAGGTTCATGTACTTAACAGAAATTCTTTTAGGTCCCTATCAAGTATACTTCAATCATACAATCACAGTAAGCTACCAAATGCTGCATCCATGAACATATGTTCTTCTGATTCAACAGTAGAAAGAGCATTGGTAGGCACAACTTAATTTAAGAAAGGCTATAGTAAGGTATACTGCTGCAATGGATAGGTGTCTCCATACAGTGCAGGGCACTCATGCCAGCTTGACTAGGCACTAGCTTGGGAACCTTCTTCATTGCACTCCTTTGAGCAGCGAAGATACGTCTTCAAAGAGCTTCACTAGTTTAGCAGAGCGACACACCTGCTAAGGGGACACGGTTGCTTTTGAATGGACACAGTGTTCAAAACCAGGAATGGACCTGAGGTATATAACCGCAATTTAGAAGTGGGGTCGATTGTGGTACAAGAAGAAATAGGAACTAAACTCAACATCCTGCAAGCTGTGTAGCAACGTCTGAAGCTCAGCTCCCATGTATGGCACCTGAAGGATCACAAAGTAGCTAAAGACATACTTTCTGTTAATCTCAAGACTCCTCCTTAACTAGGGAGGAAGGAAGAGAGAGCAGACTTTGGTCTGTTCACAGATCTGCTTGGACAATTGTCATGGGAGACGGTTCTGGGGAAAGGGCAAGTCCAGAAAAGCTAGTTGATTTTCAAGGATCACCTCCTCCAAGCTCAAGAGCAGTCCACCTCCTGGAATGGAATGCAGAAAATCAAGCAAAGGTGGCAGGAGGTCTACATGCATGAAGAAGGAGCACCTGACTACACTCAAACACAAAAAGAAAGTCTATAAAAGGTGGAAGCAAGGTCGGGTCACCAAGGATAAATATAGCTATGTGGTGCAGAGATGGAGGTAAGAGAGTCAAAACCCACCTGGAGTTGGATCTGGAGAGACTCACAAAGGGCAACAAGGAAAGTTTCTATAGGTGTATCAGAAGTAAAAGAAAACCTAGGGAAAATGTGGGACTGCTGCTGACTGAGATGGGGGACCTAGTAACAAATGACATGGAAAAATGTCATCTTCACCTGGGTAATAATGGCTTTCAGCAATCCCAGGTCCTTGAGGCTCATGGAAAAAACTAGAGCAAGGAAGACTTGCCCTCTGTGGAGAAGGACCAGAGCAGGGAACATTTAAACAAAATGGACATACACAGAAGTCCATTAGCTTTCTATGATGACATGACTGGCTTAGTGGATGTGGGGAAAGCGGTAGATTCTTCTCATGCTGATATTAGCAAGGTTTTTGACTGTCTCCCATAACATCCTCACTGGCAAACTGAAGAGAGATGGGCTAGGTAAGTGAATAGTCAGGTGAACTGAAAACATGCTGAACTGGATGAAAGGGTTGTTATCAGTGGCATGAAGTCCAGGTGGAGAGCAGTCACTAGTGGTGACACCCAGGGGTCAAAACTAGGACCCATACAGTTTATCAACTTTATTAATGTTTGTAACATTAAGAAGTCTGCTGATAGAACTAGGAGGAGTGCAAAGATGGAGCCAGGCTCTTTTCAGTGATGCCCAGTGACAGGACCACAGGCAGTGGGCACACACTAAACCACAGGAAATTCTATTTAAACATATGAAAAATCTTTTTCACCATGAGAGTGGTGAACCACTGGAGGTGGTTGCCCAAAAAGGTTGTAGAGTCTCCACCCTTGTAGATACTCAAAATGGGACAAAATGCAGTCCTGAGCAACCAGCTCGAGGTGACCCTGCTCTGAGCAGAAGCGTAGACTAGATGTCCTCCAGACGCCCCTTCAACCATCCTATGACTGTGTGATAACTGCAGGGTACTCACCTGCTACACAGCTTTAAAATCCCTGAGCCATGGATGACTCCAAAGGACTTCTTGTTCTGTTCCCCAGGAATCACTGACAGTGCAGGATTCGTGCTGGCTTTTTCTTTTGCGAAGAAAATGTGAATATAATGATTTTGTCCTAAATCAGATAAAGACTCTTCTGACCTGTGCAAATGCTTGTGGAATAATAACTGACTACCAAAGTACAGCAATTTGCACCTTGAATGATTTGCATATCAGTGAACTTAGACAAGACTTCTGCCTTTATATAGAGAGAATGCCATGATATCTATTAATTCTGTTACACAGATACTTGATTTACTGTGAAGTAAATGGAGCTCTGGCAGAAAAAAAATACACGGAACTAAGATATGTGACGCCTCCATTAATCACCGCTTTTTTCTCAGACATAACTTTCATTATTTATCTCCAACATAACCAGTGTTACTCCTTTCTATATCTCTCCCACAGTAATCCTTCTGTTTTCCTTACAGCAACTTCACTTGTCAGTATCTATAGTGTCAATATCATAATGAAATAGCACAGAAGAGCTAACTGCTAAACAGACCCAAAACTCTGTTGTGCATACCACAGCCCAACATTGTTGTGTGAACATCACGTCTTACAGATCTCAGTGGGAACTTGCTCTTCTCATGCCCTGCTTACACTGGCTGGCCACACTATTCTGACTGAGCCTTTCTGAATGCTGAATAGAGTTGAAAATACATGACTGTTAGGCATACTGCGATACACACCTGCCACTTTCCCAATAGCATGTCTCTCTTGAAATCTGTGATCCTGCATAACTTCTTTACTGGAGAGCTAATACCTAACCAGTTAATCCAGTAAGTGCATGGTACTTATTTCTGTTTACCCATAGTTCATTGGACTTTCCCCTATTAAATTTCAATCTTTTTTTTCAGGTATTTTCTCTGGTATGCCAAGATCATTTAAAAATCTTAGTTGTTTTCCACTTCATCAGCCATTGGGGATCCTACACAAATACCCGAAGTGTGGACAATGTGAATATGTAAAAATACTAGGAAATAAAAAAAGTAGCTACATCAGATAAAGCCTGATGATTGGGAGTTGCCACCTTATATGTGAAGAAAGTAGCATTTGAAAACCTTCTGTAAGAAAATATCCGCTATGAAATTCCCATCTGAAGAGAGAGGTAAGGCAGGGTTAAAGAGAGGATAACTCAGAGTGTAGTAAACTAGGACTACAGACCTGCCCATTCCATATTATCTATTTGATTAGCACTGTGACCAACAGTCATTAACGGGATACCTTTCAGAAATGAATGTATGTTCAGCACAGGTCCCAGTAAATTTCCTATTTTATTATGACTTAAATTTTCTTTCCTATCTCCTCTTCAACATGCAACCTAACTACTGGGTAAGCCTAGAAAATCTCACTCCAAGTTTTACTTTCCTGGATGCAGCACATGCCAAGGGCACAGTGTAAGGAATGTGTTTTCTGCATGCATTTTGTGAGTAAATATGAGAATTTCAGGCTAGACCCTCATGAATGTCACTCTTCTTATGATTCCTCATTTTAATCCAGAGATGCAAATACACCTATTGAGTGGAAAAAGATGCATTAACAATAAAATATTTTCTTTTGTTCTCTCTAATTTTTAATTTTCTTGGGAGGGGAGTATTACTTTCTGTTAATATTGTTTCCTATCAGGACTTAGGTGTTTTACACTCTGCTTGCAGCACCCACTGACTCCCATGAGGAATCCTAATAAACTGACAAGAAAGTAGATGTCTGGTATAAGAAAGACAAAAAGTAAAACAGTATTTTTTTTTTCTGATAGATTTACTTGTCCAGTCCTTGCAGTAGCAAAACATCCATACAGGGCTTTTGTCCACAAACACACCAATGCTGCATCTTCCATCCTGTTTCAGGGTGCCATTGGTCTTCCACAGCTTAACCTGCTCTTTCTGTCAGCAGCTTAATAGTTCAATTACAGATTCAAAAGAGAAAAGAACATGTTACAGAACCTATGCTAATTTTATATGAATAATAGAAAAAACTATAACAGATAAAATTGTGTTATAGAAAAGATTTTGCAGTTCGACAGTAATCCCAGGTCTTACAGTCTGATTGAGTGCCTGACCTTCTTTCTTTCCCTTGAATAGGTCTTTTTATAGCTTTCTTCTAGATATCTACAAGCAAGAAGGGGAGCAAAAGCTGCAGTTAATCACTTTTTGCTCTAGAGGTCAGAAACAGGTCAAGTGTAACTGTCCAGTATTTGAAACAGCAATGTTAAATAAACAGAAATGGTGTCTTTATGTATATGCACATTGATGTGGCAATATAGTGGAAAATTCTTTACAAATACAGCCATATCTATGAAATACACTAGCATAGTTCTTGCTCTGTTTATCATAAGACCCTTTACACAAAAGTAAAACTGTCATCCTCTGGTGAAATGAACATGTGAAATATTTGAGTGACTGTGTGGCTTTTAAAGTTCAACATAAATGCATTTTTATCTAAACACAAACATGAAAAGAAATACTGTAGTTATTGATTGCAAAAGTACTGCCAAACACAGAACTTCTTCCTCGAAGACTTCATTATCTAACACCCCAGCTTTGTAAGTACTGGTTTTTGTGTGTGGTTACACACATAAGCAGTTCCTTTGATTTCAGCAGTATTCATCTGACTGTACTTACCTTCCAAAATGCCTTTTCATGGTCTGAATCTAAGCAGCTGACAAAGTCAAGGGAAAGGAAGCCTGCAAGAAAGATGAATTGGAGGGACTTGGGCAAGGGTTCCTACGTTATCATGGGAGAAAGATGCTTCTTCAGAAGAGCTGCTTAGAGAGGAAGCTTAACTCAGGGCTTCTCAAGTCATCTTCCTGCCTAGCTCCATTTCCTATTTAAAAAGACCAAGATTGTCCTAGGAAAAAGCCCAAAGTCAGATGCCTAAAGCACACATTAAAACCATGCTCCATCATTCCTAGTGTTTGCAGACCAGCAGCTGAAGCGCATAAACAACCACGTTGTGGCAGAATTAAAATGCAGGTTTTTTAGACCCTAAGTTCACTTCTCTGACTAGGCTAGAGACGTAATATCCTAGAGTAGCAAACTTGAAAGCTTCATCCCCAAGACATTTTAGAACACAAAAAGGTTCTATTTTCTTTTTCTCTCAAAGGCCAGGCATGCATACATGCCAGTTTGTGAAACATTTCCCTTCAGCAAGAAAAATATTTCATAAAGTATGGTGATACTGTTAGTGTTGCAGTCTAGCCCTCAAACCACTTTCCGTAGCTAAGAAATACTGAAAATCAAACTAATATGATATAAAAAATTACACTGTTATGCAATTTTAATTTCTACATATTACAGGTCAAATTTGCTACTTGGTTTTTAATACTATGATAAGTTGACACACACACACACACTCAAACACACATATCTGAGAACGACATAGCCATCTAATAAGGTTTTTGTTGATAAGTATCCTGTTAGATTTCATTTATATACTATGTCACATACCAGTAATACAACCCTTTCAGTCTACTTGGTGAATATATTAATGCTTTCAGTTTACAGAATTTTCTTTTTTCCTATCTCAGATGTGTCAGCAGGCACACAAAGAACATGGATACATAAATCAGTGCCACTCTGTCTCTAAAAAAATGTATACTTGTCATTATGAAAAAAAAGTGTTAATAATTACTAATTTTATAAAAGTATCAGTACTTGTCATGACTTAAATAATTGTAAACAATTTTGTCTTCACTATTCTTAACAATTCCACAATTTTAGCAATTGCTCATTTGTTTGGCTGAGATAAGAAAAAATATGTAAGATAAAAACTTCCCTAACATATGAACATATGCCTCCAAAATTAAAAAAAAAAAAAAAAAAGTCTCTTTGAGCATTAATGAACATTCTTTTTTCCTATTTTAAATCCTGACATCTCTCCTTGTAAACACAGACTGAAAGAAAAGATCTTAAGGCTCAGGCTTTACAGTCATTAAATTTAAATTTATGTTATGTGTTGGGTTTGTGTGTGGTGGAGTTTTTGTAGCAGGGGAGGGAGTTACAGTGGTGGCCCCTGTGAGAAGCTCCTTAAAGCTGCCCCATCTCCAAGATGGACCCACCTCGAGACAAGGCCAAGTCAATTACTGCCAGTGACTGTGCCTCTGTGATAAATTTTAAGAAGGGGAACCTGGAGAGGAAAAGGATTTGTGAGGGACACATTTCTACAAATGCTGAGGTCAGTTGAAGAAATGAGGAAGAGGGGGAGATGTGCTGGAGCAGTGACCCCCTGCAGCCCATGGTGAGAGGTCAGGCTGTGCCCCTGTAGCACATGGAGGTCACTGCTGGAGCAGATGCCCCTTGCAGCCTGTGGAGGACCCCACACCAGAGCAGGTGGCTGCATTTGAAGAACACCGTGACTCTGTGGGAAGCCCCTGCTGGAGCAGGCTGTTGCTGGGAGGACTGCAGCCCGCGGGAGCGACCCATGTTGGAGCAGTTCATGAAGAGCTGCAGCCTGTGGGAAGCACTCACGTCAGATAAAGTCTGTGGAGGACTGTGTCGCATGAGAGGGACCCCACGCTGGAGCAGCAGAAGCATGCGAGGAGTCCTCCACCTGAGGAGAAAGGAGCAGCAGAAACAACAGGAGCTGAACTGACCACAACCCCCCATGCCCTGCCCCCCTGCACCACTGGAGGGGAGGAGGTAGAGAAACAGGGAATGAAATTGAGCCCATGAGGAAAGGAGGGGTGGGGGGAAGGTGTTTTTAAGACGTGGTTGTATTTCTCACTGTCCTCCTCTGATTGGAAAATTAAGTGGTGTTGGTAGTGGTGTTTAGATTCAGTTGACCTTTTTTTCCTTTTCCAGTCAAATCTGTCCTTTGCTTGTGACCAGAATGGGTGAGACCCTGTCCTTGACTTGATCCCCAAGCCTTTTGTTGTATTTTCTCTTCCCCATTCCTGAAGGGGAAGAAGTGAATGAGCTGCTTCATGGTGCCCAGTTGCCCTCTGGGGTCAAGTCAGGACATTTTAAGAGGATACTTGTACTGCACAGGTAAGAGAACAAAAAGATATTAAGGAGAAACTATTTAATCTGGATTAATTCCATTTAAAATGCTGCCGTATGAATGATGGGTTTCAGTAATCAGTTGTTAATCCAAAGAAACAACTAATAATCACAACTGTTATTTTAAATTGCTTCACTAAGCAATGTACATACTTCAAAACTGAACAAACAGGTGATCTGTCACTTTGCCACTATCCACCACTTGGTAATTATACCAAGGGCCCCTCACCGTGTACAATTTTTACAGAGTTCAAAGACTTCAGGCAACAGGATAAAACCATCTCACAGTCTAAGTTTCTTCCCAGCTCTGAAGCAAACACAAGGGAGTTTAATCCACTGTCAAGAGACATTTGCCCTTTCAAAAGCAATGAAATCTCTAAGACTGCAGAAATGCAGAACAGCTGTTTCAAAACAAGATGAAATTAAGTGTATTAGTCCACTGAATGACTGCACTTAGTAACTTTTCAGTAATGGAAGAAAATCAAATCTAACTTACTGCACAGCCAGGAGCATTTGGCCACCCTTCTATGAATCTCTCACATTTCATCTTTTTCTCAAGAGTATAGTATCAGAGCGTTCACTCATTCATTTGATTTGTCTCCTTTGCTTTATTTATTAGTGTTGGAGCAGGTAATCTTTTGATACTGCTTACTGAAATGAAAGGACTAGCAGATCACTATCCACTGAAGCCCACTTTCAAGTTCATGTTTCCTCCAACAGTCAAAAATTTCTCTGTTGCTTTTCTAAGACAAACCCTTTGTTCTAGATGATCACTGCAGTAGGATTTCAGAAAATGTCAACTCCTTTATTATAACAGAAAAAAAATAGCAAATACCTATAGAGCACACATATGATTGTGAAAATGATAGGTTTTCATACTAATAACAACTTTGGCAAAACCAATAATTTTTTAACGAGTATGGCTATACGAATCCCTATTATAGCTGCAGCTGTTCCAGGAAAAATGCCTAATACATGAAGATTTTTTCCCTTGCTTTAAAGAATTATACCATTCTGCTGCGGGCTTCTTTACACCCATAATACTGAATCCACAGTGAGTGAACAACTGTACCCAGGGAATATAACAAGCAAACCTTAATAACAGACTCAGCAAGAGATCTCAGTCATTCTGATATCTTTTTGTGCAAGACAGGCTGAGAATGCACAAGGAACAAAAGCCACAACTAATTTGTAACATTTCACAGTTACATTAACACCTCTAATTGTAACTGACAGGGCAATTAAGGCTGAAAAACATCTCAATACAGTGGCTTGTACAGGATGATTGTCCCACTGAAACAACAGATCATGTATTCTATTTGGAGGAAAAGTGTTTCACTTTATTTTCTTCCATTGATGTAGATGTCCCAGTTCATCATGCCTCATTAAAAGGTTTTTGTTGTTACAAACAAGATTATTTCAAACAATCACAAGCATATATTAAGCATGTAATTTAGCAATCCCCTTCTGAATACAAATATCAAGATTCTTTTTTTTTTTTTTTAAAAAAAAAAAAAGATGTTGATAATTATATAATAATGAGTTGTAGAATAATGAAGAGGCAATACTCTGAATACAAGTATATTTAGGACACATGCCGCCCCCCCCCTCTGGTTGTTCATTGGGTTGGGGTTTTTTTAACAAAATCCAGACAATTCCCTTCATGTGCCTGGATTTGCCAGATTTTGTACATTGGTTTTCCTACCAGCCTCCTCTTCTCCCACACACATGCACAGTTCCCTGTGGGGAGCCATAACAAGTCATGTTCAACACAGCAATAGTTAAATTCTGTAACAATAAACTTAGAGAAATTTGTTTCATTAAAAACTTGGTTCTTAGGGCCCAATATCTACAATATATCTATTTGGAGGAAAGAGAATACTTGATTCTATATACTCTAATCCCAACAGTCTGAATGCCCATTAGTAGTTAGGTGCAATCTTCAGGTACACTTTACCGTTGAATTTTATCTGAAAGTAATCCCGTTTATTTCCCTCAAGACTGCTCCACAGCAAGAACTGAAGTGCAGTAACTGGAGATGATTGAGAGATTTACTTCAAAAGCACACTCCTGATACAAATTAAAATGCTAATGTAGATGCATCTGTATCTGTTTCTTCAAGTAGGAAGCGGGTCAGTAACATGTTCATAATTTAGGAGGAAATTCCTTTTCAGTTTCTACACATAGACTGAAGATTCAAAATGGGTGCGATTTCTTTTCTCCTCTGAGAATTCTCCTACATCTTAGCTGTTGACTGTTTAGTTTCTCAGTTGCATCTTGCTAATAATTTATATATTTGTATATCTAAAAATATCTGGCTATACTTTACACAGCTGTGATTATAAACATACAGAGGAAAAACAAACCCCCCCAAATTAAGCCTAAATCTCACAGCCTTATTGCAATCTTAAAGAACATATATGAATAAAAATCCTCTGAAAGATGAATAATGACATAACTGGTTCTGGCAATTAATAAAATAGCTTTATAAAATGATTGGTCTTAGAAAAATACCCAGATCTGTGTCCAAAGTGTGACAGATGTCATGTTAAAGCTGAGCAGTGGATTTCAGATGTGCTTTTTTTTCCTTTCCCAAATTACACTTGAGGGACTGCATTGAAAGAAAACAAAACCAAACCAAACACCATAATCACAAATGTTGTGGCAACATAATGGACGTTCACAGGCCTGAAAAGCAATGTGCATCCATTATCATGCCACCAAGATGATTAGAGAGCTGGAGAACTTGGTATATTAAGAAAGTCCAAAAGAATTGTGTTTATTCAGCCTGGGAAAGACCAGGTTAAGGGGATATCTCACCATGCACTTTATAAAGCACCTAAAACACAGGTATAGAGAAGGAGGGGATACTCTTCACAAGGATGCACAGTGATAGAACAAGAGGCAACAGGCATGAGTTGCTTGGGGTAAATGTTGTCTGGCTATATGAAAAAAATATGCACCCTGTGATCAGTTAAAGGCTGGAATACGTTGCGCAGACATTAGTGAAGTTTCCATCACTGAAAATCTTGAAGACAGCTTGATAGAGTCCTGAGTGACATAATCTGTGTCCCTAACTTCTACTGAAGTTTGTCCAGTAATCCCATAGCCCTTCTCTGTTTCCGAGTCCTGACAAACAATGGAATTTCTATACACAAGGTGAAAAAATGTTATCAAAAATATTATTTTTCCCTTTGGAATCCTGAACTGCAGCAGTTCCTGTGCATTTTTACTTTGAAGAGATAAACAGCAGTATGCATTTGTTAGGTTCTCACAGCAGACAACGAGAAAAGTACTGAGGCAAAGGGTTTATGTCCTCCAAAGTTTCTACATTTGCCACTACATAGTTTCATCAGTAAAAGAGGATTTTAAAGAAGCAGAACCTCTCACAAGTTAGCAAACCCTACATGAACCACTACAGGCAGAATCAGCCTTGCCCTCCTCTCTTCTTGTCTCCCAACAAAGGCTTTGGGGGAAGAATTTGAAAAATGGAAATAGCAGGTAATAAACTAGATAAGGAGGTTTTTTTTTTTTTTTTTGGTCTGAAAACGTGAAGACCAATTTGAAAAGACTTTGAGTTTCTGTTGCTTTTAATCTTCCTAAAGAAAGAAAGCACTCTTTGAAATTGTGCTTTGTAACTTGGCTTTCATCATGGCAATGGCCTAATACAAACTTCCAAAGGAAAGAGGATTTAGCCACTGTCTTCTTTTGTTTGTGTTTGGTCTGCTTTGGACACCCTTGGGCTTGTGGACCAGGGCACAATGATGGCTACTCAGAATTGCTTCCAATATGGAAGTTGCTGGTCATGGTCTTCTATTTCTCTGTTCCTTACAGTAATCAGCATCCTTGGGTTTTTTCTGTACTCTTATTTACCCTTCTATGGTGTCCTCCTTCCCTTAAATACTCCCAAGTATTTCCTCATGATACACTAAAATACTGGTGGCTGCCAACACTTGCCTACGTAGCTTTTTACAGCAATTTCAAACACTTAGAATAAATAAGTACAGAATGAGTCAGATAATTCAGTGTAACAAACTGGAAACTAATTTTAGATGATTTGCTTTTTTTTTTTTTTTTCCCCTCAAAGCTGTGAGTTGCTTGTTTAAACATAGCTAAGGCCAAATGAAATTTGTGTTAGATGAGATTTTAACAGCACATGGCATAACTTACAAGAAGCTGAAAATAATGTAATCTTTTTGTAGAATTCAAGACACTGTTGAAAATCACAGCTCTGATCTGCTGCCATATTAATCGGTTTTTACATTAATATAAATGGAGCTTCACTGTTGTATTATGCTATTATATGGCATATAACACACTGGTCAAAACCAGCAAATACGTAAAGAGGCAAAACCCAGAGGCCTTTACCTTAAGATTCTGTGTTATTGCTAATTCACCTTTTAAATCTAAATTAAAGCAACCAGAACCAACAAAAGCAAGCAGTGGTTTCACAAAAGACCACCCACAGGTATTTCCTTGCAGAATAAAGGGCTGTCAGACGGTGAGTAACAAGGCTTCTCTTTTGGGGCCGTGGTAATGAGAATTTACAGTCTTCTCCACTGGGTGGCAACCTAGGATGCAGCAACAGAAAGAACTGCTCTCTCCGGAGGACCACCAAAAAAAACCAGTTTCTGTTTCTTTTGATGTTGCACTTAGCAGTGCTATGAACATGTGGGGGAAAAAAAAAAAAAAAAAAGAAACTTTAAAAAAAAGGTGACTGATTACGGCCTAATCAGATTGGATGCAGTTAACACAGGTATTAACATAGCCCCCCCCCAAATCCCATTTTCTGTTTGTACTTGATCATAATAGGGTTATGAAATGTGAACTGTAGTTGCCATTAGAAGTGTTTGAAACTAATGTCGACTTCTGATAAGTGGTTTCCTACATGCATCACGGTTACAGTTCTGCAATTTTTTAAAGAATGAATGGTTTTAGCAGTCAATGAATTTATAGTAGGAAAATGCAAAATACAACTAGGGCAAAAACCTCAAACACTACGACTCTGATTTGTTCAGAACACGGAATGCATTTCCCCTATCAAAATTCCCTAGAACAAGGACTTCTTTCCAAACTACTTGTAAACAGACTCACTTTGTTTTCTAAAGTTATTCTGTGGCTATCAGAAGAAAAAACAGGAATAATAAAATTGTGAAGTCCACTTTGTCATTGTTGTACTATGATTAATGAACTCCAATAAAATAAAAATAAAGAAATAGAGTGAAAAGAAGAAATTGCGTGCAAAGAAGAAAGTGGAAGACAAGGACAGGAATATGGAAATCAATGAGAAAAAGATGTGAAAAATAATGGATGAGAAAGGTGTACAAATAAGAGGTAAACTAAAAAATGTTATGAAAAATGAGAGGAGGATGATAGATTAGAGAGAAATCTTTAAAAAATCACACTGGTATTTTCTTCCAGAGAAATAAAAGGAAATAATATGTAAGTCTGAGCCTTTTATACTGTACAAAATTAAGGAGAAAAATATTTCTATCTTTTTGTCACAGTGGGGAAGCCCATAAAAGTTCAAAACATTCCTGCTATAACTTCTGGCTCTCACTTCCTAGCTCTGAAGGCCTTTGTGAAGCCACAGTACACATGCTTTGAAGTGAATGCACAAGTGCGAGCAATCATTAGATTACACCTGGTTTATATTTGAGTGACCAACAATATATTTTCTTCTTTTTGTACGGTTCTGAAATACCTGTATAATATCAGGGAGAAGAAGTTCAAATGGAGAAACATCTCCACTCCCTAAGGTTAGTCAGCAGGGACTTGGAATAAACATACTGCTACACTTTCTCCCTTTTCCACCTTGGGTAGAGTTTCTGGCAATTTATAGAAAGCAGAATTATACTGTAACTTGATTGAGTCCTCAATGAATTATTCAATGAATTTGTCTAGTCGTTCTTTGAACAAAGATACACTGTTGACTTCCATGACATCCTGGGACAGAGATTCTGTGATTTAATTAAACAGTATGTAAATAAATACCTTCCTTTTTTTTAGTTGACCGGCCAGACACCATTTATTGTTGGTAACTGTAAAGGACTACAGCCTATTCACTTTTTCAGGTTTATGTGCTGCAAATCTGCTTTGGAGTCAGACCTCCAAAAGACAGAAAACGACAGTATCAGAAGGACATATTATTGTTCACTTGTCACTATTACCCTGGTGTCCCTTTTATTTTTTTTGGTGATGAACAACATGCCCCAGGGTTACCAGTCTTAACATGTTATAACATGATACTTTTTAATGTGGATTTATCATGGGTTATTTAAATTTTGATTATATTGGTGCTGATTTTTTTGTTCGTAAACAAAATTTTGCAGCAGAAAGTTTCGCTATTTCCCAAATTTTCTGATGCTATCACGGTATTATATTTAGTTTGAACGCACTACAAATACTAATTTAAAAGCAAAAATATCTTTTAATTTCATTAAATGCAATTTTTTATAGAACAGCAATGATATTTTGAGACAGATGTAGATAATAAAAATATCATGCCTTACTGGAAATATGGCTTGCTATCCTGGTGTTCCCTTCAGCTAATAGCTGACCTCAAGACATTTAATACAATTTCCCATAGCTGGGATCTATTAATTTGACAGTCTGTCCTCAAGCTTAGCTTCTTCAAAAGGAAGCTAACTTCAGAGTGAAATCTTCACTTTTGTCCTGTCATCTCAGCAGACTTCAGTTGATGGGTTTCATTTGTCCCCCAGGTTTACCTCCCCCAAATGAATACAGTTAGGGACTTCATCCACCTTCACATCTCCCAAAAAGCTCCTTCCAGTGGAGTATTTTTAGTTGTGTTCAGCACCTAACTGACAGAAAAAAAAAATAAATCTGCCTACAGTATGTATCTGTGCCTCTTCATTTCAGTCAGACGTGAAGGTGAAGTAGCATTATTCCCAGATGCACGCAAGTTTAAATGCATGAGCTCAGAATTATTTTATACACACATGTAAGTGAGAAAAATGAACTTATTACACTGCCTAGTTATCAGAAGATGAGAATTTCTAGGGCATGAGTTGTTCTGTCCCTAGAGAAAGAATTTTTTCTCTTTCTACAAAATTGTATCTTATCTATTCAAGGTCTATTTCACGTTTATAGAAAAAGAAAAAAAAAAAAAAAGGCAATGAAAATCCCAAATAGTTTAAATCTTTCTGGAGGTGATAGAAGTATCAGAGAAAACTCTTCATCTGACCAACAACTGTAGGATCTTTTTACATATGTCTTCTCTTCGTGTATTCCACTACAATTTGTGTACACAGCTGAGACAAGAGTTTTTCTTGTCATGAGCATCTGTTTGACTCATCGTATGTGCTGTATCTATCACTGTGAACTGTTCCAATGGCAGTATTGAAGCATCTGCCACGTAGGCTCTCTCTACAGAGGAGTTCAAAGCCTAGAGGAATCTGAAAGAATTCAGCTTCAGCTGAAGTTCAGAAAACTTGTTTTTCTTTTACCTTCAGTGGTCATCTTCCGGTGACATTTACCTAAGGATGGGGCACATTGGTGCACCTGTATCTACCCTGAGGCACTGGGTAGAAATGACCCATTTCTGTACTTTCTTTCTGATAGCCATGAAATATCCTTTGAATTGTCTCTATTTGTTCTCTTAGAGTGCAAACCTTTTTTCATCAGACTTACAAGTCCTTGAGGGCAATATTCAGCTACACAGCTATGCAGATACTGTGCTGCTCACTCCAAGTGATTACAGTGGTTAGAAACAGCCAGTCTACTAGCACTAAGTAGGATGTGTCTCTCTCCATTGACTGCGCAGACTCAAGAAGTCCAGATTAGATGCCTATGTTTTCCACAGCTAAAGATGTCAGTTGAATCTCACCCCCAAAATGAAGTCTTTCTTGTATACTCAAATATGGCATTATCAGCATATGAATCCAAAAGAATCAATGGCATTGGCTGAAACATGAACTAAATTATTTTTCATTTTAAATGCTTCACAAGTGTCTAAGCAGATAAACAACTTCTGGCTGTTTGACCGAACTTTTTTTTTTTTTTTTCCCCCCTGCAAATATATTCCTTTACTAAGCAAGTTAAAGTACAGAAGAGGTGGTAGAGTCTAGCTACCAGCTCTTGAACTGGCTGGTAAAAAATTCTCCTTTGAAAAACTAATTCTCTAGATATAAAAATATGGATTTGAAATTAAATGCTTACTGCCAAGATCTCTGTGAATACAGTCTGTGCTGTCAAAAGGCTGAAGGGCAGTACTCCAGAATGAGCTTTCATTGGTTTGGATCATAGTCAAATCTTTCCTGTGCTAGAAATATATTCAGTCAAGAGCCAGTTGCCCTTACCTTGGGATTCCTGTTCAAGGAATTAAAGAAAATATAGTGATAATCTGCAAATACACGAGGCTTTTGCTCAAAAAAATAACTAAAACCGTTTATGTAGTCTCTCTCCATTATCTGCTGTCCAGAACCCCTGTACCGTTTGGTACTGCTCTTCCACTGTTCAGTACTGCAGCATGTTAACTGACCATGTTTAATACTTTTCAATGGGAAATGAAACATCCTTATATCAAAAACATTGTTTGTTAGGATTTTTTAATTAGTTTTTATTTTTTTTAAACAGCTTCTGTACCAGGATTTCAGGAGGCACTGATAATATATTTTTCTTCCCTGAGAAGAATAGAATGCTGCTTTGATGTTTGAACTGAAGTTGGTAATATTAGCTATCTGCCATGTTATCTTTGTAGATTCCAGAAGTATTTCATTAAATTTAAAAGAAAAAAAAAAAAAGAAGCGCATTTTTATGAGACTGTAACATAGGATGGACTTATTACTTCCTTTATTACTTTTGTGCTTATGTGTGATTCAGAGGTTTTAAAGACATCAGGATATGAAAGTGAGACATTAAAAGAATGGTTAGTAGGAACATACTTGTGTACAGGAACATAAGCTTCTCTCAAATATTGCTGTCATCATATTTAGAAAAAAGGACCCTAACGTACCAATTTTTTATAGCACTTTATAAGAACTGAAGACTTACAGCCTGGAGTTCTAGATGCCATAACCTCTCCTACAGTAAAAACAGGCTTAGAAAACACAGGGAAAATTTAAGGAAAATTTTATATTCTTTCTGTAAACACCCAAACTCTCCTTAAATCCATTCCCATTTTTTTTCTAACTTTAAAAATAAAACAACTTTAAAAAACTGTGCAAAAGAGAAAGTTTTATACTTTATTCAAGAACATGTTACACCTTCGATCAAAGGTACTGAGATGCTAGAGCGGTGCTTGGTCCTGCACAATCCTTTGTACTGCTTACCCCAGCTACCTTCATACATCACTTTGACCTGAAGATCTGCACTAGCAAAAACTGATCAGCAATGCTATATGACATTACTTTCAGTATATGGATCAACATACGTACTTGTTTTTCCAGAATGGATCAACATATGGACCTGGTTTTCCAGTGAAACATCTCAAACACGTAGACATAATGGTTCTGGGTCAGTCTCCCCAGTTTTACACTTAGTGGTTAGGGTATTTTGATTTTTAATCTTAGCATAGGTGCTTTGTATTAGTTTGAGTTTCTAGATATTTTGAACTTAGATAACATAAATTCTACTGCTACCTTTAGACTGATCCCTTTTACAGCCACAGGGGAAAACCAAGGCCTTTCTAGGAAGCTCTATACAACTGTTTAAATACTAAATGAATTGCATCTTACAGGAGTCCATTTATCTCTTTACTAAAAGAAGCCAAGAGGCCCATTCAGATATGCATTTCTTCACACGAATACCTGGAGTAGAAGAGATGAAGAATATCACAAATTTTAACATGGCAAGCTCTTATTAAAGTGAGACATAAATGTGTTTAAAAATCAACATGACAGATTCATGCCTCACATTCCTTAAGAGAAGAACCTACACCTTATTAGACAGCAGTATGCTATAGTGCAATCCCTCCATCCATAGGCATGGGATTTTCTCAAATGTACATATTGATTCCTAACAGTTTGGAGGAAGGTCTTGCTGGTACTCCTGCCTATTACAATCAGCAGAGAGGTGTCTTTTGTTGTGGAACGAAAAGTTAATTGTGAGTTTGGACAGTGGCATATGCTGCGCTTTTTTTTTTTTTTTCTCTGCTTCATAGGTTGTATTTGGGAAGAATCTGCACAGTGTCCTGTAGCATGAATGTAGCCATTTAATTCTGCTGATTTAATCTGTTCTTCCTAACAGCTTCTCATATGAAATTTTAGGCACTGCCTAAAAATGGAAACCTTTGAGATCTGGATATGACTATTCACACCAGTGCTTGATTGGGTCATTTACAAAGCCCACAGCATGGCACATATATAAGCATGTTCATGTTTCCTTTACATTAGCTTTCACTTTAGTCTTTTTTTCAGAGATAGTTGTCATGAAGCACTCATAACAGATATGTACTTGTCTACACAGCTAAACCGAAAACATCACCTGGAACATATTAAAGATGCAAATGCATTAACTGAGCTAGCAAAACATAATTACATTTTTGTGTGGGATACTACACTTTAACAATTAAAATTCTTTCTGAATTAAATTAACTTCTGTTTGGTTTATTCATTAAATGAACTGCGTAAAAAATGAGCTAACATCACTGATTTCTAAATTCACAGTCTTCATCAATTCAGCTTAATTTTCCCGAGTGCCCACATGTGGATGAATGCTAAAAACCTTTGGCCCTAAGAATGCAGTGTTAGAATAAAAACAGTTAGAAAAAAATAGTAATTTTAAGAAATATAAGCCAACTTGTGCCTCCCATCATGTAATTCTAAAGGAATACAAGAAGCTGAGCTGCTAAGGAAAATAAGAAACTATAACTTTTATTAAAGCAAACAGATGACATGGTATTTTGAAGGACATGCTCGCAGACACAGTTGAGAATGGTAGATTAGTTTTACTTCATTAGAGAGGACCTAATGATTCCTTTAACTACAAAAGCAGCAGGAAGAATTTGATAAAATTGGAACGAATAATATTTATTTATAGAAAAAAACATGAGTAAATCAATTTTTTTATGATCTATATTACATAAATGACATTAACAAAACCAAGTTGCACACATACAAATCTAAGAAATATTCACCAAAATAGGACTATAATAAAGCAATTTTTTTCTTCTATAGAGAAAAAATTAGTGCAAACTTTCACAATTAGACACATAGGAGAAATCAGTGGTTTTCATGTAAGACTCCCAACCAATTTCCAGATCCCTAAAATCACCCTGCTTGAGTATCTAAGTTAGCTGTGAAAATCTAAAAACCCCAAACCCCAGTATAATCTAAGTTTCAGTAGCGTATTTTCACAGTCAGTGCAAAATGTTCAATGAAAATCTGACCTATAGCTGTCAAGACAGAAGTCTTCAGCAGATGTGACATATCAGTATGAATGTTGAAAAGAACATATGTAAATGCTGCAGTGCTGAGCATCGGCACACAGAAGTTTCTTGTCTGGACAGGTAAGCCTGTATAGAGGATGGCTGTGAACATTACAGTGAAAGAGGACTTCACAGAAGATATTTCACAACCCAAAATATTGTTTAAATATTTTAGAGAGAGCTGTTGTATTAAATTGCTATGGCTAGAGGTGATAAATAATTTGGTTTTAGAAATATAAAATGTCTCAATTCATCACTGTATGAAAAGGACCTCATTGTAAAATTTCACTAAACTTATTATTTGAAAGATATCCTGTATATCAAAGTTGAATTCAGTTAGATCATTTTTCTTTTATAAGAATTAATTGAGGCACAAATACACAAATCTTCTGTCTAGTATAATCCGCCATGATTCATGGTTATTTATTCTATGTTAGATTTATTTCTGAATTGTGCAGCAAAGCCTCTTGCATGAGTTTTCCTTGGTATTAATATGAAACCTTATTATATGAAAAGGACATGATAGATTATTTTTTTTGCCTTCATTGTTTCATGTCATAAACTATGGTAAAGTAGTCCTGAATTCCGTAGGAAAACCTCTAGAGCCATCAGATCACTAATACTAAATTCTGGAGTAAGTTTATTTTCCATGGCTGTGTAAAATGAAACAACAAAACACACAAAATGAAGGTATGATGATGCCATAAATCAAACTCTTAGAATATCCTTGGTCACTGTTCTATCTTTCAACAGTTTCGTCTGACTTTATAAATGCTTTTGTTTACTTAACGTGGCTCTAATCAAGTTTTTCAATTTAAAAGTTGATACATTTTGTAAATTAGTACCAGTTTAATAAAAATTAATTCTCCTAGTGTTAGAACCCTTCTACTATAATTCCTGCTGTGCATAAAAAACAACTCAAATGTTTCTAGGATAAACACTACAGAAAAATATATATTTGCTAAAGCAAACAAAAGGAAAAATAGATAATTTATTTTTATGTAATAAAATGCAATATATATTTTGCTGCTTTTACTTAATTAAATAAATTCCATCCTGAAGTGTCATGAGACTTATCTAAGTATATATTGAGAACTGATATTACCATTATTAAAGCAAAAATTATTTTATTTCTGTCTCATGACAAAATAGAAAACAAACTCCACAATGAATATAAACAAAAGGATCATATGCTATTTCTTTTTTTCCCCTAATGTCAGACTTGGATCTCCTAAAACTAACTGAATTTCAACTTTTATATAAACTACCTAGTCTTTATATATAATCTGTCATCAACCCCATATCCTTCTTCCTTCTAATTTTTGTCTTTCTTTGGAATAAATAGTTCAGATCATATTCTCCACTATAATTCCCAAATTCATTAACCAACTTATCTCCAGAAAACCAGCAACTGGGATAATACAATTCTTTTTTATTACTCGATTACATGTTGTTACCAGAAATAGAAATGACTTTTGTTTTCTACATTGACACTGAAATATTTATCATAAGGCCCTCTCATTCTTCTGACAAGTGAAGTAGGATCGGTGAGAAATTATTTATGATTGTGAGGGGGCAGTGGTAACATTAATGGTGTTGCTGATTAGTCCTCAAACATCTCCTGATGTCAACAATTTTCCAAATGAATGTGCATAAATTATAACGAACAAATCCTCCTGAATTCAGGAAGGACCTTTGGAGCTCCATGTTCTTATGGGCCAGATGACCTTATTTTTCATTACAGCCCAGGTGCCATATGCTGGTGACTTCACTTCCAAGCACCCGTAAAGGGGCATCAGCAATTTAAACAAAAAATACTTCAGATTTCAGGCATTCAGGTTTAACAGTTTATTTAATTTTAATTTTCTTTACAAAGCATTCAGCCTGCTAATAACTTTTATCTACCATTTACCTCTTAAGTTGACTCTGTTTTGGTATCTGAAAATTTCTGGTTAGCTTGCTGTGGAATGCTACTGGTGCTAAGATTTTATGAGTTCATGGGAAGACTGAACATTCACAGTTCTGGGTCAGGCATCTCCAGATTTGCAGACTGTGAGGAAGCACATATTTACAATTGTTTTTTTCCTATGCATCTGACACTGGTCCTTGTTGGCAATAGCATATTAGGCAAAGGATTAAGACCCATAATGGGTTGTTCCAGGTAAATCTTTTATATAGGTGGCAAGTGGTGCCTTTGATGGCATTATAAAGTGATGACTAGATCAAATAGAAGAAAATTAAAAGGAATTAATTAGATCTCCTTATATCACCATTTATCTTCTTCTGTTAGCTAAGAACAGATTCCAGATTATACTCTTGTTTCTGTATGTTTAAGAATCAAAAGAGAAAATTCCTTTCCCCAGCCTAAGAGCTGTGCTAAAGCTAAGCATTTATTTGATGATAGATGCTTATTATAATCACTTTCTAACAACTTGTTCAGCAATTAAAATCAATCATGCAGTTTAATTCCTCTTAATTTGGATACTTTATATATGTGTTTCATATGAAACTCTTCCTTCCAAACTTGATTAGCTGTTTTTAATAATCTCCATTACTCTTGAATCCTTCAACACACATAATTTTACTATTTTCTTCTCTCACATCTATTTTTATTTCAGTGGAATCACTGGTCTCAAAATGTACAGTACCTATTCTGCTCTCCTCTGTGGATTTTTAATCCATTTCTCTTCACATTCTAGCCAGGCACTCTGGACTATCAAAACTGTATAAATGTTAGTTAAACCACTTTATGTTCATGAATGAGAACAATCTCAGTCCACTTTCACAACTCCTGTTGTTTTAGCTTTAATGCTAACATGACACTGAAATTCCAACCTGATGCATGCAAATTATTATTGTATGTTTTGGTAGTGCATGACTTCTTGATTGCAATTCCTCTTTTTCCATTGAACGTAATGAATCCCATAACACTAAATTCCAGGTATTTCATCACGGTACTCAGTTATGCCTTTAAAACTGCAGCTGGAGTTTCATGCCTGACCACTGTAGTCACAAATGGGTGAAACAGTGGAAGGGCTGAAGACTCCTCTGAGACATCCTCTCCCTCATTCTGCAGTGATGTGGACCTTGCGAGTGTAGTCTTGCTCCTGCAAGTCCTGCCTGCAACCAATCTTGTCTGATATGAATACAGGAATCTGGGGATTCTGATCTCAGTTTCTGATAAAAGTATGAGCCTGCACTGTGTGATAGGATAAGATTCAGAACACTTTCTAGTTTCAGAATCAGGGGCCACACTGCCATGATATTATGACTTGTGGAAGAAGAAAAAAAAAAAAAAAAAAAAAAAAAAA
>NW_020799091.1:52579899-52725997 GCF_003259725.1 Athene cunicularia | reverse complement strand
TTTTTTTTTTTTTTTTTTTCTTCTGACCTTTTCTCATCCAGGCTTGATAATCTCTTAGGTAGTATTAGAGATGGCAAAGGCTGTAAGATTTATCCAAGATATGATATTAGAGCTGTTAAAGCCTTGAACTACTTCCTTCAGAAAAATGCACAGAAAAGGAGAAAAGAACCACAAAATTTTTTTTAAAAAACATATCTATCTTCTGTCTCCAGGGCTTATTGCTACTTGCAACTTGAAACACAGATACAGCAAACAGTCATAGCAATCTCTTCAGGTCTTGATACACTCACAGCAGCGTTATGTTGTTTATGATATTGCTTTCCCATGTCAGTCCCAAAATTGCAGTCACCACGAGCTATGGCATATAATTTTTAAATAAAAGGCAAAATCAGACAGAAATTATAAAGAATCTCAAAACACATAAAATCTATTTATCTTTAAATAATCTGAACAACACAGACCTTCCCCCATCTGTGCCAGGAATACTGATGAATTCACCAATATCTTTATTTATTACTATACTAGTGGTGGCGTGGGGAAGAAAAAAGAAGGAAAGAGAGTGAGCGTACAGGTTCAGATGTTCTCCAGTATTTACAGAGAAAAGCAATGATGCCTGCTCAGGTCATTATTGCTTCTAAAATGTCACAGTATCCTGGGATCATGGCAACAGAAGTTGAGCAACACAGGATTTAGATAAACCTAGATTCAGAATCAGAGGGCTGGAAGAGATTTTAAGAGGTTATCCAATTTATCTCCATATGTCTAAGGCTTTTGCTGCAAGATTTCTCAGTGCCTTGCCTTGCCTGTTCTTAAATATGCTCCTTCAGGCAGACACTGGATCCCAAAACTACCTCTTTTTGTCCCTTATTGTCCTTGCCACTAGAAAATTCTCCCTAACATTTAATCAGAATATATTTTAAATGTTTGCTATGTGTCCTAGTCATTATGGAAGCAGGTAACAGATACTTTTCTTCCCCCTAGGAACAGCCTGTGTGTACTTTGTTTTTTCTCCTAACAGTTTTTCTTTTTCAGGTTAAACAAATGTAATTTTTTTCTTTTTTTTTTTTTTTTTTGCAAGTTGAGTTTCCTAGATTCTTGACTGATCTCATAATACTTTTGAGAATATGCCACAGTTTTCCTGAAAATACTAAAATTGGGCTCAAGCTGAGTTTTTTAATGTAAGCATTTTTAATTGCTTACCCTGGTTTTCACACGTTACTAGTCCTTCTGATCCGGTTTGTCTGCACAGAGGTTAGTCTCACTGCCTCCAGTCCACATTCCCAAAGCCTGGCATCTTAATTTCCCTTCAGAATATCCCCAACGCAATGACTTCTGATGCCACTCATCTCCCATTAGATCTCTTTGCTAGTTGATTGATTCATTGATCCATTTCAAATGGCATTTCCCAGCTCAATCTGTGGTGTAGATCAGGAGTCTGTCTTGTTCAAATACAGTCTCCTTGTTTCTAAATTTGCAGTATTTTTTTGACTGTGTTTCTGAGGCTGAATTTGACTTTCCATAACAAAGAGAAATCTCCAGGCACTGCATGCCAAATGTACGTGTTCCTCTCTCGCATGCTTCTGTCACACGTGCCTTACTTTCATAGCAGACACACAGATGTGCCTAAGCACAAAAACAAGAGTGTCCATTTTTCCCTAGATTAACAATTCTGTTATAATAATATTAGTAAAAGAAACCTGATCTCCGTCAAAGAGCAAGAAATATTTTTTCACCTTCTGTTACAAAAGAACAAATAGAAACAAAATTGAACAAAGGACATTTTGACAGAGTAACAAGGCAAAATGAGGGGGAGGAAGAGGACAGATGTGAGCACCTTCATATATCTACTGAAGCAGAAGAGTATGTACCACAATATATTTAGTGTACAAGTACAGGTATTGAGATGTAGGAATTAATCTGCAGGTCTCAGGTCCAGTTGATAGTTTAGAGCACCTCAGAGTATCCCGCTCTTTTGGTTTTAATTAGTACTGTACTTCTAAATATTATCTACATGTCAGCTCTTTTAGGAAGTTAACACTAATATTTACTGACTAAAAATATAATTATATATATTAATATACATATGAAAAAAAATATTTTAGTAAGGAAATCTGCAAGCTAAACTAATATCAAAGTGGTCTTACTTTTAAGATGCAGTGCTTTTGTCACCAATTATTAGGTTGATCCACAAATAAAAAAATTGCATTAATAAAATATTTGTACTCTAATTAAACTACTTTTAAAAAACACTATGGTCTAGAGTTCAGTAGAATGTTTCATTTCTGTACAAGGACTTTAATCAATCGATCTAATCAATCAAAATCAAACAGTATAGTATTATACTATAAACAGTAATAGTATAATAAGAACTACAATATAACAGTAATATATAATATAGGTTTGAAATTATATAATATAGTAATAGTATAAGCAGCCAAACGTAATGAAATCGGGAATTACAGGATACTTACTTCAAATTGTTACTGAAATATTTGGTAGGAACAGTATAACTCATGTGGGGAAGGGCAACAAAACAAAATCCAGGAAGTAAAGCTGAGATTAAATCTCAAACATAGATATCTAAAGAAGGAAAAGGTCATCTTGAGAAGATCACTGAAAACTTAGGACAAAAGTTCCCAATGAGACTATCAAGGGAGTCAACCACTTATTGGGCCTTGGTGTTGCCTAAGCACTGGACTACCCAAGAAGATAAAGAAAAGTAGGCTTGTAGCTGTTTGCTGAAAGGGTATCCATTAAGTTTCCTTAGGTATTATTTATCAATAAATTACAGCTCCTACCTAACCCTTTTTAGATATACCTGAAGGCAAAGGCTATCACTGTTCCTTCTACTTGTTACCAGCTATCTCCCACTTTAATAACTCACCTCACACTTGTGATACTACACAGTAATAAATGATGTATTAACAGCATGATCTTTATAAAAAATTAATTGCAATGAACCTTTTCACATTTTGGTCTCTACCATCACAAGGACTTCCTGCTCAGAGAAATACTTATTTTGGTCATGAGAGCAATAAAACAAAACCAGAGAGTTCAGCTCTCTGAAAATCCTTCTGACATCCACAAATACTCATGTTTTGTAAGCTGTGAAATATATTGATTCCAGACATACACATCCAGGAGCATAGCAGTTTATTATTATCTCTTCTTTGCCTTTGCTGCTGAATGATGTCTCCCAAGCCGCTGCATACATAAAACAATACATGTGTTTCACCTTTAAAATGTTTTATCTCCATGGTTTAAATTTTAGCTCTCTCCTGAGAAACCATTGATATTAAGAGATTACTTCATTCTTCAGAGCCAGAGAAAGTTTTAAGCCAATAATAGCTTGAGTCTGCTATCGCACACCCTGTGTTAAAAGGAGCATTTTATAAAGATCTAGTTCAAACAAAGATCCATATTCTTTTTCTCCAACTGTATTTTGTAAATGTCAATCCAGCTTCTTTCCAACATATATCTAGGTGCCATAAATTTGAAGGAAAAATGTCTGAAGAACAATAGAATTCTTTTTTTTCTTTTTTTTTTTTCCTCAAAACAGAGATGCTGCCAGGTTTTTTTACTGTTTACAGGTGAGGCCTGAGAGAAGGAAACCCATGATGATTTGTTTTTTGAATTAAACTTGACACACACCTAGGGAAACAGTGTACTTGACTCAAGTTGGAAGCTACCTCAGAGAAATACAAAAGACAAAAGAAAAGACAAAAGTGAACCAGAAAAGTACCTTCTTACAACATCTTCTCCATTCCAACAGGGGAGTCCATCAGCAGCTGCCAACTCATTACCACACAGCTGATCAGCCAAGCCACCATAAAAGGCTCTGTAGAGCCGGAGGTGGCTGATAAATTCTCTGCACAGGGGAAGATGAGAAATAATTGACAGTATCAATCAATAACATTAAGCAGTACTGCTGTTGTGCATTTTTACAAGAAGATAAAGAATGTGCTTATTTTATTACTCTCCATTGGTTCCAATGATTTTTTAAATCAATTTGTCAATTTCCTGTTAGATATGTTTGTTTCTCTCAAATACTCTTCAGTAGTTTGCATGGCTGACACTCTCATTGGTCAAACTAAAAGAAAAAATCCAAACCTTTTCTCATGCTCTGAAGCAGGAATTATTTTCCTCCCACCTGACATTTTCTTGCATATTTGCAGCACTTTTCAATGCTACACTTCTACAAATATACCACAAAATGTTCCTCCAAAAAAGCAGAGCAAATAAAAAAACAGGTGTATATGAGTAAGTCATCTGTTTTTCGTAAGTGCTATCAATTAGTCCCCTACACAGTGTTAAAAATACTACAAAGAGTATTTGTCAGAGTTATAGAGCAACTCAAGATTTAGGTAAGATTGTTTTAAGATGTAGGTGTTAAATATTTAGTGGATATTTAAATAAACGTCTGGAAAAATTATATCAGTTTTATCATGTGCTATGCTGGTAGGTATTAAATTATGTATTGCTATTTTAAATAAATGTCAAGAAGCCCAGAGCTAATGATAAGGTTTTGTACTTAAACAAATTAATGATTTCTTAGTATGTTTTTAAAACTGGATTGTGATATTTATGTTTATAAATTGTTCATTTATATATTGAAAACCTCTTCCTGGGAGATGCATTCCTGCAGTGAAAAATTAAAATATTTATTCATTCTGGTTTAGAACATCACACTATACTGAGTTATCTATCACCTGCAGGCACAAAGACACCAGCAAATGCTGTACTCATTGCTCTGTAAGCCAGCAAACTTTACCTCATGTTAACTTCTTGTACACTGTCTGGAGTTGTGAAAAAATGCCAGATATATTCTATACATTTCCTTGTATTTAGTCAATGTAAGCCTAAAATGGCATAAGGAATTAAATTTTTAAGTCTTGTTTACTCCAAATTAAAACAGATAAAGCATGAGTGACTGTATACAGTCTGTCATTTAAAAAGCCACATGTTCTTTCTTGTAATTGTAGGACAAATATTTTCCACAAACCACAATGATTTTGTTTTGCTATGCCTATTAAATGTGATATGAGTGCCCTATTAAGTCTAAAACTGCATTTCTGAAAATCTCAGGTATGGACGATTTTAACTATGCATCATGTAATTGCCTATGCACAATCTATTTTAATATGTAAATATGACTCATCTCCCAGTTATGAATAGTCATATCTTGTATTTCTCTATCCCCCAAATTGCATCCTGAGTACACAGTACGTTTGCAATTTTCCTCCATTTCCCATTGAGTGCGAAGGATTTTGATTTTTTTCTATGCTTTGGGTTTATATTTTGGATGAAAATGAGTGTTTAGAGAGTCCTCTCATATTAGACAGTTGGAATTTCTTCTTCTGCACAATCAATCCATGTATAACGCAGAAATTGAAATAAATAAATCTGTCATAGTATCTTGTGACAAACTGCATTCTGGCAGAAGGGTCATTTAGTTTATTAGTAAATACATCCTGAGGCAAAGCTAAAGTTAATACAGAAGTAACGAGTAATTTCAGCCCCTGTTGATGTCTGACCAAAGTAGTTAGAAGGGCAGATGGTATGAATGTAAAATTCATATCATCATCCTCTAGACCAGATAGCATGTAATTACAGGCAGCTGAGCACAAATATGCAGTTGCAGTCAGTGGAAGCTGCAGATACTTCTTATTTGTTTATTTGGAAATGTTCATTTTTTCTTTTACAATTTTGTTCTCCATGCTAAAAACTGTATGCAATGTTCAGTTCTGGAGGAAAAAGCATTATATACTTTCAAGTTTGTATGTTACTACAGAAGGTTCTGCCTGGAATTTTTTTTAAATTCATCTGACAATGTTTGGTGTCAAAAGGACAGAGAAAATTTCCTTTTCTTCTTGTACCACACAGTACTAGAAAATACCAGCTTAGGTCTGATGGTAAAATTAAATTAGGAAAAGTTCAGACAGAGGCAGTCCACCATGTACTTTAGAATGGAAACTTTCATCTGGAGATGCATTTGAAAAATATTTAGAAATCAGGGAACACTTAGGAGTCACACATTTAATGGAATCTTTTGTTCATTTGTTTTCCCTCAAATAACTGTCATCGATCAAGTCTACACAGTTTGGAAGAAGCCTATTCTTTTCTGCTAAAGCTCGTTGAACGTTGCTGAGAGCAACCTGCTGCTAGAAGTACATTGGGAGGTAAATAAAGTGGAGTGAGACTCAGACAACAGCACTTCCTTAAAAGCAGGCTGCAAGCATTTGCTGAAGTCCCTCTTCCATGTGAGGAATTGCTACAGTTGCCATGGGAATATAAAGTGAAATATAAAGCAATTGTGACTAATAAGGAAGGTGATCCAGGAGGCAGCAAATGAAGATGATATCAACTATGAAGTTGTTAAACTGAAATCTGTGTCAGTGGATCTCAAACTTTCTCCCCTTTCTGGTGTGGCGCCTGTTGCATGTCATCAAGTGTTTCCAGCATCTCAGGCAGGCGGAAATCATGGGAAAACAGCACTGCTTGTGCTGCTCACTGCCTCTCCTGCCCCTTAAAGTCTTTTGGGCAATCTCCCTGAGGTTGGCGCAGACACACTTATTCTGAAACATGGAACAGTCCTGGGTTAAGTGAGATTTTAGAATATGGTTTCATGTTTGCTGAGTGCTAGGAATCACAAAACATCAAGAACTTGCTTAGCTACTATACATAAGACAGAGAAAATGTGCCTGTATAATGGGTATTGTCTGATGAACTTCCGTGCTGGCTAAAGCAAATTTCTGTTTTGTATCTCTTTCCATTCCCACAATGTTCTCTAAAACCTCTGTTTGGTTTTTGTTGGTTTGTTTTTTCCTCCACTATTTGGAACATGAAGGACCTTATGCTAACAAGAATAGTCTGACTTTGAAGCTCAGAGGCAAATCTTCTGCAGACATCAGGAGTGAGCACTTACTCCCTGCAATTCTCACACTTCAGTTTCCTTCTGCACTGCAAAATGAAATGAAAGGAAAAAAGAGGACAAAGGAACCCTCTCTGTATTTTAGAAAACACTGTGATAGAAATGAAATTTCTGATTTTAACTTTGTACTTTATTTGCATAATAGGGCCTTGATTCTCAACTGCAATACTATCCTTACTCCTTTCAGTGCTGTTACTCCTTATGGTCATAAAGACTTGATTATTTGGCTAAAGATAGATTGGCCTTTGAGATATCCTCAACTATTCAGGATATCTGCAGAAGGCTGAAATATACGATACAATTTGCAGGACACCTGCATCCTTCTTGGCAGCAGCAGATCAGTTGGGGTATCTGAGGGTATTCTCAAGTGGCACTGGATGCCTTCTAGTTGTGTGGTCAGCTAAACTGAGTCCTCCTCTCCACAGACTATAATGGCAGCTTAAACACCTACCTCATATGCAGTTAGGTAAATTTTACCCTGTAATGCTGAGCCAGGTATAAATCAAATCTCTGAGTCTTTGCAGTCATCTAAATTCCCTACACACTGGCAAAAGACCCAGAGAAAAAAAAAAATAAAAAAAATCAGGTGGACTTGCTTGAACGAGGATTTCAAGATTTAGCCCCAAATGCTTAGTCATCTCATTTTTTTAGAGTAGAAAGGTATGTAAGAACAATCACTCTTTTTTTTTCTGTCTGTTCAGTTTGTACAAAGTCTTCTGATAAAAGTCACAATCATTTTTTCACAGATTTAATAATGCCTGCTGATATGCAAGTTAAATGTAATTTGAAAATTTACACATAAAGAGAGAGATACCGTTCATATTCTACCATTGTTATTTACTCTTTTAAATACTTTAAACCACACCAAATGAATCTGGTCATATGTCCAATATTTCAGAAAACAAAATCTAGTCATAAAATTACTCTTCCCAAAAGGCAACAGAGCAGATTGTGTTGCTCAAATGCTTCATTCTTTGCAGTCTTTATTCTCTAGTAATGCATATGCCTTTGCATTGAATATAATCTATTCTGTTGTAAAATTAATGGCTTACTTTATTCTTTCTTTCTGGCTGTAAAACTAATGTCTTACTTTCTTCTGTTGGTGAGGGTTTCTTCACTGTCTCTTGAGAACATCTTCAACCCTTGATTATCTTTGCTCTGATCAAAGGGGCAACCTGGAGACTGCGTGAGCTTCCTTACAGGAGGACCACAGACCTTGTTCACCTAAAAGGAAAAAAGGTCACAAGAAAGAAAGAACACATGTAAACAAAAATTATTAAGTATCTCTCAATTCAGTTTTAGTTCACTTTAACAAGAACGTTCTGTGGACATTAAGATAAGAAAAGTATCATTAACTATCATAGGTCTCAACACTGTATCCATAATGAATGCTGTAAATACATAATTAGTCATTTTATAGTAGAAAAAAAATCTCAAACAAAATCACTCCATTGAAAGAATACCAGGTGTATAAACAAGTCACCATATGTATTTTATTTACTCTGGCTTTGTTCTTTCTGTAAGGAAAGTGTATTGTTATGCAGACAGTAACAGTAACCTCAGAGAACACGATGCATGGTGAACAGAAGCATATTTCCATTTTTTCTGTAACATACCCCAATCACATTTTTAATACTCATTGAACTTTGTGATTTCTTTCAGGGTTGATGAATTATTATGGCATGTTCAGCACAGTTACCCAGAGCATATAGTGAACAGTTAGCATGGTGGAAACTTGCATTACAACTTTGCAAGATGTAAATTTAATGATCCAAGATGTAAGTTTAACGATTCAGACCATAGATGTTGAAAATATCAAGGGATTTTATATGTCTGGCTTTCTAATCTAGATGTCAGTAGATACAAATTCACGTGAACTCCCAATTTCTTCCTGAATGATAGAGGATATCAATTCATGTTCATAGCTCATTATTCTTCCTAGTCACTGAATAAAAATAATTAAGGACATACATATTTATTAAACAAGAGATACTTCATGCTGGGGATCACATCAGACAAGATATTAAGCAGACTGAACAGCACATATTTTGTGTAAGCTAGCACACATGCACCACTGGAAAACTAATATTGTATGTGATTTATGAAAACTTGGTTTCAACAGGTAATCAGCTTTTAAAAAGAAGAAGGAAGAGAGGAGATCACTGTTGGCTCTAAGACAGGGATCCAGTTTTTGAAGGAGAAACATATTCAAAATGCACCATGAGAAAGAGGAAAGGGTGCACATGTTATACAACAAGGATTACTGTTTCCTGTTGCATTTTATATCCCCAAATGTAAGAACAGAGAAAGCAAGTAAATCTCATTTTTCAAGTTACCATCACATATATTAAAGAGAAAAGTGCAAGTCTTGGGGACATTTTCAACTAAGAACTGCTGTAGTGTTAGTTAAGAAAGATATTTAAAATTTTAAATAAAATGAATATATCTAATTTTGATGAGGTTCTTTGTTTTTATGCATGGTGTGAGTGGTGATAATGAAAGACTCATCGAATGTACTTAATGTACTTGCTTAGGCTAGCCAAAAGAAGAAAGAATCAGCATTATTACAACATATTAATAAGCTTTCATCTTGTGAATTAAAAGTGACTAAAATGAACAAATAAAGAAAATCAATAATTTTTACAATCATAGTAGCTTGGAATATGGATAATACTTGTTTTGTATGTATTATACAGTTGCTCCAAAATACTGTCTAATGACATTTCTCTCTCTTTATTCTCTTTGAGTGAATGTCTCAAGAAATGTATAGCACAATACTGATACATTTTAAAAGAAACCTTAGTTTCAAATGTGAAATATTTCTTAAAATGTTAACCTTGGGTAAACTTCATATATATAAATACCTTCAAAATCAAGTCATTATCTGAAACATCTTTTTAAGAACCGTGGGTTTTTTCCAAAAGCCATTTTTGGAAAATTCTGAAAAGAGTGTGAGTTAAATGATAAAAAGTGTTGTACAGCAGCACACACACCTCTGCTGTTCCCACAAAAAATGCATGACAGTAATCACTGCCGAGAACTCCGTTCTATCAATGATAGCAACAGCTCTCACAGCTGAAAATTACCTCACCAATCTCTCGCAAAGTCACTTACTTTTTCAGACATAGTTTCTGCATGTATAATGATGATGTTTTCGTCTCTGTTACCTTTCTCACATCTCTGATATTTAACCCCCTGGGACCACTGACTGACCGACTGGCTTTGTGTGGTGTCAGTTCTTTTTGTGTTTGGTACACCACACTTGTATCCCTCACCTAGCTGAATATAATCTGTCTTTTTTTTTTTTACTGTTCACTAGTGGCTGTCACTTTTATGTCATGTTTAAACAATTAACTGTATGCACATGCCAAATGTACTTTTGCCTCCCTCACTGGCCCAGTCTTCATTGTCACCTGGTTTCTTCAGTAAACTTGTGCACATGAAAAGGTCATATACTCTTATCTTGCCTTCAGGTGCCTGTTCTGTCTGTGAGCCAAATAATTTAAAACCAGAATGTCAGCATCTCATTTCCCAGTACAAGGCTGATGACAGTCCAAAACAATAGAAAAATACACTTTCCACAATAATGTCTGCTTTTTTTTTTTTTTAATGCATTTTCTCGATCTCCAGGAATGAGTACATGGTATAACGCGTATTTCCAGTGTTTTCTGAAGGACTCAACTATATCCATTAGTTACATTGTTTCTTCATTTTTAGTCTTCGGGCTGTAAAATTAACCTTCCAAGTAAAAAGTTATTCAGTGCTATTACCACCAGTCTTGACAGACATAGACTGGAATCATCATTTTGAGAGAATGGGAATGCTCTCACTACACTAGTGAGCTAACAAATGACCATTCTGCAGCAGTATCTAATCAGAATTTATTCTTTCTATCTTCCAGTTTCACTGAAAGGGTATTCCCACTGAATGTTTCCACACACTGAGAAATTTTCTTGGCTTCAAACACAAAATCCTAGAAGAGTGTATAAAATGACTATTGAAAGGGACCGAAAATACTGTAAGAAAAGTGAGACTGAAAAAATCACCAAAAATACTATTCAGGAGATAATCACACACCTCACTGCATTTCAGGAAGTATTAAAGACTGCTATAAAATTTTCAAACAGGCAAGCCTTAGCAACTTACTACGTTTTTTTCTGGGTTTTTTTGTTTGTTTGTTTGTTTCTTTTTTCTTTTGGTCAAATGTTCTTAAATACTGCACAATATTTAAGGGCATAAAAAGAAACCTCAGAAAATGATAAAACTCCTGATTTTCACAGTTCAGACAAACCTATTGTCATTACACTCAGCACGCTGTTATTATGCACAATTTGTATGCCACAGCATGATGACTGGGTTAATTAAAAGCTCTTGTAATAACCATGCAGTTAAATTGCAATTAGTGCCACACATGAACTTTATGGCAGTTTGATTTTGCTTGGTGCAATTCCATGGAATGTCTACTTCTAGTTACTTACAGTTTGGAAAACTGAAGCATCATAAAACTTTACACAGGACTGGACAATGATGTGTCCATCATATCAATAATGGTAGGATACTGTCATCTAAGTTCACATGCTCAATAGGAGAAATGAACCACATTCTTTGGGGTTTCTTTCCACTATACAAATGGTTCTTTCTGACCTCAGAATTTCTACAGAAATCATCTTACATCAAATGACTGAAGCAAACAGAATGCACAGTCCTGTGGCATACTTCAAACTAGATATACAGTGATTAGCTATGCCCTATCTTTAAGTGCTACCAGAAATAAGTCTCAGGAAACCTGAGCCTTTCTGCTCTACTTCGAGTCATAGGCTGTTGTGAAATACACTGAGAAGTCGAGCATCTTCTAGTCTTGCAGTGTGTCTGTAGTTTGTTTCACTAGTTCTTACTGCTGTGCATAGAGTAACAGGAGAGAAAACACTTCTCCGGGTACAAAACCTCTTGGGCTTAGACTCAGCACTACCTGGGAACCAGAACCAGTAGTCTGAAAATTGTCCTTCTTTATGCTTGTTTTGGTAAGTTTACCAAGCACTGTAATTTTTTGATACATATATATTCAGTATTGTAAATGAGGTATGTGTCAAGTTGTAACTAGATGGACACAGTCTCTGAGACTTATAAGCCATCAGTGTGGCTGTAGTCCATGCAGGCATTTAAAACTGCTTTTATTCAATGCATGTTTTAGTTATTAGTCTGGTGACTTTCAGTTCTAGCTAGCAGATCACAAATTTGCCACTATCCCTTACAGTAAAATCCCCTCAAACACTCATAAGCAAAAGGACAGCTGAAGTCTAATAACGCTAAAACAAAGCTACATTGAGATGGCTGGGATGGACTAGCTGAAAATACATGTTACCAAAAAATGTGGTTAATTATATTTATTTTCTAGGAATACACAAGTGTATCCTTTCTTTGAGAAACAGACTCTTGGTGAGTCACAAGCATTTCCAGCAACAGATTACTAATCAAACTAATACTATTAAAACTAATATCCACCCAGAAAAACAATGCATTAAATACTTATTAAGTTTCCTTGATACATTTTTAATCCTTGCAAGTGGATGTGTAATACTTTCAGGTAGATGATGGCTGTGTGTGAGCCAGAGGAGAACAAGAAGACCAATACAACATACTCGGTTTTGAACCTCATTCTGCCAGCCAGGCTCTGCAAGCATCACAGGAGAGGGTGGCTTCTCCGTCACCAGGCAACACAGGGGTCTGGCACTTTCTGATCATTCTAAGCAGGTGAAAATGAAGATATCTCAAAGTAAGAATAGCTTCTCCTCTTAACGTGTCATAATCTCCAGCTGAGCTCCTGCTGCAGGAGCCAATATACCGACACTTAGCCCGTTTCACGGGTTTGTCGTCTTCTACTTAAACCACAAGAGGGAGCACCAGGATTTCAATATTTCCAAACCCTTAAGCAGGCTTTTATCGTTTGCTGCTTAGAACAGTTGCTTATTTAATATCTAACTTCTGTTGCAAGAAAAAATGTATTTTGATATGTGAGAGCTTGCACATGTGCATGGAAGATTAAAGTACTCCCTACTGAGACAAAATTCAAGTTCTTGAAAACAAGGAGAGCAAGCATTTGGTACAACAGGCCGTTTTTCCTTCAGAACAGGAAAAAGACACTAATGAGATTGTCTAAGGAAAGAGTGGTGGTGTACCACTAACGTTTACAACATGGGAAAATCATGCAGGAATTTTGTACTATTTCCTTTGTTTTCTCTGTAAATTGTGTATTCTATTTCTGTGTCTAGCTGTCTCTTTCTCTATTCTGCAGACTTAGGACATCTTAGGCATCCAGGAACTATAAGCAAGCACCTGCAGTTACAGCAGCAATTACAGTTTTGTAAGTTTTATACATTGGTTTAATCATTTTACAGAACTTGCAAGAGAAGTCCAAGACAACCTAAAAGGGGCAAACATTCTAAACAACAGCCTAGAGAATTACAGAGTCAAGCTGATACTTAAAACAATGCTTGCACAAATTATTACACACTCAGTTTATAATCACCTGCAAGAAAAATCTTAAATGGACTCGTGTTCTGGTTTCTGCTGGGATAGAATTAATTCTTCTTCTTAGTAGCCAGAATAATGCTGTGTTTTGGATTCAGTATGGGATTTCATATGAGAAGAATGCTTATAAAACACTGATGTTTTCAGTTATTGCTAAGAAATCAAAGACTTTCCAACTCCCCATGTCCTGCCCATGCGCAGGTGTACAAGAAGCTGGGAGGAAGCAGGGTCAGAGCACCAGACCCAAATTAGCCAATGGAATATTCCTTATCATGTAACGTCATACTCAGTTTATAAAGGAAGGTTGGCTGGGAAGGAAGGGGTTCTCTCTCGCTTCCAGGACTGTGATTGCAAGATCTTGGTGTATCGGGATGACTAGCCATGAACAGCCTGGGTATCAGTCGGCAGGTGGTAAGCAATCGTGTGGTGCATTAACCATTTGCACTATCTATTACTGTCATTGTTTTATTTCACTTCAATTACTAAACTGCTTTTATCTCAACCTAGAAGTCTCCCTTTATCCATCCAATTCTTTTTCCCATCTGTCATGAGGGGAAGTGTGAGCAAGCAGCTGCATGGTGTTTGGCTGCTGGCTGGGTTTAAACCATGGCAACTTGCCAAATAAAGATAATTTCAAAGCAATTTTATTTGAATTTGTAATTAAAAGCTCAGGTGATACATGAAAAAGTGCATTTATAATTTTTCAGGTGAGACAGAGTTGGAAGTGGTTGCAAGCTCAGGAAATAACCAACTCAATTCAAAGCAACCTTGTTAAATTAATAGTTTGCCCCATGCCAACCAGATGGTATTGAGAAAAGATAAATGCAAACAGCAGATACACAAAATGCAGACCCACCAGCAAGGCAATGGTACCCTCATGAGAAAAAAATGAGAGGATTACATGTTGAAAAAAAAAAAAAAAAAAAGGAAAATAATTTTCTGTGACATATAAATAAAACTACAACTTGGAGATATGGAACTAATTATTCCACTCTGTTTGGCACTAGCACAGCTTCAGTGCCATATGCCTTTCATGGGAAATCTACAGTCAAGATGGAGGATCAAGAAAGAGACATAAATGCTAAGAGTTTGCAAACCTTTTTTTTTTTTAAAAACACTTATTTTTAATACAGTTTTGCAAAAGAGTGCTGTCCAAGCTGTTGGATTCTGGGAGCCACAGTCCACAACTTTCATGTGACTGAGACGTGTATCCTCCTTCTACTACTCCATCTACCAAAACCAGTGCTCCAGACCAAGTTCTTGACACTGTTCTCATATCTTGTCAGTTTTAATTATCTCTGATTTCCTTCATAATTTTTCATGTTCTGATTGTAAAATAAAATCTAATAGCCCCCTAAATTTGAGTTACTTAATATACTTCTAATTTGTGCCTTCTGCTCTTTAATTACTAAAGCCTTAAACGGATTTAATTCTGCTGCTCCTTTCATGAGGGACTAACACTCAGCAAGTCTGGCAGTAAAAATAGTTTCTCCTTCTGAATGGGGGTGGGAGGGAAGGAAATGATTTTTTTTTTAATGGCTTAATGTCAGGGGAAATCCTAATGTTCTTAGCCAAGTTACCCCGCAGCCAGAATACAGCACTGCCAGTTCAAACTCTTCAAAGGCAGTTCAACAAAACTGCTTCTTCTGAGAGGTTGCCAGCTTTCCTGATCCAAGTCTGCTTCGGTGGATGCCAAGGTGTTTCATTTATGTTCAGTGAAAACACTCTGTGGTTCTCCCCTGAAAAGCAATTATATAAAACCGGCAGTAGCCCTTTCCAAAGATCATCTGCCTGTGTGTAGTTAGACTGATTTATCTGTGCTCTCTAGTGGCTAAAATATACTTTATTGCTCCTTACTCCTGTATGCCCTGCAAATACAGCTCTGACGTAGAGGGCGAATATTATGCCTTCTTGTCTGATACAGGCAGAATTGTTCATTAAATCTAAGTAGAAATGTATCCAGAGTCACCTGTGTAAACCAAAAGAAATTCAGTAGGAATGTGACTGTCAATGAAAGCAGAAATGGGGCTCTAGCCTTTGCCAGGCATGTTACTCACTTAAAACAAAAAACATATTACAACTTACAATACATAAAGAATTTGAGGGAGCAAAACAAGCTGGCTGCATCAGTGTACCTGCACAATGTATTTACACTTCGTGGCAGGCTGCAATTTATGTTCCAAAATTGTGAAGGGGAAAGCAGTTTTGTAAGCAAGATCTGCAACAAAAGTATGTAAGTCAATAAAATCATGCACACTTACAGTAAGTCATAATGCATTATTTCATTTTGCATAAGACACTGTCAAAGACTTTATTTAGATAATGGGAGAGTCACCTCTTCATGATAATAAGGAATCAAAAAATGTCTAAAAAAGAAATTAGGGATAAACCCCACTATCTAGTTAGTTATCATTTCACAGAACCTGTGTTTCTCCCCCTTTCTTATAAGTGAGGTTTTTTCCTGTATCTGTAAGTGTTTTAGTGTCTCCTCACCCTCTTATTTGAATCTGGACAAGCCAGTTTCCTTTGAAGATGTTTTGTGATGTACAGGACAGTCACTTGCTTATACATGTTTATATCATTTCAGGGACCAAAATAGTCTGAAAAACTCATTTGCTTAAAAATCCCTGAATTTGCTGTTACAAAGTTTTTCTCTTCCAGTACAAAGGGTTGGTAGTGATTTAAGGGCCAACTGAGACACCAGAAGTCTGCTCAGCTCAGTAGCTCTCTCTGAATAGTTATTCTGCTTCACAATGAAAAAGGAAGAGCAGAGAGAAAAGAAAACACATACACAGCCTACAGAAAGGATTCTCAGTTCACTTCTTCTTTTACACTTGTTCCTGCCTCTTACTTGGCTTTGGAGAAGGAGTGAAAAGCTTCCTTTCTTCTCTTTCTGCAAAGATGAAGAACCGGACTGCAGCATTTTCAGCCTCTTGGAGCGCCTTCCTTACTTTCAGTTTAGCTCCCCAGTGGACACATTCAGACAAGCCTGCCATGGTGCCAAAGGAAAATTAGACATCTAGCATGTCACCTAAAACCAGAACATGATGGCAGCCCACACTGCTTACTCCACATTTTTCAGACCTCTGAGTCCCTATACAGTCAATGGAAAGAGGAAGGCCATTCTGGATCCATGCATTTTGCCTGAATTTTGCCTAACTTTCTGTAAAAAAAGAAAATTGGGAGGTATATTAAAGAACCTATGCTTTCCTGACAGAACAGATCTCAATCTTAAGAAGGAAGTGCAGCAAACTGAAAGATTGAACAAAAGACTCAAGTCATTTCAAATTGTGAAGTGGATTTGCTCTGAACACATTGAACAGGAATGCATAATGCATGCCATGATATGTTCCTACATTATTTACTTGGCAGTCTATACTGAACATACCTTATGCAAACCTGCACTACTCAGCATTGGTTGCCAAAGCCATGTGTGCATGTTGATAAGTGCAGCGGATTGACCTTGGCTGGCTGACAGACCTCCACCCAGCCACTCTCTCAGCCCCCCCTCCTCAACAGGACAGGGGGCAAAAATAAGATGAAAAAACTCGTGGATTGAGATAAAGACAAGGAGATCACTCACCAATTGCTGTCACAGGCAAAACAGCCTCAACTTTAATTTAATGTGTACACACACACACACACACACATACCAGTAAACAGGTGAAATAGAAGCTAGCTCAAAGAAAATTTCCCTCTTGAGTTTAGAGCAAATACTGACAATGCCTTGGCATTCCTCAACAGGGGATAATTGAGACTCGAGCGGGTAGACTTCGCCCTGGCCTTCCGTCTGGAGCAGACGACACCTGAGAGGCATCCCAGCTCAGGGGAGATGCTGGTCACAGGCCCGCTGCAATCCAGGAGAGCTCAAAGGGTCTCCCTTGTGGTCACAGTTTATAGGGTCCAAGATAATTAATTTAATTAATTAATCAATTTAATTAATTTAATTTATTGCCAGTTAAAAGTAGAGTAGGATAGTGAAAAACAAAGATGAAACTAAAACTACCTTCCCCCAACCCTCCCTCTTCATCCCAGGCTCAACTTCACTCCTTTGTTCCCAACTCCTCTGCCTCCCCTCTGCCCCCCAGGTGCTGCAGGAGGGATGAGGAATGGGGGTTGTGGTCAGTCCTTCACACTTCGCTGCTCCTTCCTCTTTACCCTTTTCTTCTGCTCCAGCATGGGGTGCCCCAGGGGCTGCAGTGGCTGCTCCACCTGCATGGGCTGCAGCGGCACATGTGTCACCACGGTCCTCTCCGCAGGCTGCAGTGGGGATGTCTGCTCTGGCGCCTGCAGCACCTCCTCCTCCTCCTTCTTCTCTGGCCTTAGTGTCTGCGGGACTCTTTCTCTCACTCCTCACTGCCATGCATCATTTTTGCCCTTTCTTAAACACCACCTCGGCTGAGGGGCCCAGCTGCCTGCCCGGGGCAGCCACGGCCTCTCCCCACAGAGGCCGCCCTGCAGCTCCTGCGCCAGCGCCGGGGCACCTGCACCCAGTACCAGTAACCCCACTGCAGGAGTTGCAGGGGAGGAACCTGAGCAATGTGGCAAATTAACTGAAAAAAAGCACTTCTCAGACAAGTGTGAGACATGAACTTGACACTGGATTTGAACTTCTTCGCACCGAAGGTGAGAAATATGTCCTCGCTCATTTCCATAAATGAAAGGAAAACTGGCTGAAAGAAAAGGAATTGGAAATGATGTTATCTGGAAACAGGTACCAAAAGCTGTGCTACCATATACTCAAATGCTGAGAAGCTGAGGAACGTAGCAATTGACTTTATTTAGACAGACAGGGTTTCATGGCTTCATGTTCTGCTCTTATATTTAACAAGTTCTTAACAAAAATGAGAGCTTCCAGTGCTTGCTACACATCTGCTAGTGTATCAAAAGCCTTAAAATAAAAATACTAACAGAACATTAGCAAGTGTATACACAGCAATGTGTATAATTTTTTCTTTCAAATTTGCACTTGAGGAGTAATGCCCTGATAAATGAAAGGAGCAGATCATACACTAACATACATTTTTCCAAAATGTGTGCATAACTATGGATGTATTATTGCCTCTGCTAATATTTTGAGCAGGACTTGAAGCCCTTTTTCTACACATTAGAAGCAAGTAGACCAATTTCACTGGAAAAGGACACCAAATTTGAGCAGAATTCTGCAACACAGAGCTTGCAACAGGGATTCCAACATACAAGAGATGCTCTGGGATGTGATTATCAGTATTTTTATGTTGAATATTGTAGCTGAGATTTTGTTGTTATCTGAAAAACACCTTTTTTTTGTTACAAATCTGTAAAACAGCATGGGCATTTATAGTGGTAGTTTATAGTGTGTGGAATAGAGAACAGGAGTACAGAAATAAGGGTAATACTTCAGATCTGAGTAACTTCAAGCTACTGAAATATATAACCAGGATGGATCAAACCAGAAAAGATGGGAAGAGGGAAGAGCTGTCAAATCACGAGGTATATTTAGGTAGGAAGAAAGCCTACTATTCAATGAAAACAACTTTTCATTAGTTACAAGACATAAAAACTTGCTTTGTTGATTTTCACTTCGTTTTCAAAGTTCTACATTCTCTTTTCTGATGAACAAAGCCCAGTTTAGCCTCAGAAGAAAACCTTTTGACAGCAGCAAGGAGCTTTTACACTTTGAAACAATGTGGAAGTGAAATACAACACTAGAGGAATCTGAATTAGATGGAGGTCATGACTGCAGTACACTTCATGCTACATTAAAAAATGACTGATGTATAAAAATATGCCATACTTTATTATACAAGGACCACAGTTTTTCACAGCTACAGCTGGATGCATATCTGTGAATGAAGAGAAATGGAAGGTGATAGCATTCAACTGTGTGTTAGGTTAGGTATCAAAACTTCCTTTAGAACACAATGACACTAGCATATAGACATGTATAAGAGGAGGACTTTAAATGCAATTACTGTTCAGCAGTTTCCACAAATCAGTTTATATTGATCTTGTGAAGTAATTTAAATTCATCAATTTATCAAGTAATTTAAATTCAGCAAAGTAATTACAGCAGAGACATATGCCAAAAGCTTCAGGCAGAACTCCACAATTTTATTCCAAAGTCTGCTTTGCTGAAAATTACGTATTTAATTTTTTACTTTTTTTAAACTGTATGGCATGTTGCTCACTTGGGCTTTGTCTTTTACAAATTGGTAATGGGAATACACACTTGGTGAAAGTTAAAGCAGTACAAGGCTGAGTCCAGTCAGACAGTTTGGTGATAGGAACAATATAATTAGTTTTCCCACAACATCAATTTAGGTTTGTATCTCTAAACCAAGGCTCATTTTCCCTCCACAGTTTATCATCAATACCTCCACTTCTCTTGAGGTATATAGCTTTGCAACCAACTCCTTTGAAAACCTCTGGGCTATCACTCAGCCTCTATTTTCATCATTCTGTCCTGGGGAATTTAATCCAGACTTTGAAAATGTATAAGGAGTACTTCATATACTTCTCCTTTGACCAAAGATCTGTGAACTAGAAAATGTGTACTGTCTTGTGTAGACTCAGTTTTAACAGCATATTGTGGTAGTGCATACCTTGCATGGCAATGTTCATAAGCCATGAGATAAAGTCAGTGCCCACATTCTGCATGAGAATAACACCACAAACATGATAGGTTCCTGCCTTGTCCACGATGCCCATATGTGGTTCCTATCCCATCACAGCTACTGACTCAAAGATGGCTGGCTCCTTGGTAAGAATATTCCCCTGATGTACCCACCTTCTAAGGCATTTCACAGAATCACACAATTGTTTAGGTTGGGAGGACTTCTTAGGGTCATATAGTCCAACATCCCTATTCAAGCAGGGTCAGCTACAGTTGGTTGTCCAGGTTCATGTCTAGTGGGGTTTTGAATATTTCCAAGGATGGAAACTCCACAATCTCTCTTGTCCTGTCAGTGGGAACCACTGAAAAGAGTTTGGCTCCTTCCTCTTCCATGGCTCATATCAGATCTCTACACACACTGATGAGCTTCCACCTGAGCCTCTTCTCCATGTTGAATAGTCCCCGCTCTCTCAGGCTCTCCTTATATGAAAGATACTCCAGTCCCATAATCATCTTTGTGGCTAGACTCATTTCAGTTAGTCCATCTCTTTCTCATACTGGTGATACCAGAACTGGACATAGAATTCCAGATGTGGCTTCACCAGTGCTGAGCAGAAGGAAAGGATCACCTCCCTCAAACTGCTGGTAACACTCTGACTAATGTAGCCCAGGAGACTGTTGGCCTTCTTTGCTGTGCAGGTGCATTTCTCATGTTCAGCTTGGTGTCCACCAGGACACCCAAGTCCTTTCTTTCAAAGCTGCTTTGCAGTCAGTCAGCCCCCAGCATGTACTGGTGCATGGAGTTATTCCTCCCCAGGTGCAGGATTTTTCATTTCCCTCTATTAAACTTCCTAAGTCTCCCTTCAGGCCAGTTGTTCTGCCTGCCAAGGTCCCTCTGAATGGCACAACCATTTGGTGTATCCCTCTACTCTCCATGGCCCTACCCCATGGGATTCTTCCAAGCACATATTTGAGGAGGGTGAAATCTGGTCTCATGAAATCCATGGCTGTAGTCCTCCTCATTTTTGCACTGCTTTCTCCTCAAGGCTGCTCCCGACTTTCACATTCCTGACACATTCTTCCTCATTTTCAAGTATCAAGTCCAGCAGAGCACCCTTCCTTGTTAGCACTTATGCCAGGAAGTTGTTGCCAATGCACCACAGAAATCTCCTAGGTTGCTTGTTTACTGATGTGTTGTTCTTCCAGCAGATACCAGGGTGGTTAGAATTCCCCCATGATGTGTGTCCCTTCCAAATCAACATCTGAAGCAAGAAAGGATTGACAGGCAGTACCCTTACCTTGACTACTGTCAGAAGGATCAAGTGTCCACTATCCACAGTCCTCTCCTGTTTTCCCCTTGTTTTGAACAAAGCCTTCCCATAGGAGACTCCTTCTATTCTCTCCAGCTGAGACTTTTCACCCTCTTTACCCAATGAAAAATGAAAAGATGACCTTGCCCCCTCATCACCATAAAAATTAAGGCTATTGACATCCTGAAAACACACTGGCTGCATCCATCTGGCAGTGCCCTGAAAGTCTGGTAAGTGTCAATGACATCTTCAGTGGTTACAGCATTCTGCACACTAGTTTCCAGCAAGAAGATGTATTACACCTAGAGGAAGAAGGTGAAAACAGCCCAGGCAGAATGAGTAAGAAAGGGTGAGCAGGGACAGGCTCAACAAGGATATTTGTCCCTTGCAGTCCTAACAGATCCTGTGGCACAGCCCTAGCAGCAGCAGCACAATGCTACTCAAGACCTGATGTGCTGGATGACAAGAGAACAGTGCCACACACTTTGCCATAGGAACAAGGCACAAAAAAAAAACCCAGAAGGTGTCTGTTTTTAAAGAAAACAGCACAGGTAGAAAGACAGGACAAAAGCCATGTGAAAAAGTAGTTTGTATCACATATAATCTCAAGAATGAGAGGAATAGCTAAAGAAGAAGAAACACATGTCAGCTACTGTATCTTTCAGATCACATGTTGTCTCTGCCCGTGGAGACTGCAGTCTGTCCTCAGCAAGGTCTCTTTGAAGATCATCAGTGTCTACATCATGCCCCGTGGCAGCAGCATGCTCTGGCCTGGCAGTGGGATGCTGGTGCTGGGTACTCTGCTGACCTCCTGTTACCAACTACCCAGCCTTCCTGCCCTCCCCTATGGTGACAGACACTTCTTGCTAAGGAGGGATTCTCCCTGGTTGATGTCAACGAGGTGCTTAAAAACAGCTACAAATTATCCCATCTGCAACTTACACTGCATTCTTCATAAGAAATGCATAAGGAATGCTGACAGTGAAGGCTGGCAGTGCCCTGGCTCCTGTGTCACTGTTGTAACCTAAGCCTGGAAAGAGGGTTGATGGAGTGTGGGGGACCTGCATATCTTACCCAGGACCCCAGTCCACTTCCCTCACCCTTACTCACACTCCCTTTCTCCCATTCTCTCTGCCTCTTATTTCAGAGATAATCCTCCTTTTCTTTCCCAGTGAGAAACTGCAAGCCAGCAATCCACCATACACTCTACAAGGGCATACACACATAGTTAGGTATACACAGAGTGGTTTGGCTGTTTGATGCCAAAAGTAAGGGCACTGTTATTCATCCTGTCTCTCTGCTGATTTCCTGACTGCTAGTGGCAACAGGACCAAAGTTTGGGAGTAGCGACTGGAGCTAGAACAGCTCTCTGTACTGGGGCCATCCTAAGGCACAAAACTCTGCCTGCAGCACTGACAGTGATTCTCTTGTCTGCCCATGCTGAGTACACCTTGAACCTTATTGTTAAACAGGGCTCTCTTATGAAGGGAGAGTGATTCATCCTCCAGGGTAATCATAGCAGTCATGACAAAGAGCTGGAGCATGTGTAGAGGCACGGAAGAGAGGGAAGTCTGGGATTTGAGTAACAGTAAATTGACCCTGCCCTCAAGTAGCTTTTCTTTTGCTGCAGCACTGGAGAACTCCCTCAGAATTATTCCATCTGCATGTCTCTGCATTGTGCAAATGATAGAAAAAGTCGTATAAGCAACAGCAGATGAATTACAGACAAATGCAGTCAGCTACTTGGAAAAGCCAGCCAGACATTTGTCTAAATTTACCTATTTCCAATCAGATAAAGTATACCTATGATTGCAGCAGAGAAATTTACTGTGCAACTTAAATATAAACGACATGGATAATAAACCAAAGCAGTCATAAATTATACAATGTTGTGCAATCTGCTTAATTTGTAAGATAATAAGTGATTAGGTTGTTCTATAACAATTGCCAGTTTTACTCTAGTATATACAGTAAATTAGGCTGTGAAATCATGTTTTCACATAATTAATTATTCTAATGTGTAGAACTTCTGTTTCTTTTTAACCAGGGTTTTGATTTTCTGTCTATGCCATTTCATAAAAGCGAATGGAATAGAATAGAATAGAATAGAATAGAATAGAATAGAATAGAATAGAATAGAATAGAATAGAATAGAATAGAATAGAATAGAATAGAATGAATCATACTACTTCAGTTGGAAGGGACTTCAAACAATTATCTAGTCATACTGCCTGACCAATTCAGGACTGAACAACAATTAACACATGTTATTAAGAGCATTGTCCAAATGCCTCTTAAACACAGGCTTGTGTCAACCACCTCTCTAGAAAGCCTGTTCTAATGTTTGACCACCCCCTCAGTAAAGAAATGTTTCCTAATATCAAGTCTGAGCCTCTCCATTTGTAAAATACTGGTTTAATATTTATTTTAAAAATAATAAAACCTTGAATGCATCACTTCAAAATGGTATATTTTTTCATTCATTTTAGGTTAAAGCTTTGAGAAAATTAAGATGGCAAAAGTAAACGTACATTATTTCTTTTTAAAAGTTTCAAAATCCAAAAGTAGGAGTCATTTCAATAATGACTAAGACTATTAGGCAAGAAAACAAAATCCAAAGGAGCAAAATTGAGGTTAAAGCCCTTACCCATTTTGCTAAAGGGTATGCCAAATTCATAGTCCTCAGAATCAAAGAATGATGAAAGGTTCTTCCACTAATGAGGCAAAATAAGTTAAGCTAGTGGCAAAATAGTCACTAAATTTGATAATGAATGTATGTCCCTTCCATGTACATACTGCTCCTTCCGTGTACATACTGCTGGGTGCACTGAAACACATGGAAATAAACATTAGCACACTCATATGATGTTGTTTAGACAGACTGAATTGTTTTAGGGGAAATGTTTCATATTTTCCCCCATTACCCTATTTTTCTGAATTTTCAGTTTTAATGAAAATGCTTAGTTTTTTCTTCCATTCTTCTGTCTTCTTGAATTTTTATTAGATGGATAACTCCTAAGTTTTTCAAGCAAAATCAGGGGTGAACATTATAAATAATGCCTGGAAGTACAGCCTAATATTTCAATTACAGAAAAATACTGTAATTATATCTCTGATTGTTATCAAATCGATAACCATTTTTGGTTAACATTGTACTGTGTATTTTTATATGAATATAGAATAGAGATAGAAGTCCATTTCAGGTGTGATGACTACAACTCTTTGTGATAGCTACAACTTTATTTTAAAAAATTATGAATTTCAAATCTCTTTCTTGACCTGATTTATATAAAAGGTTTAGAAAAACATTTTTTAAGATTAAAATTCCTTTAAAATAGAGTAACAAAATTAATTGTATTTGAATATCATTTCAAATAGTTTGTGAACTTACTTCACGTGATTGACGAATGCACTCTGAGCAAATCAAAATGCAGTAGCTATGAAGCAGTAGGCATGAAACTGTTGTATTTATAGGCATATAATCATGTAAGTAAATAGATTTTAGATACTGAGGAAGTGAGTTCACAGGATAGCTACTTCAAAGAATGCTCATGTCTTGCATCTCTTTTAAGTGCTTTAACCTGTAAAGCTATGAAAGTAACAAAATGTCCAGGAGCAGCACTTCCCACAATTAGAAATGCTGTTAATCTGGTCATTTGCTGACAATCACGCTTACTCCTTTCCAAAAATAAAACCTGAAATCATACTATAGCTTGTAGGTGTATGTTTTTTATGTATCTGGGCCTATCAAAAGATGATTTTCATCACCTCTCCACTCCTTTTTTAAATACAAAAAATTAATTTGTTTAGTGCACTTCTACAACACTTCATTTTCTGGAATGGCATGGAATAAGGCTGTGTGACTTTTCACTAGAAAGACTCCAATAAAAAGCAACAATATAAAACAGATTGTAGAAGGAATAAAAGAAACCCCACAAATATTCTATTTATAATGTTTATGAATATGTCTTTTCATGAGAATATTAAATATAAAACATCAGTATATTGTAGCAGTTCTGACTGTTTAAGTGTTTACAGCTATTTCAAGCAAAAATAAACAATAAGAAAATAAAGCTCTAAATACAGTTTATTAAATTCTACTTCCTGATAGCATTCTGTGACACAATAAATATTTTTCCCAGTATTAATGACAGATTTCAAAAAGAGCCAGACAAAAGTCTCTTTTATATAATTATATCAATATAATTATGCATATTTTTTAGAAGACACGTAACTCAAATATTCTTTAAGGATTAGGCTAAGATCAGTGAAAGAAGAACTTGAGAACTTCGGTAAGTTTGCGGTTTCATTATCTCCAACTGTTTAGAAGACTGATCTGATCAAAGTCCACATTGGTTAGAACACAGTAAAGATACAGTGCTTTTGGAAAACCCATTCCAAATCTTTGTAGGCTTACATTATGTATAAAAATACATGCAAGAATTTTACCAAACCTAATGCACAAATTCCTCACTTTCAAAATTAGGAATAGTCATAATTTGTCTGTGTGATTTTATTTTTTTCTGTTGCATTTCTGATTCCCATATTTTTATATTAAATTATATAGCTTTTACTATTGTGGTCACATACTTCATTTTTCTTCTGATCCCCAAATCATCGGTGCCCAGAATACACAAAGAACAATTTTTCAATATTTTTTTTCATCTCTTTTATTCAGTATTTGCCCAGGACAGGACTAAGCAGAACTAACATCCTGGACTTCAAAAGGGCTGACTTTGTCTTGTTTAGGCACCTGCTTGAAAGGATCCCTTGGGAGACGATCCTGAAAGGTACAGGGGCCCAGGAAGGCTGGGCGCTCTTTGAGAAGAAAGTGTTAATGGCTCAGGAGCAGACAGTCCCCAGGTGCTCTAAGAGAAGCCGACACCAGAGAAGACCACCCTGGCTGAACAGTGATCTTTGGCTTGAACGCAGGGAGAAAAGGAGAGCTGACAGCCTTGGGAAGAAGGGGCTAGACACTCATAGTAAAGATGCTGTGATGGCTATGCAGCATGGAAATCAGAAGGTCTAAAGCCCAACTGGAAATTAATTTGGCTCAGCAATCAGGGACAACAAGAAACGTTTCTGTAAGTATGTCAGTAGCAAAAAAAAAAAGACTAGGGAGAGTCTCTATCCCCTGCTAGATGCAGAAGGAAACATGGTAACAAGTGATGAGGAGAAGGCTGAGGTACTTAGTGCCTTCTTTGCCTCATTCTTTAATAACAAGACCAGTTGTACTGAGGGAATCCAGCCTCCTCAGCAAGAAGACAGAGACTGGGAGAACAACTCCGCCACAGTCCAGCAGGAGACAGTCAGTGACCTGCTGCATCACACAGACACACACAGGTCTATGGGACCAGATTGGATACACCCGAGAGTGCTGAAGGAGCTGGCTGGGGTGCTCACCAAGCTGCTTTCCATCATTTACCAGCAGTCCTGGCTGACCAGGGAGGTCCCAACAGATGAGTAGTTGGCCAAAGTGACGCCCATATATAAGAAGGGTTGGAAGGATGATCCAGGAAATTACAGGCCTGTCAGGTTGACTTCGGTGACCAGGAAGCTGATGGAGCAGCTCATCCTGAGTACCATCACACAACACATGTGGGACAACCGGATGCTCAGTCCCAGTCAGCATGGGTTTATGAAAGGCAGGTCCTGCCTGACAAACCTGATCTCCTTCTACAACAGGGCGACCTGCTTATTGGATGAGGGAAAGGCTGTGGATGTTGTTTACCTTGACTTTAGCAAGGCCTTTGACACCTTTTCCCACAGCATTCTCCTGGAGAAAATGGCTGCTCGAGGCTTGGATGGGCACACGCTTTGCTGGGTAAAAAACCGTCTGGATGGCCGGGCCCAGAGAGTTGTGGTGAACGGAGTTAAATCCAGCTGGTGTCCAGTCACAAGTGGTGTCCCCCAGGGCTCAGTTTTGGGGCCACTCCTGTTTAACATCTTTATTGATGATCTAGATGAGGGGATCTCAATAGTTCAATGTAAAGTTTTGAGGAAAGATTTGATTAAAAAGCCTTGTGACTTTTCTCTTTCTCTCCTCTCCTGTTCCTTTCCCCTCTTCCTTCACCTCTTACCTCAGACCCATTCCACTTCCTCTCATGTCCTCAGTTTGTTCCACTCTGATGGAGCTCTCAGCTGCTGGGTTACCCAACACATGACAGCACAAGTCTTCACACACCAAAAAAAGACCATGGCTAAGAGAGACTCTCTCTTACAGACAGCTCCCTCAACCAGCTACACTTTCAGCTGCCAAAGCAGCATGCACACAGGGAAAGCGGTGGAAACACACAGCTGAGGATGGTGCCACAGAAGGACTTGGGCAACCCAGTGTGAGAGTAGCTTAAGCTGCCACAGTGAACCCTTCCATGGCATGGGGCTGTGCCATTAACCTGTACGTAAAGGGAATGAAAACACACTCTTATGCTGGGGACAGTACACTCCATCCACACAAAACTGTAAAATCTGTCTAAAATCTCTCTTTGTCCTTCTGTTGTAATGATGACAGTGGGTAGCATAACAGAATGGAGGTAACACAAAACAATTCTTTAAAACTTGTAAACAAGTTTCCATGGGGGGTTTGTTTGTTTGTTTTTCCTTAAATAAGGCTTAAATGTGTTAAAAAGGGCTTGTGCATTCATTAGCCTGCATAGTTGCCCTCAGTAGGGATTTCCCGAGCAATACTCAAGCTCAGAGACCGGCACATGACAACTCAAGCTGAGCACAAAGACAAACACAGGATGAATCTACAAGGTCCTCTGAAGCAATAAGCATTTTTACCTGTGATCCAATGCTTAAGAATCTTTCTCAGATTATCTTCATAATGAATACTGTTCTTATTTTCTATCATGCAGCTCTCTTAAACCTCTATTACATTATATCTGCATAAGCATACACACAGGAGTCTGCTAAAAAAATTCTGTTCCAACTCCTACCAGCTAAAAAACATAGGATCCACTATGCACTGAGCATAAATGGTACATATATGGACATATATAGACTTCAGGAACACAGAACAGAACTGTAATAAATATATCTCTGTGTATAAATACGTGAAATATATAAATATGTGAATAGTTCCACAACCCACACATTTCCACTACATTCTGCAGAATAGTGCAGAATAATGTCCAGGTAGAGAGATGATGAACAGGTGCTGCACTTATTGGTCAGTCAGCAGAGCTATGGGAGGCAGGAATTAAAGGTGTGAGTTTGAAACAGGAAGAACAAAGGGAAAGAAATTCCAGCTGCAGACAGAGTGGCACTGCTTTGCTGACCCAAACAGAAAAGGGAACAAGTTGTAAATACCAGAAGAAAGTTCTGTAAAAGGATGCCATGTTATATAGGCACGAGTTGTCTTTCCACACTACGAAGAGCTTTAAGTATGAATATACATTATATTTAAATACATCCATGCAATATGTTAGGAAAAAATTACTTTCTTTTTTTTTTTTACACAAATTTACACAAATATACACGATTAGACAGAGCTGTACAAATACATGTATCACTAAGAAGGATACTCGGTTGATTCTCATATTGATATTTCTATATGTGTATATCATACCTCCAGACACTTAAAGATTTTTTTCTCTGTCTTCTTCTTTAAAACTCATAAAAGTACTTACTGTGATGAAAATCACTTTTAAAACTGCAGAGACTACTGTGTGCCTAAGCGAGCCATTATTTGCTGGCTCATAATCATCTTTTCTGTGTCTGTTAGAATTACTGATGCATTAATTGCTTATCAAAATTTGAAACAGTTCATGAGTCACTATGAAGATAAAATAAATAAATATTAATGAGCCAATTTCAACAGAATTCATGTCATCTGCCTCTTAAAGCTGAAAGACTGTATTTATTACATGTCAGTATTAGGTGATACCTAATGTATGGGCAAATAATTAAATATTCTCAAGCCGTACTCAGCAAATGAGAACTGACTGACTAGATCACCATGTTTCAAGGGATCAATGCATCATAGTCTTATAGTCAAACTATAGATTAAGGAGAGAAAGAATTATAGAGATTAAATGAAAGATACATCTAAATGCATAGGTCAGATGCAGATTGAGTGAAAAATGAAATATTTCGTTTCTAAAGTTTGGGTGCCATTCTGTATGAGCAGATCTTTACAAAAGTAAACACTTGATCTTCAAACAAACACTTCAGCACAAAATATCGTTGCATAAGACATTTTAGTGTTCCTTACATCATATGAGGGGAGGGCAGAAGGAAGGCACTGATTTTTCAGGAATATCAAAGCATTTTATTTTGGATCAATATGAAATATTCATTAAGCCAAAACACTGGGTGGAGGGCTCTTCACCTATTTGTATTTTTTTTTAATTCAAATTGAGTGAAATATATTATTCTGGAAAGTAAAAACTTTTTCATTTTAAAAATATGACTGTGTTGAGAGACTTTTAAATCTTGGCCAATGGAGGTTCACCGTCCAAGCGTAAAACTTCTCAAACTAAATGACCCTCGATGAAACAGGAAATAAAACTCCTTCCCCTGAGTCTTTACTTTCTTATCCTAGCTTGTTCCTGAAAATTGTAGCTAAAAAAGATCCCCCAAAAATCTGAGGAGGAACAGGGAATATCCATAAAAGGCAACTGTAGCTCTGGAAACATAATAGGAATTAGACAGAAATGAGTGAGCCACTTTTGAGCCCAACTGTCATTAGTGAAAAACCTTTTTAAAAAAAAAAAAATCAGTTATTCTCAAGAAGTTCAGCAGCAGGAGATTCTGGCTAATGTAGCTGGCTGGTATAAAGCAGATAAAATGGGAAATGCATAAAAATGGGCAATTTCCCTGTTGCTGACTACAAAGAGGATGAAGAACCTATTTTAGTAGACTGTGGGCCTTAGTGAGAAATGAAGTATCCTCTATTTATTGTATTAGGTCAAGTTGTTTATTGTGAGAGGTCATATCAGCTGCTTAGAAGATGCTGCAACTTCAGTTAGTCAAGTAAAGAGGCACGCTGTGGCAGTCCTAGAAGTATTACTGCACCTCATCTGATGCCACATCACAGTGACACCCAGACACCGTTTATACCTGTGTACACTGTTAAAAGAAGGCATATCTCCCCGGATCAAGATACCCAATCCAGCATTAAGTGCAGAATATATCACTATCAGTGAAGTCTGTATGAATAAATACAGAGAAAAATGCAATTATAAAATGTTTTGTGGATTAAATATAACACAGGATTAATTCAAATTTTGCTGCTTACATAACCTTCATAAAGTTACAGATATACTAGCTTTCTTTCTAATGTGTAGCTAATTAACAATGCATTTTCCCTAACACTATCTTAAAATTTCCCACTTCATGCATTCACAGCAAACATAACTCTCACATAACTTGCTTTTTCCTCTTAGGTATATATAAAGAAGGACTTAGTTCATGCCACAAAGGAACTGTGCCACTTTCTCTGAAACCTACAAAATTATGCAAATAATATATGCAAAGTCATAGGTACTTTGACAGGCCACCAGTATCGAGAAGGACTGTTTAAATTTATCATTATGTGCACATAAGAGAACAATGAAGTAATTAAACAATTTTCTTATGTTCATGAAAAAAATTTTTCTGTGCTCCTAAGAACTGTTCTTAGTATGTTGTACAAAAAAGTTTCCAATCTGCAAGCAAATACTATTGCTAAGATTTATCACTCTCATTTACACAAATGTCACTGTATTAATATTTTTATAGAATATTTGTGAAATTACTTTTCCCACAGATAATCTACTCTTCTCTCGTTAATATTTTAAGCTTCCAAGCTTAATGACACATTCCACTATTCACCCTTGTTCAGCAGAATTTAAAAGATGCAGTTGTAAAGTTAAATCTAAAGCATTTAACCTAAACCAGTGCGTCTTCTGAAAACATTAACTTCTAAATAAAGAGGGTGAAAGGAATGAAGTTTCCACTGTATTGTGTCACAAAAATTTTCTCTCAGTAAAATCTTGAAAAGAGCTATGGGTTCATGGGAAATGAGAAAAGATGAATTCCACACAATGCTGAACTTGTGAATAGAATATGGGAAATTAGCAGGTCATGTGCATGATTAAAATAAAAACTGGCAGTGCTGGAAAAATGCATTGTCAAATAAAGCTGAACTCAGATACAAATGTGTTCATCACCATAAAAATGGCCAAACAAGTAGCAGTTACTAGTGTTACTTTTCTTAGTGTCACATTTGCACCTAGCATGGATAAAAACAGCTTCTTACCTGCTCAGATAACTCTGGCCCATTGATACGAGCCTGTACGAGAGCATCATCAACAAGTGAATGAAAGTTTAGAAGCACGTGCTCAATGTCATATGTTCCGCTCATGGCACTTGAGAGCTCCTCCAAGGACTGTATATATCCCCGCCAGTGAAGATCCACTTCTGCCACGTTAGCTAAGCAGCCTCGGATAACGTTGAGGCAGTAGCCCATACAGGGCTTACTTAAAGTCAGCCCCTGGCAATGGGGGCAGTACTGCATTCTCAGTAATGCTCTGCTGCAGTCTTTAGAGAAATGCAGATGATCTGTTGTATTGATCACTTCAATCCCCAAATTCAGAGCCTGCAAGAAAGTCCGGCTGGGTAACAGTGTTCTTCCCATTTGTCCTATGGCCTTTCTGGGAATGTTACCAAAGGGCCTGATGTCTCTTCTCACCATTTGGAGGCATTCCGCATATTCCAGTGAAATGTCAGTCAGACCAGGATTAATCACGTGATTGTAGACTACTGGGAAAAGGGTGTCAAAAAATCTGTTGACAGATTCCTCTGTGCTAATGTCTGCACCAAATATGAAGAGTCCAACATCTGTGAAAAACTCCTGAACACGTGTAGTAGCCTCAGCAGCCATGTTTCGATATGCATTGCAGAAAAGGGTGCTTGTGTAATTCTCAGCCAGTCTGATAAGCATTTCAAAGGTTTCTGTAATAAATAAAAAGTTCATTATTTTTAAGGTTTAAAAATAAGAAATTAGAGTAAGGACTTAAAACAATTACTATCACTATACCTTACATTTATCCCAAAGGCATTTTTGCATTAGAATTTATTAAAAGAAAAACTCCTCACAAACTGACAACTGTCTTTTGTATACAGGTAAACACTTTACAAGTAATGTTACAATTAATAATCCATATATTTTCTTGGCAGGATACATTAAACACAGTCTAAAAATATATAAAAGGAAATAGATTATAAACTGAGTTATTAAGTTACAAAATACAACAAAACCCTAGTGTTTGTGTCTATGCATAGACACACATAAACTCTATAATCTCACAACTCATTCTGAAAGTTGCAATAGAAAGTTAAACGCTCTCAGTCACTCCAGGTCATTACTCTTACCATCCTAAATGGATGGGCAAAAGTAAAATTAAACAATTTAAACAACTTTTCCATTCTATTAAAACTTAACTTTTAAAAGATCAGTTTTGTCTTCTTGTCTCCAAAGGAAGGAGATGTACCAAACACACATGAGAACGTGCTTTTAAACAATGCTGTTTGGTCTGGGAATTGCTATGGTCAAGCAAAGTGCTAGAACATGCAGAACTGCTCTCCTTGGACACTGTGATGGATACACCCTCTCTAAGCCTCAAGATCTGCATAACTGGCAAAGCCCAAATGGATAGACTTAATTTCATGTATTAGGTGGCAATCATTAAGTACACTGAGTAGTTTTTAATAAAACAGTTAAAGAATACTAGAGAAGTATTCTCTCCTGCCTTGACTTACAGAACAGGTTGTTAGTGGTTGGAATGGGCTGCCCAGGGAGGTGGTGGAGTCCCCACCCCTGGAGGCATTCAAGAGTAGAGTCAACATAGCTCTGATGGATCTGGTGTAGTTGGGAACTGTCAGTGTTAGGTTAATGGTGGGACTGGATGATCTTCAAGGTCTTTTCCAACCTAGACAATTCTGGGATTCTGGAATTTGCAGGTAAGGAAAAAGGCTGGGTTTCACACCAGAAAAAAAAGAGTGTTTGCACTGAGAAATTTCCTAGATCTGCCTGAGAAGCTTGCACTTCAGGGGAAGGCAAAGAAGCTATAAAGGTCAAAAGGAAACTCACCTTAGAGTTGAGAACAAAAATACATAGAAACACGTATTACAAGTATTAACCCATTTTATCCACTGGATGGCTATGACTCAGTAACTTTCTTTTATTCATTCAAGCTTTACATGCATTTATTTTTTCACATTTATTTTTTTAATGCCACTCTATTGAAATAGAGTGAGAAAAATATGAAGTACAGTTAATATTGTCCAAAGAGTGATGTTAAAAATAGGCAGAATCAAATAGTGTTATACTATGTCTGGCAATTACTGAAGCAATCTGAAGTTTGATGTTAAGTCACGGACTGAAAGAAATAGTAGAAATCTGAGAATAATTTCAATATAATAACCAAGACTGGCTATCACATCTTTAAAATATATCTATGCATAAGAAAAAATTCTGATAAAAAGCTTGTTCATATCAGTGAAATGATTCTCACTGGCTTCAGTGGTTTTGAAATTGCACGCTTTGTGAAAAGTTCACTGAGAAGACATTTAAGCTAATCTCCTTATACTTTCTAGGCATTCTTTGTTTTCTGCAATAAAAATGAGAAACATGCTTATCAATCAGCCATTATCTCTATTCCTCTGCTATCTACTATTAACTTAGTTTCATATTTCCTTAAGACTGATTTTGCTAACTCTCTCTTTACCACTCCTCTAACATTACCGTAAGTAAGAAAAAAGTGTTGACTGCCCACAGTAAAGAGTAGGAAAGTGCATCCCATGTGTCTTTTTTGTTTCACTACTATGGCATATACTTACATGCATCTCTCCTAAAGTGAATTTCACTATAATTATTCATATGTGCCAAATATCACAGTGATTCAGCAAAGGGTTTGTTTTGTTTCAAAAGTCAGACTCCTAAAGTCAGGAGCCTTCATGGAGCCAGGCTCCCACCAATGGAGACCTATTCGATACAGCAAAGCCTCTTCAGTTTATCCCATGAGCAGACAGGCAGAAGTGCCAGCTGAGTGGCTCTGTAATAGCTGCCTGCATCACCACCAGCTCTGTGACTTTTCTGAACCTCAGGCCCTCATGTCAGATCGTACCTAGACACCTGCACTGCACCCCGTGTCTTTCTGGGGGAGTAGACTGAGACAAAATATCAGATAGGGCATATCAGATTGAACAAGATGCTCCCTTTAAGGCAAATGAATCTCCACCAGCTATAAAGGCAGTTTGGACCCGTAGCTCACATGGAGGCACATATACATGGACAGCTAAATTACAGCCTTAAATATCCTACAGTACATTATGACTCATTTTTATTGGAGGGAAGAAGGAATGCCAAGGAAGTACAGTCCTACTATGGAGGCTTTATTTAGTTGTTTAAGTGTGTTTTCAATGGCAGATGCTGTTCATCTGCCTGTCTGGAAGGACATGGGTACCCTGCAGGTCCTGTGTCACATCTGCAGGCTTTGTGTGGATGCTTTGCATTTAAAATGGTACGAGATGGCTGTGCCTAGACAACTGGCTTAGATACCCAATTATCACTGGCTCAAGAACCCTTCATATAAAAGCTTGGAACAATCAGAATAACAAAGACAAAAAATTAAGTCAAATTGATTCTTCTTAAAATAATGAAGTGTGAAGAATATTAAAGCCTCCTAAGAAAATGGTTATTTTTGTAACTGTAGATTCAGTCTTTTGCACAAATTTTGCCAATGCTCCAGATGAAATTTGTTAAAGTAAGTAATGTTAGTAAAATAATGATGTTCTAATAATTTCTTTAGAATGACATGAATAAGGTTTTTATGACCTTTCTCAATTTTTTTATTAATACTTTTTCCTAGATGAAAACTATAAAGTATGTGATCTAAAATGTCTGTTACATTCCATGGCTGCAGTATCCTATTACCAAGAGCACAAATGCTGGATGAAAGAATAAATCATGCTGCACATGGCTAATCCACAGATTTTACAATGCGGTCTAAACAATAACAAACCTTCAAGATTGAACGACATTGTTAGTGCCCCAGCAATCCACAGATGAATGAGTACAATAATCAACTACATGATTTATTGACTATTTGTGCTTTTCTAAACAGCATATGATAATACTGACCACTTGTGTTTATGATTCCACATCATGCTGTTGAATTGTAATTTTAAGATTTCTTACAAAATTAGTTAATCATGTTTTCCTACTGGAACATTTTCTACTTTATAACTGCCAAAGCTGTTCCAGAGATTTTGTTTTGCTCTCAGACAGCTCAAAGAATGGAAGAGAGCAAAGCAGACCTATGTTTACTTTCAATATGGAACAGCTCCTGTGAACACCTTACAATGGCAATCTATGTAATTTACAACACTTTCAGAGACTTCAGTGACAAATCAAGTTATGCTGGTTCCTACTGCAAGCAAATCAGAGATTTAACAATGTGTTTCTCTGTCTTCTAAGCCTATGGGCCCACACTAACAGCATCAGTCTTAATTATTCAGCCAAATAAAAGAAGTGGTGAGTTTTCAATCAGTATAAATCCAATACATATAAAAGACATTTTAAATATAACCAAGATGAGCCAGAGAAGTTCTTTTTGTTATTAAATGATTTTTTAATATCCAGGCTCACTGCGTCTTACTTCCATCCTTTATGAGATCTTCGTAGTAACTGCTACACAATGTCCTACAGATACCTTCTGCAGCACTACTGTGAATAATGTCTAGTGTTTACCATGGGTGACATGTCAACTTTATTTTTTCTTTGGCTACACTTAAAATTATGATTTGTATACTCCTAAGTCAAAAATCAGCAAAAAAAAAAAAAAAAAAAAGTAATATCTCTCTTCCTGGTTTTGCTAAGAAAGAACAAAACACAGGCTAGGAAAAAAATGTAGAAAAGCACTTGTTTGTTTCATGTATTGCATAAATTAATCTGATTCTTCACATCAGTACACATACACTTTCTTTCTTGATAACAGTCTATTTAATAAAGGGATCACAAAATGATGTAAAATAACTATTAGGTCATTAGTTTAAAAGATTTGAAAACTTTCATTCACTTTCTTTAACCTTTCTGTTCCTGAGCAGGGTACATCTAAATTATAAAGATAACACAATGCAGTAATCAGTCCAGTGGATTAGTGGCTTTAAAAGACAACACAAAAGTATACACGTGCCTTGTTTACTAGAACAACTCACAAAGAGATTGAAAAAGAAATCTTGGATTTTATTCCTGGACATTAATCAGATTTAATGGAAATGTTACACAGAATGAAATAGAATTTGGATTGGATTTTAAACCAACCCTGCAATTCTCATTCTTAATAGTTTTGGCAAAGTGTCTTTCTACTATAGGTACCTTAGAAAATTAATGTAAAACAAATTTCTATGGAATCTCATTGTTATAGAAGCAACTGCATTTTCTTAAGCTTACCCATTTTTCACACAGATAAATGTTTTCTGCAAGCTGCTAAATGAGAAAATGCATGGTCTAAATTCTGAGTATTACCTTCTGAAACATCCATAGTACTTAACACAAAGATAGTCTAACAAATTAAAGCTCCAGTATTAGTACTAGGCCAACAAGTTGTGAAGTCTTCTAATTCAGTAGTAATTCACCAGCCTATATTACATACTACAAAATAATTCACACTTAGGGTAACATCTAGAAGTCAATAACCAAAGAGGTTTAAATCCATCCTTGAACTATAGACATAGTGTTTAGCAAGAATGCCTTTCACAGTTCAGAAGGGATCCAAAACTTTAAGTAACAGCCCATAATATACAGGAATCCAGATATCTAAATCTAAGCAAAAGCTGAAAAACCTACTAAGATTTTTAAGTTATTATGCCTCAAGGCATATGGGGAAGTATTAGCTTGTTGCTAGTTGCCATTAATGTTCGGTGATCTTGTATGTTTTCCTTCTGTTTATGGGAAGTGCATATAATCCAGAAGCATCAAACTCTCTCTACTAAATATTTATAGTCCAATCAAGTGTATCTTGCATACATTGTCCTACTGGAGTCAAGGAGAATGCCTCAGGTACCGTTTACAACCCAGCAAACCAAAGGCATTCAAAAATTATGTAAAAGAATATGAAAAATAAATTAATCCACCCAATATTACATACATCATATCCTTGTTTAAAATATATCAAACAAGGAAATACACACATGTGGGAAATTCAATGATTTCTAACTACAAAGTAGTACACAATGCCAGATACACTGCAAAATTCCCTAATTTATCATATTAGAAAAATGAGCTGGAAGAATAAAGTCTTCAAGACATAGAAATGAATTGTAAAGAATGAATTCATTAGGGGATTGCTGTGAAGGTTATATGGAAGAGAGATCAAAAGGATAAGTGCCAGCAGAAGATATTTGAGACTCACTAAAGCTGCTCCTCATTAACACATATTTCAGATTAATCCGTTTCATACATTATACTTACTATTGAAGTCAGTAAGAAAAGAGGTAGAACAGATTAAACCTGTTGGAGCTGAACCAACTTTGTATTGCCAAGTGTTAGTGATACACCTCAAACTTAACAGCCATGACTATGGGACCATTCACCTTGACAGTTTGGAAGCAACAAGAGGAGATTGTTTTGTATGGTACCGGGAAAAGAAATAACTAGCAATAGAGCTCTACCAAAACCTTTTTTCTTCTTGGATTCTGCTTATCTTCCCTCTGATTTTGCATTTTTCTGGGTATTTCATAGGCAATGCTTTCTCGTTGGAGGAAAATATTTCTAAATTCTGAATATATTGCTTACTAGTTTAGAATGAAATATGCTCAGAGCTGCAAGCAGAACACTCCAGGGGATCACAGCTTTAAAACTGGTATCATATATAGAAGTTGTCTGAAAATCTTTTGACATAAAATGTTGTGCTTGGTTTGCAAAAGGACATTAAATTGATAATGATTTGTAATTTGCATTTTTAAACATTTGCCATAATAAATAAGGAATGCAAATAATCTCAGATGTATGAAAAGGCTATTTTTTGAAAAGGGAAATTTGGAATTTATAGCAGGATGGTGTGGAGATAGGAAGGTCATAAAATTAATTGATTAGAAGGGTAAAATTCATTTCACATAACTTCAAACGTATATATGTAGGGCTAGTCACCTGAAGCTCCCTAAAGTCAGGTGAGAGACACAACAACTTCAAAGGCATGACTCATCTCTTCAACTTTAGATTATTACTTCTGGTGGAGATGAACTGCTCTAAGCATTTGTTCCTCTCCCTTGACTATAAAGGGATGTTAGAACAAATTGCTCAGGTATACAAAGATTTACATTTAGTCAGGGTGAATCCCTAAGATTTTTGTAAGGAACTAGTATTAAAAGAAAGTGACATCAAACAATATGATGCTGCAGTTTATACAAATAAAGAGCTGAGATAATCATGCTTTTACCAAGTGGTCTTAATAATAGATAAATGACAAACTTGTAATATATTTATGCAAAACATGTTTCCTTCTGCACAGCTGGTTACATGTTTTTCTTAGAATGAAATAAAGTATATACTCGGTTTCCAGGGGGTTCGGTAAGCATCATGACTTTACATACTAGCTTTATAAAATGTAATCAGGTAATCAGAGAGGAATTACACATGAAGAGAAAGAACAACCTCAGGAAGATTTCCATAAAGCTGTGATGATGACTGACATCAGATGAAACTTTTGTCTTTATATTTTGAAAGTTTAAAAACTTTTTTTTTTTTTCCCCCCCCAATTATCCCAGTTTTATGCTCGCAATACTCACTCAAATTCAGTGAGCTGGTTTTTGATTTATACAGGTTAAAGTGAAATGATAATCAGGTTCTAGCAGATGCAACAATACAGATCAACATTTCTTGCACATCAAACAAGTAAAAACACTCCCTTTGTATCACTGAATATTTAATCTGACAGCTTTCTTCTAAGTGTTGGTTGAAGTTTGGTGAATTCCTGCATCTCTTAGTCTGAGGAATTCCACACTAAAAATCATCACACTAGTCAAAGAAATTTGAGTAGTTCATTTACTTAACATCTGACTACATGTCATGGGCTTCAAAGGGCACTCAAAATGTTTGGTAAGAGATTAGATGCATTTTTTATCTTCACTTCATTTTTATTGAGAAAAAAAGAGAGGGAAGAAAAATGTCCTTCAAGGCTGCATTTCTTAAAACAAATGTCCATGTTTTCCATAGAAGTTTCAGGAACAATGACGTTTATAAGTGGATCTCTATTAATGTTGAAGTTAACTTCTGTGCTCTTCTGTAACTACTGGATATCAAGAAGAAAAACTGTATGACCCTCTGCATAGCTTTGTTATACTAGTGAATAGCAATCTAATCACTATTAGTGATTAGTGATATGTGCAAAATTGTTCTTAATGTAGGCAATGCAAATGCATTTTGGTTTATGCCATATATTTCAATACCTAGTTTGCAGAATGCTGTAAAAAAGGAATTAATTGGAAGTATGCACTTCCAAGTTTCAGATAGGTTAATAAACGTAACATTTCTACCTTGACAAGATAGAAACTCAAAGGAGGTGGATAATCATGCAAACAAATAACACTCTTTTCCAATTACAAGAGGAAAATAGCACCTGTCAACAACATAAAAGTCAACTTCTCTAAACTGGTTAGGGAAAGACACAGTTTTAGTATATAAACTTATCAAATTTAAGTGAAATTCAAAAGATATTTCAACACTAAGGAAGTCTTGGGAAAGAGAAATTCTTTCTACAAGGACTTTTTAATGACAGTTGGACAGAATATTCTGTGTAGCTGCTTTTGATGATAACATGTTGGGATCAAATATTGATATGGATTGGAATAGTGCACTCTAACTCATACTTTCTTACCCAGTATGACTCCTGATTTTAATACAATTCATTTCTATACCAATGCATAACCATTCTTTAGAAACAAAAACCTAAACAATACATATTAAATGATCTATTGTTGCTGGTAGCTTTGGCACTTAGAATCACAGTATCAGTATCGTTCAGGTTGGAAAAGACTTTTAAGATCAAGTCCAGCTATCAACCTAACACTGTCAACTCCACCACTAAACCACGTCTCTGAGTGCCACATCTACAGGTCTTTTAGATACATCCAGGGATACATTACTCAACCACTTCCCTGGGCAGCCTGTTCCAATGCTCAATAAATCTTTCAGTGAAGAAATTTTTCATAATATCCAATATAAACCTCCCCTGGCGCAACTTGAGGCCATTTCCTCTTGTTCTATTCCTTGTTACTTGGGAGAAGAGACTGACACCCACCTCGCTACAACCTCCTTTCAGGTAGTTAAAGAGAGCCATATGGTCTCCCCTCAGCCTCCTTTCTTTCCAGGCTAAACAACCCCAGTTCCCTCAGCCACTCATAGAAATTGTGCTCTAGACCCTTCACTAGTTTTGTTGCACTTCTTTGGACATGCTCCAGCATCTCAACATGTTTCTTGTAGTGAGGGGCCCAAAAATGAACACAGCATTCAAGGTGTGGCCTCACCAGTGCTGAGTACAGGGGGACAATCACTTCCTTAGTCCTGCTGGCCACACAAGCCAGGATGCTGTTGGCTTTCTTGGCCACCTGGGAACACTTCCAGCTCATACTCAGCCGGCTGTCAACCAACACCCCCAGGTCCTTTTCTGCCAGGAGCTTCCCAGCTACTCTTCCCCAAGCCTGTAGCACTGCTGGGGGTTGTTGTGACCCAAATGCAGGACCTGGCACTGAGCCTTCTTGAATCTCATACAATTGGCCTCAGCCCATCGATACAGCCTGTTCAGATCCCTCTGTGAAGCCTTTCTACCCTCAAATAGATCAACACTCCCACCCAACTTGGTGTCATCTGCAAACTTACTGAGGGTGCGCTCAGTGATGATCCCCAGATCATTGTTAAAGATATTAAATAGAACTGGCCACAATACTGAGCCCTGGGGAACACCACTTGTGACTGAAGTTAACTCCATTCACCAGCACTCTTTGGGCCAGGCCATCCAGTCAGTTTTTTAGCCAGCAAAGAGTACACCCATCCAAGCCATGATCAGCTCATTTCTCCAGGAGAATGCCTTGGCAAACAGTGTCAAAGGCTTTACATAAGTGTAGACAGACAACGTTAACAGCCTTTTCCTCATCCACTCAGTGGGTCACTTTGTCATAGAAGATCAGGTTAGTCAAGCAGGATCTGCCTTTTATAAAGCCATGATGACTGGGCCTCATCACTCATCATGTGGTTGTCCTGTACATGCCGTGTGTGTACATGACACTCAAGATGATCTGCCCCATAGCCTTCCCCAGCACTAGGGTCAGACTAACAAGCCTATAGTTCTTGTTCTTCCAGCTCTTCTTGCAGATAGGTGTCACATTCGCTAACCTCCAGTCAACTGGGACCTCACTGATTAGCCAGGCCTGCTGATAAATGACCGAAAGTGTTTTGGTAAGCACTTCCACCAGCTCCCTCAGAACCCTTGCATGGATCCCATCTGCCTCCATAGGCCTGTGGTGTAGCAGGACATTAACCATTTCCCCTTGGATTATGTGGGCTTCATTCTGCTCCCTGTCCCTGTCTTCCAGCTCAGGGGGCTGTGTGCCCTGAGAAAAACTGGTTTTATTCTTAAAGACTGAAGTAAAGGAGGCATTAAGCATGTCAGCCTTATCCTCAGCCTTTGTCACTATGTTTCCCCTCACACCCAATAAAGGATGGAGGTTTATTTAAGTAGCTGTAGTCAGTTAAGACTGCTGAGCATACCCCCCCTGAGCATATCTGTAGGGGAAAAAAATGCCAGAAAAAACCCAAACCAAAACACCCAGCAGAGCAATGTTTCTCCCCATACTTTCTAGAAGAGCTACTGCACTTGTAGCCTGTATCAGGTCTTGGCCAAGGGGAAAACCCATCTGATTTTTCAGTCCAGCTCTCTGGCCTCATGGCACCAATGAACAAGAAGTCAAAACCTGGATTTCTTTATATAGTCTGGATTTCCTTCTATAGTCTATGTATGTTGTCAAGATGCAGTCTACTCTATAAAAATTTTTGAAATCCTTATCTTTAATAGCAATCCAATTTTTTTCATGAGATAATCTCACTTATTTTCTGATTTTGCTTGTAAGATACTTTTTTTATGATTAGTATTTAGTTAGAGCTCACTAAAAGGATGAAAAAACAACAGATCTTAGATTTAAATGTAAATCAATTTTGTTTACTGTAGTATGAATAATTACATAAATATGGGTTCATTAAATGATTCCCTTAATATTAATTTTTTTAACCTTCACTAAATTCTTTCCAAGTATATAAAAGATAATTTGCCTTTTTAAATGCTACTTTTCTTTACTTTCAGAGAGACCATGAGTTTAACTAGTATATTATCTACTTTTACGACACAGCTTTATTGGGTGTGCTAATAGCCTTTCACCCTACCACTATTTGTAGATGTTCTACTAAGCCCTGGTTTGCAACTCCTGCTGCAGCACTGTCAACAAACATATTCTCAAGGCACGCAATGCTTTCCAGGAGGAAGCTGGAGATAACAGATGCTGGAAATATGTGTCTCTTCCAAACTATAACCACACTGTGATTTCCACTCCATCATGTGATCTGTCCCATCATGCAGTGTGACAAGGGGTACACACCTCCTGCATCACTCAAAACTGGACAGTTACCTTCCCATTCCCTTTACAGCTATGCTTCCTAGCTTATGTAGGAGTGGAGAATCTCCCACTAAACAATGAAAACACAGAGAAACATAGGACTAGGAGGAACTTGAGATGTCCTCTAATCCATCCTTTGAACCCAGAGCTGGTTCAACTAGATTTATGATCTTACATCTGAACATATCTAACCAATTCTTAAAAAATGCATAGTAATAGAGAGGCCACAACCTCCAAGAAAAATAATTCCAGTGCTTCCCCATATTCCATCTGCTCTCACCAATGAGAATAAATTATTTGCTTCTTCCTCCTTTTAGGTATTTCAGATTAGTTCCCCCTCAGCCTGATTGTAGTCATCTCCAAAGACCAAATGCATCTCCAACGTAGATGAGTCTACATCTCAGCTAACTGGTAGAGAGGATGATGGCATGATTCATCTGACCTAGTTTAGGTGTCCACATGGAAATAAGATGAATCATGCTGCTTTCCTCCTCTGTTTATACAGAGAAAGAGAGTGATTAGCTAGTGATGACTCTTACTCCTGAAAACTGTTACAAATTTATTTTCTCTTCTTTATTAAAATGAACAGTCCCACTTCTTTCAGTCATAAAAGGTGCCCATTCTGCCTCTATGTAGTTGAATTTAATCCTAAAGACTTCCAAAGGAAAGTTTAAATTGCCCAAATTAGGTACATAAGTGGACAAGCTATATGTTTAGGTGTTCCAAATTCATATATAGCCCTGCCTGACTAGGTATTTCAAAAATATTTTGATAAACCTATTTTGGAACAGCATTGCTTCTCTAACTCATATTTACCTTGGGAAGAACTAAGGTCTCTGCATCATTTCAGCAGAACAACTGCTGAGCCACTCCTTCTCCAGTCTCCAGCCTACCTAAATGAAGAATCTGTGTATGTCCCCATCAAATGGCATCCCACTATTTTGAATTCTAGCTCTGTTTTCCAGCCTACATATGAGGTCCTATTGCCCTCCCTTACCTCTTGAGAGCACACTGATTATTTCACCATTCAACAGCAGTGAAAGAGGTGGCTATACTTGCCCAAGAACCACAACTGAAGTGTCTTTCTGTTCTGACCATGAACACTTCCTACCCAATCAAATTCAGGTTTCCAAAGAATTTTGCTTCTCTTTAGCAGTAATTTAATCAAAACAATTCCCTACTTAATTATGTGAGTGGCATGTTGAATAGCATAAAAAGACTTAGGAAAGACAAGTGACTCAATATCTGTGCTTCTCACATACCTGCATTTTTGTTCCATTTCCATAAAGGGAAATTAGTCTAGTTTGACCCAACTTGTCCCCAGTAAATACAGTTTTATTGTTACTTATCAACTTAGTATGTTCTTGTATTTGGCTTCTAAATATTTGAGTTTTTTATTCCCAATAACTGAAAATTATGCTAAGCAGTCTAAAATGCTCTGGCTTCCCCTTTCTCTGTGTAACAAATATATATATATATATATATTCACTATATTTAGTCTTTTGCTACCTCTACATATCCAAAGACTAGGGCACTTCAGAATGTGCATATTAACAAAATAAACCAATCAGTGAAAATTCTGAATTGAACATCCTTTACAATTTACAGTTCTGAAGTGAACATCCTTTACATGTTACCAGCTGCTCCATAGCTGTGTAAAGCGGTCTTTCATCTGTTAACAGTCTGATCAGCATTGGTGACAGCTGGTCTTAAGCAGAATGAACTAATTCTAGTGGAACCTGATAGGACACAGGAGAACATTTTGCCCTTTTCGGCATTTTTTAATGACTGCATGAGAATCTGATTTACATTATTATGATCCTAGAGTAACATATACTGTGATGTCAGCTAATACACATTTTACCTCTGTAAACAAAGTCTAAGGATCATGGTGAAGCCTTCCAATTTATAATGTTCAGTTCATATATAACCTTGAATGTATGCATGCCAGTACTGATGAAAGCAGAGTAGTTTACTAAACAATGACAAAGCCAAAACCAAACCCCACAAGGAAGAAGGCAATGAAAGATCACATCAGCTTATCGCACCTATCACACAAGTATATATAGCAGTGATTCATCTCAGCTACCACCTCAGCTAAATGCCATATTCTCTTTTTTTTAACAGTAGAAAGTTATGGGGATGGTTAAGGCATGATTCATCTGACCCAATTTATATGTTTATGGGTAAATGAATCATGCCAAAAAAGTGCCTCTCACTAAAGTTTCTAATGAGGCAGTTGATGGTGACAAGCTCAAAAAAACACTCTATTCACCTGTATAGATAGCTATAAAGAATCACACATCATCTAGGTTTGAAAAACCTTGAAGATCATCCAGTCCAACCATTAAACTAACATTGAAAGTTCCCAACTGCACCATATCCCTCAGCGCTAAGTCGACCCAACTCTTCAACACCTCCAGGGATGGGGACTCCACCACTGCACTGGGGAGCCCATTCCAACACCTAACAACTCGTTCTGTAAAGAAATGCTTCCTAATATCCAGTCTAAACCTTCCCTGGCAAAACATGAGGCCATTACCTCTTGTCTCATGTCTTCTTACTCATCCCCAGCTCTCTGCAACCTCCTTTCAGGTAGCTGTAGAAGGCGATGAGGTCTCCCCTCAGCCTCCTCTTCTCCAGACTAAACACCCCCAGTTCCCTCAGCCGCTCCTCCTACGACCTGTGCTCCAGACCCTGCACCAGCTCCGTTGCCCTTCTCTGGACACGCTCGAGTCATTCAATGTCCTTTTTGTAGTGAGGGGCCCAAAACTGAACACAGGAATCGAGGGGCAGCCTCACCAGTGCCGAGGACAGGGGTCAGATCCCTTCCCTGTCCCTGCTGGCCACGCTATTGCTGACACAAGCCAGGATGCCATTGGCCTTCTTGGCCCCCTGGGCACACTGCTGGCTCCTGTTCAGCCGGCTGTCAATCAACACCCCCAGGTCCCTCTCTGACTGGCAGCTCTCCAGCCACTCCTCCCCAAGCCTGTAGCGCTGCTGGGGGTTGTTGTGGCCCAAGGGCAGCCCCTGGCATTTGGCCTTATGGAAACTCCTCCAGTTGGCCTCAGCCCATGGCTCCAGCCTGTCCAGGTCTCTCTGCAGAGCCTCCCTACCCTCGAGCACATCAACACTCCCACCCAACTTGGGGTCATCTGCAAACTGACTGAGGGTGCACTTGATCCCCTCGTCTAGATCATCAGTAAAGATGTTAAACAGGAGTGGCCCCAAAACCGAGCCCTGGGGGACACCACTCATGACCGGCCGCCAACTGGATTTAACTCTGTTCACCACAACCCTTTGGGCCCGGCCATCCAGACAGTTTTTTACCCAGCAAAGTGTGTGCCCATCCAAGACACAAATAGCCAGTTTTGCCAGGAGAATTCTGTGGGAAATGGTGTCAAAGGCCTTACTGAAGTCAAGGTAAACAACATCCACAGCCTTTCCCTCATCCAATAAGGAGGTCGCCCTGTCATAGAAGGAGATCAGGTTTGTCAGGCAGGACCTGCCTTTCATAAACCCATGCTGACTGGGCCTGAGCATCTGGTTGTCCCGCATGTGTTGTGTGATGGTACTCAGGATGAGCTGATCCATCAGCTTCCCAGGCACCAACGTCAAGCTGACAGGCCTGTAATTTCCTGGATCATCCTTCCAACCCTTCTTACAGATGGGCGTCACATTGGCCAATTTCCCATGTGTTGGGACCTCCCTGGTCAGCCAGGACTGCTGGTAAATGATGGAAAGCAGCTTGGCGAGCACCCCAGCCAGCTCCTTCAGCACCCTTGGGTGTATCCCATCCAGTACCATGGACTTGTGTGTGTCTGTGTGATGCAGCAGGTCACTGACTGTCTCCTGCTGGACTGTGGGGGAGTTGTTCTCCCAGTCTCTGTCTTCTAGCTGAGGAGGCTGGATTCCCTCAGTACAACTAGTCTTGTTATTAAAGACTGAGGTAAAAAAGGCATTAAGTACCTCAGCCTTCTCCTCATCACTTGTTACCATGTTTCCTCCTGCATTTAGCAGGGGATGGAGACACTCCCTGGTCTGTCTTTGGCTTTAGCCATCTAAAAGTCAGATATTTCCCCTAACCTAGCTATTTGGATAATCAATGGGTTCAGATAGGCATCTCGTCATATTTTATCTCTGAGGCAAATGTAAGATTACTGATTAATTAAAAAGATGCTTTAACTGTGCAAGCCATCATTCCCACTCAGACAACTTTGAAGGGCAATTCATCCTGATTATGGCAGCCATCCACTTCAGGATGGGATGAACTGCACTCTGGAGTTCCTTTTCTTTATGAACTATGATGAACTTAAATGAGGCAATAGATTAGTTACTCTTTTAGGTATTTTATAAGTGGCTAAAATTAGAAAAGAGTAATCCCACTCATAGGGTCCGAAAATTCAATCAGTTTTAGTGCTAGGTGAATCTAGTACTAAGTTTACCTACCTCATGGGTCTTCAACTGACACAAAAATATTTTATTTGAATTAAATGTATAGAAAAAAAAAAAAAAGGAAAATTATTTTACTATAAGATTCTCTGCTGTTTGGAACCTTTGGGTGTTAAATGAATTTTGCAAGGGCCTTCAAGTGCAAATGACTAACACAATTATGAAATGTAAACATGACTCTCATCTGATTATATACTAACTCCTGATGAAGCCTAAAAGGTCTAATCGATTAAATAAATTACTTACAGCAAATATTCCCCAAAATACAGGAATTATAAGAGGAAAAAAATAAACCTGGTAAAAAACTGCTCCTGCTGGCTCTACTGATTTTGTCTGGCACTATTTATTCAGTCAAATCCTGAAACTTTGGTTACCATCAGAGGAAGGGCAGAAGCACCTCTTCCTGATATTCTATTACATGTATCCAACTCACTGAGATACTATTAAACATATCCTAATAGGTTTAGTGTTTTGTAGTTATTTTCTACCAGTAATATATTTTTAACTTTAATGAATGTGTGTTGATATACAGATCAGTTATCATCCAATTAAGACTTTAATAATATCCATTTTCCATTCTCAAAGGATGCAGCACACTGTTATTTCAATATATTTTTCCTAAAGAATACTCTACCATATTGATATGATTTTTTCTCATTCATCCCACAGAAATAGATAACTGGAAAAGAAATACTGCAGTGAAAAAAGAGTCTATACTGTGCTGACTTTATTTAAGGTATCTTTTCTAGAAACAGTTATTTCCACTGCAGTCCAACTTGAAATTATTTTCTGAACTACAACTTTACTTCTAAAAAAATACACCTACAATCAAGTATTCTGAGTATCTTTATCTCCATGTGCATTAAGACTTCAGAATTATTTTCTCCTGGGTCTGGCTGCATGACCACCTGATTTCCTGAATTTATGTTGGGATAAAATCCAGGTATGCAGCAATTCCCTGTCCCAGCAAATAAACTTCAATTCATTTTCCTAACAAGGCCCATGACTAATATACCCAGGAGAGCAAGACCTGAAGGTAGGAAGCCACTGATTATTAAATAATAACACTTCAACTTTTCAAGAACACTTGTATACTAAGTTGAGCCAGCTATACAGGCAAATTTCTAAGCAGTGTCCTAGCATTCTGAAGGTGAAAGAAAATGTTTTTTTCTTTCAATGCTAACAGATGCTATCTGGTCTTTCTAACTTACTAAGAATCTGAAGACAGTTTTACAAACATTTTGGCCAGCAGAGTATCTACTTTCAGTAGAAGATGGAGAAAATACCTCACTTAATTCTTCAGAGTATTTCCTTTTCTGACCATCACTTGCATTTTGCTTGAGAGAGATTATTTATTATTTAAAAGCTAGTATCGCTAAGATATTCTGACAGTTATGTGCATCAGCTGAAAATAAGACACAATGTAATGCATTGTTAATGTGTAAGTGTAGCCAAGGTTGTGGCATCCATCTATCTTGCACAGTGGCCTCCTGTGTGGCACGGGACAGAATAAATATCCTGGTTCCACTGACACTCCAGGGATAATGGTTTTCAGACAGAAGAGAAATTACCCAGTAAGAGTTGCTAAATTCATCTGAGAAAAACGATGCAAGCTGCTTCTGGGTTAGATCATCTACTTCTGCTTTATCACATAATCATTTGTTGATCTTTGGTCTCAAAGGCCAGAGGGGAAAATGAGCTTGGAAGTCTCGTACTGTTCATAGTGATAAGGAAGTCATTGTTTATTGATGTTACCAGCCCTTGATCTTTTTTGTTGTGCTGTACTGCGGTCTGATCCTTGACTGTGAAGCACACAGGAAATTCATTCATGTTGTCTGTTAGTGGAACTTGGTGATTACTTCTTCCCAGGAATGAAAAACTGATCATGGGATGCTAGCCAGAGAGGTCCTGGATCAAATGCGGACAAGAAAAACTACCGCATTTCCAAATAATGTGTTAATTATGATTATCTGAAGGAAATCAATTATTTGGATTAATAGTGAGAACAGTGTTGTTTTTTATTGAGCAGTCAGGAAAGAAATCTTTTGGAGAATTGACTCTGCAAAGTTTTCAAAGCTGCTTGAGTTTCAGCCTGAATTTTCATGCTGAATGAATCAAAAATAGTGAAACAAACTTATCTAATTCCTTCGGGTAGAAAGCAAGTGTATCTGGATCTCCTATATGCTGTTCAGTGTTCTAGATCAGTACACAAAATAAGACTATCAGTTCCACAGCAGCCTCCAAGAAAAGCCAGAGCTGCTACAGTATTTTGCAGTGAGCCTAATCCTGCACACTGTGAGAACCAGGATCTAAGGGGTTTTGGCATGGGGACCTCTAATTTTTGTATGCCACTACAGTTAGGTTAAAAGCTTTTAACACATTAGAAACCAAAGTGTTTCCACATATTTATGGAAGTACACTTTTTGAGCACCTTCAGGAATTTAGAAACTGCAAAACCTATACAGTTAGGTACCAGCTCAGTGCAGGTTTTCAGATTACATTTCTGAATGTAGACAATCAGATTTCCTCCAGATACTGGTATTCACAATTAAAGGTAAATCTGGAAATGAGTCATCCAAAAACATTACTGTTCAATACAAATTGACTTCTTCCTGGCATCACATGAAAGTCAGTTATCAGCTGTACACATCAAGCCTACTCATGCACTTGTATCAAGAATGTCTGCCAGTTTATGGGTTGATATAGAATATATGCTTCAGCAGGTTGTCACACATCACACTGAAATCTGTGTGTCCAATCTTAATATGGGAGAGAAGCCTGAACCCATGAAGGCTGGTGTTTAACTAGAGTATTTGGTGTTTAAGTGCTTCTCTGGACTTAACTTCTTGATCCAATGTTTTTAAAATTATTTACAGACATAAAAGCTTTACTTTCACTGAATGTAAAGTATTAAAATCTGAGCAGAAATTCTGGTTTTCTTACTGTGTGGTAATAGAGTACACAAATCACCCGTCATAGTTACAGCATAGTGAGCGTCTAAATGGCACTTTGAACTGTGTCTTTCACTGAGTGAACAGGTTAGACTGCTTATATTATTAAAAGCTATCCAACCTAAGACTGGATCTATTATAAATCTCCAACAAAACAAGGAGTCTTATGTATTACGCAAAACTGGCTTCATTTTCAAGTGAGGTTTTACTACATGTTACATTGGTGTTTCAGTAAAAGAAATGCCAGTGGACTCCATCAAAACTAGTAGGTACTCTTATCATATAACCTGTTATGATAAGGTATGGTACAGAATCTGTTTCATAGTACTACAACATAGTTAAGTTATAGTGGTAAGCTGTCTTCTGAGATAATAGATTGAAATGTATGATATGTTACTTAGGACTGAGAATTGAGGATATGGAAATAGAAGTAAAATAGTATTTCCCACAATAATGCAGGGTAGTTTGGATCACTCACTAGTACTGCAAATCAGGAAGCCTCAGGTTCCGGGAACCCCAAACTAACCAGAGGTTGGCTAGCTGTGAAGACTTGGGGACATCCTGTAATTCACTCCATTTCTGTTCCTTTGCATTGTTAGGATAATATACTGACTTGCATGAGAAGGAGGCTGTGAGGATTATTTATTATTTGATCAGCATGTTTCATATGTTGTGCCATAAATATTCTAGGTACTTACAACTATACAAAGCCATGAAATTTCTCTGAAACATCATTAATATCACATCTTTGTGTTCTATTAAAAAAATAGGTAAAAGTATGTGACTTTTTGTGTATCACTATCATGTTTTCTATTATTCTATTATTAACTACTTATTCTGTTATCTGTTACCTTCTATCACAAGGAAGGTGGAGGGCGAGTGCACTAGTGACAAACCAGAAAGACTGAACAGACAACAATAATTCTTACAAGCATCTATATTGCCTGAAATATAAAACCAGAGATAATTCTGATCTCTAACTATGTATTTTTTGGCAGAGGAATATAGTGAAATTCAGACTATCCAACAATCTCTTAGGATTGACTAATAACTTGTTACATAAAACAGAATGCAAGAAGACCTAGACCTTATGAAAGAAGACAGATTTAGCTGAGAGATTTAGGAGAGTGTCCAGGGAAACATAGCATTTTCAATTCTTAGGATGGGAAAGAAAAAGAACAATAAAATAAATACAAAAAACATTAAAAAAAAAGGATTTCAGGAAACTCATAAAAGACAGTAACTAAGATCCCGATGGAAAAAATTCAATGAAGAACTTCCTTAAAGAAATTCTATTTAAAATATGACTGCAAATTATCTAGCACAGAAGAGAGATGGAAACTGTGTGAGACCAACTTTGTAAAATCACAAAGTCATTACTTCAGACACAAGAAGAATATGTACAGAAAAACAGTACTATTCAAACCACTAAGGTGAGAAATGAAGAACAAAATAATAACAGAGCTACCAGGAACAAGGAAAGACACGCTGAGAAAAAGAAGGCACAAAATGTGAAACAATTAGCAAGGAACATGCAAGATAAATAAAGGAAAAGATCAATAAGTACATTAGTTGCAAGAGGAAGACAAAGGAAAAAGCTGGTCTGCTACTCAACAGGGAAAAAAGCTATCAAGACATGGCACTAACAAAAACCTAAATGTTTAATGCATTTACTGCTTCAGTCTTCACTAAAAAGGTTAGATGCAATCAGGCAGATAATGAAATTAACACAAACAACAAAGCATTTAAGATAGAAAAAAAGGAAACGGGTTAGAGAATACAAACATGTTAGTTGGCTTTAAATCATCCAGACATCATGAAATTCAGGGAGTATAGAGAATTTGCTGAAGCAGTTTCAGAAGTACTTAAAAAACTCATTGATGATGAATGGGATTCTGGAAGACTGTAAAAAAAAATCAAACAAGTTACCTATCTATCCTTAAAAAAGGGAAAGCAAAAAGAGCTGGAAAACTATCAGACTGCTTTCCATCGCTAGAAAAATACTGAAATACATTAGCAAACAAAAAGACTGCAAGCCTTAGCAAAAGGGATGATCTAAGAGCCAAAACAATTTTTCAAAACCAATTTCTGTAAGTGGGGTGGGGGCGTGTAGGTGTGTGGGGGTGTGTAAGAGAGAGAGAGTAAAACAAGATTTTACTTGTTTAGTAGGCAGAACAAGCTTTAGTGAAGCTTCTGATGAACTCCGATGAATTCTGATGAATTATGAGAACATAATGCTCTCATAAGAGGACTAAAAATGGTCTCAATTAAGTTACTCTTGTAAGTCAAAACGTTTTACAGTAACATTCTTATATGTAAAACCAGTTGGAAAGCTATATTCAGAGAGATGTCAATGGTTCCCTGTTAACAAGAATATAATGGATTGAGATTGCTGGGGATTTACCGTTGGCCTTATCAATGTCTTCCTTAATGAGCAGTATGATAAAATGAAAGTTCTAAGAAATGTGAAATTGTGAAATCTGAAGGTGTTGCCAAGCTAGAGATAGCTGTAAGCATTCTTGCTGACAGAACTAAAATTCAAAATGATCACTGTATATTGGATACATCTTCTGTAAAAACAAGATGAACTTCCCCAAAGGGAAGTGAAAAATACTACACTGGGGCAGAAGTGCACAAATCCAGGCTCTAGAATAACTGCCTACAGGAAAGAAAACATCTGAGGGCTGTAGTGGATATCAGGTTGAACATGAGTCTTCTATGCCATGTGGGAAAGGAAAAGATATGCTATTGGTGTATAAAAAAAGGAAAACTTACATGGGACTTGGTGAACCTCTGCACTGAGAAGTCTTCAAGGCAGAATTATGATTTGGCATGTGAAAGACTCTGGGTCAGGAGAATAATGAGTTTTAAAAACTTCCTCCTACCTCTAACCATCTATAACCAGGACCTTGGTATAAAGATAGATCAAAAAACCACACAGCTCCTTCTCAAGCTGGCATAAACTTACTGTGCGTGGTTTTACCTCCCTTACACATTTCTCTCTCTTTTTTTTTTTTTTTTTTTTTTTTTGTCTTAATAGGGAATATGGTAGATTTATCTCATCCAGGACTCCGAATTTCAGTCTTAGGGGGATGCCTCAATTTCAGAAGCTTCTGAAATTATGAGGAATATTTCTCTCCCCTAATATCTTCTGGGTAAACATCAAGCTATTGGTTAGATGTACAGCCTCTATTTATAGAGAGAAATATACTGATCTATACTCCTGTATGAAACCTCCCACTCTTAAATGTACAACCAATATGGAATAGATCAGTAATGACCTGCAGATGTCCATTTTTCTCCCCAAATTATTACCTCAGTTGTAAAAATCTAGACTGAAAACATCTCTAATTAGATGAGCTGAATCCCACCTCTTTGCACCACAAAACCACTTTTAAAAACGTTATTCAAAACCATTCATGTACATTAGTAGTTAAGCTACGCATAAAAAATGGATGAATTCACGCTAGAATTAAATAGCTGTATTTTTGTGGTTGTCATAAAAATGAAATATCACTAAGATTCTTGTGGTCTGAGTACATGGTCAAAGATCATATTTTTTTCTTAAGTTAAATGTATTATTATGTTCCTATTTTTATGTGAACTTAGACTGCTTATTATCGATAACTGCAGTGCCACAAGCAGTGCCTAAGTCTTGATTAAATATGAAAGCCAACCTTGCACAAACAAGTGAGTGTATTCAGACCTGGAACACCTACAATTCGTATTTCAGAAGCAAATTTGTAAAACCTCACTACTGCTTTCTTTTATATTCATACAGTTCATCTTCACTCACATGGCCAAAAAATGAATCCCTGTGAGACCTTAAGAGTACAACACAACTTCCACATATCACCCAGTAAAGCCCATGACAGTAAGTAGATCGTGCTTCAGATGCTGTTGTTTTGCATTCCAACAGCAGCTGCCAGTGCTCCCTCATGCATTTGTTATTACAATACTGGATTGCAATTTCTCTCATTAACTAATAACATTATGTCGTTTATTCTACTATTGTCATTTGGAAGTACTGCTCTGCTGTGCTTTGCAGAATCAGTCATGTATGCAAACAGTTAATCAACGGGTGACAACCACTTTGTAAAGCTAGATTTCTAAATTTCTACACCTGTTTCTCACTCTCATCAGAAAACACCAAAGCAATTATCAGAATCATTTATGAAAGCCCAATGCAATATTTAGTTAAATCACTTTACTAGACATAATCTATTTATTACTTACTCTGTACTTAAAATACCCAAGATAATATAACATCTCTCATCTGAAATTACTGCTCTATATCAGGCATTTTAAAGGCAACTTCTTAAATCACAAAATTGTATTTCTAGAACTTCTCTACAACAGGCAAATCATAAAGCATAGGTTCTGTTTTCAGATAACATTTTCAATATTATACCCATATTAAAAGATCCTTAAATACATATTCTCCTGTGCTCATTTCTCTGTGTCATGCAGTCTCGGTTTTGATACCAAGACATAACAAATACAGTAACAATAAACATAATTCAACAAATTATTAAGAACATTATTACCTTACTTTTTAAATGTCTCAAATACTTCAATTTGCTTCAGAAGTAATACCCAAAACAAAGCATAACAAAATTAGCTTTAACATGACTCAATTTCAATTACAGAAAAACAATATCTGTTTTTATCTCAAACTTTGACTCATACATACTTCCATTGGTTGACATAATATTCTTGAACATAAAGCTAGATACTGCTAGAAGCGTTTGCAGTTACCAAAGATGGCAATAACAGAGTAGTCACACTACTTTAGTTACTTCAAAATACTCCTTAGGTATTCTAAAATAGGGAGTGGGGTGATGATTACTGGGATGATTAGGGTCAAATTATCATGAATTGAAAAAAAACCCAGCACAATTCCTAGATAAATTACTCATGTTCCTAGAAAGAATTATTTGAATTAGGGTTTGTATACCTTAGCTAGTCAGATAACAAACATATGTGGAGAGGGCTCTGTCCCTGAAGCCCATTCAAATTAATGGAATTCTTTCTGTTGACTTAAATGGACTTTGGACCAGACGTTAAAACTGATTTTATCTTCTGTATACACTGAATATGAAGTATGTACATATCATGTTGAGCAATACTATCAGAAGACTAGATTTTCTTCCAAAAATATACTTCAAAATAATTTTTAAAGCGCAAAGTGCACAAAATTTTATGCATTAAACTCCTTTTTATATTCACACAATTTTTTTTAAAAGAATTTAATCCATTGGTATGTCCTTGAATGACATTATGATATTATAATTGGAAGTATGTTTTCACTGTATGAGTTATTTAGTGGAAGTTCTTTTACCCTTAAATTCTCATATGACAACTGATTTATCAACGTCATGCTTATTCATTTTCTTGCATGGCTGGCTGAGGAGCCCAGAGCAGCCTGATAGACAGGAACTATGAGAAAATATACATTCAGTTCCTTCTTTGCTAGCTGCAGCAAGTGAAAGGCATTTAGTAGATGAAAAGTAATTTAGAATATGGGCATGTATAATTATTTTGAAGAAATGTTTCATTATATGAATCTTTTGAATGATGAGAAACTTCTATGGTTCTTGAAGATTTGTTCACAAGGAAGTTTATTTTTTTTAACATAACTGAAAGGAAAACAGATGACCAATTTAAATGAGAAGTTAAATGGTGGGGTGTCTGATCTGACTTTGATTGTTAAAAAATACAATAGATGAAGAGCTCTACTTCATATAATGTAATATTGTTATTTTACTCCCTTTCCTTCCTCTCAAAAAATAGCTTTGTAAGTATAACTTCTGAAACCTCTGAACATATTACTGTACACACAGTCAGTGGAAACACAGCTTGTAACACTATTAACTGAGCTGAAACACCACCAATATCATAAGCACATGAACTTGATTACTCTGTATTACTCTGTTTGGTTTACTAGATTATTTTGAATTTAAATATTTCTAAATTTCTCTTCTCTGTCTCAACCCATCGTTCTTTCTTTTAATGGCATTTTTTTCACTCAGTACTTAGTATCATGAACGAGTGCTTAATTCACAAAACCATTGTCTCATGCAGCAGAGATGGATAAGCAATGTGTGTCCTACTCCCCTGCTTCTGAAATGAGTAGCTTGATGATTGCAGCTCGGGTATGAAATACTGATAAGATTAGGTATAAAATTCAGTTGGTTAACCTGGCATCTCTTTGGCATCTGTATTATTCTACATTGTTTCCATTCCATATTATTATTGTGCACAAACACTTCAGATATCTATTCAGCATATGTTCTTCTAACTTTAAAATCTGTAAGAACTGAGTATTTTTAAGTGGTCAGCAACTGTTGGCACATGATGAAAAAATTGTGACCTTTCTGAGCATACTTAAACAATGTTAAAAATCAGTCACCTCTTTATCTCATTTCATCACTGAATTCAAAGTATACCACTCATGGTGCAATTAATCCAAGTAAAGATAGACATCTGCACTGTAGATGTGTATTTCAGGCACCAAGTCTAGATTCTTTTTCACAGTGGCATCCAACAGAGTTCCAGTGGAGTAAGTCTGGAATATGACTCATTTTTTTTCCATTGACTGTAAAAGGAGTGGGGAGTACTTATATTATAAACATGAAGGGTAAAACAAAGAAATTCTAGATTAAGTACCTGAACATATTTTTTTCCTATTGCTTACTGTAAGGCAAACTTTATTCTCAGCGCTGGGACACCTGCACTTTAGTGCCTCCACATGTTGGAAGATTTGTAAAACACTTAGTGATGAAATGTGCTACTGTATACAAAGTAAGGTCTACAAACCTTGTCTGAACTTTAATTCCAACAAATCCTATCTTCCAGGGTTTATGTGCAGAATAAAATTACTTTAAAGGAATACAAGTTGAGTATGATAAAATGACATAAAGCAACACATTCATACATTTAAATCTGGTTAAAATCGGGATAAGCCCAAAAAGCAGGTTATGACAATAAAATAAATTAATTCATTCCAAATGTTATGCTACAATAGGTTATATGATTCTGCCAGATGTTTCTCTTTACACAAATTTTATTATGCCACAAAGGGCAATTTGTTTTAATGAGAATATTTTTCGAGGATAATATTTGTTCTGGAAAGCAGTACTTCTTTAGCTTCACATTCTAATGAGAAATTTCCTTTGATTCATTGGTGTTACCATTCTTTTGTTGACTCAGTCAAAACACCAATTAGCTGCACACACACTGCAAGTGTGAGAAAGAAGGAAAACGCTGATTAGGGTCCCGATCCCAAAAACTCTTAAGCAATATCATTAACTTAGTGGAGTTCTTTGCATGAGCTGATTGCATGATTAGGAGCTTAAAGATGCGAAATTAATGCATATTTCCAAGCACAGGATCAGATTCTTTGCTTCTTCATGTGAACATACTTCTCGAGTCCACTCAGTAGCCATCTTTTTATGGAAAAGTTTAAGTACCTCTATTGTTGGCTGTGTTATCTTTAGCTGTTTGTCTTTCCAGGGTATACTATTGTTTCAACCCTTTTTCTTCAACATATATTCACTGTGTATTTCTCTCTTAAGTGTTACATACTACTCAGCTAGTGCTTCAGATTTAGAGCCTGAACTCTTTCTGATACAGAGCTGGGACAAAATTCAAATATATAGATACAAGTGCTCCCTTATGTCCACCTCTATCTCCCTGCATTTACTCACACTCTTTGCTGCTACCAAAAAGGCTACAGAAATCTAAATTACATGCTGAAAAGCTAAAACCAAAAATAAGCAATTTTACTTAAGAAAATGAAATTATTTTAGCTCCAGGGGGTTTTACATCTTCTAGTCAACATATTTTCTCATTAAAAAATTAAGTCAGTGTTAGGTCTAGAAAGACTCAGATGTTTAAGCAAGTAATAGAGAGCCTGGTTTATCTTTCACTGTACCAATGGGTCCATTGACACTTCTGTATGAAGTGTCTGTCAGAAACCGGGATCCCACAAAATGTATACAGCACATGTATCTTGCATAAACTCAGAATTACTCACTTCCTGAATTACCAGGGCAAATAAAATTGGTTTGTTGTCTACAGAGTAATCTCTACAGGTAAAGCTTAGTTATAAAATTATATATTGAAAATACATTAAAATTACGTATTGAAAATACATTATCTTTCAGTGAGTAGTGTAACTCATCGTGTCAGTTTTCACAATTCGATTTCTAAAGATTTGCCTTCTGATGTTGATTGCAATGTTATGGCAAAATTAATAGTGTCCTCTTGCCCCATTACTGAATCATAAAAAAAAATCTTGTAAAGAACATATTTTAGCAAACCAACATATAAACAGAAATTAAAGTGATAAAGAAGAAATTCTTCAATTTTTCATTTTAAATTCCAGTGACATGCAGCAAATAAAACAGAGCTACTGACTTAATGATGGTTTTGTATACAGTAGCTCTAAGGAACCACCTGTAATAAATTAATGCAGTTTAACAGCCATATAATAAACTCAGTGACATTATTATGGGATTTTTGCTTTCACACAGAAATTAAGCAAAGCCATTAATCCAGAACATTTATTAGCTTCTCTGGGTTATTTTAGAAAAAGAATTACTTACGTAGCTCCATAAGAATCAACTTACTTACTACACAAATGAACCGGGATCTGTCTTACATACAGTAAATTTTAAATTTTTTTAACAGGAACATGCTAAAATACAAATTTCAAGCACTGACAACTGTGATTTCATAATAATATCACTGAAGCACAATTTGAAAAGAAAGAATGGATTGTTTCCTCTGTTTTATCAATTTATTTTACTCTTCCATATTATCATTCAAGATGAAACATAGTTCATCCTTCTCATTCATAATTTATCTCAGAAGTAGTTTTGTACTACCTAAGTAAATTTTGTTTTATTTTATTACAAAAACACTCATTCATCCCAATCAGAATAAGAGTCTCATTATGCTAAGTAATATTAAATATGTGTTAGATACAGTTCATTGCCTAAATATAGTGCAGTATATAATCTAAATCTATAAAACACTTTGTTCTATGCTTCTTTTTGACTCCTCATTGAAGCCCTCATAAACTTTATGTGTTCTCCTGAATGGAATTAATGGAATTTTAGTTATTTAAACTCAATTGATAAAGGAAAATGGACTTAAGATATTTAAGACAAACTTTGATGTAAAAAATTAATTACTTGGAAAATGTTCTCAGTTACAGTGAAAAAACAGGCTTTATGAAGATGGTGATATTATGATGTACTTACCACATCCTATTACAATTAATTTTCTTTGTTTATTTGCCCTACTAGGTGTTACTAATAATATTCTCACTGTAGCATGCATATGCTATATATCTCTTTGGTCTATACATACAGCAGATTCATGCTATACATGCTATGATATGCAGAAACCCAGATTTGCGTGGTTGATACATGGAATGAAGTTTTAATTTCAGAGGAATATTAATTAAATTTCAAAATACTATCTATAGACACTATTAATTTTCATTTTAAATGCAGGATTTATTCTAAATAAATACTATCTTTTTAAATAATAAATATAACTATATGCTATTTGCATATACTATACACTCTATTTATTTTAAATTTTTACATAAGATAACTTCATTCAGAATTATTTTGAAGAAAATACAGCATCCTTTTCTAAATCCAGGTTGATTTTGTGGGATCAGATTTTTCCCCTTTGCAAACTGATGGAACACTTGATGACAACATACACTTAGTTAGATGCTATAGCATTTGAAAAGGCAAAAAGAAGGCCATTTGGTATCATGTCCCCCAAAATCTAGGGGATATTTGTACAAAAACACCTAGAGGAGAACATTGGTAGCAAAAATAAAATAAATACTAATAAAAGATAAAGGACCAGAGCCTGGTCCCAGTGATTTTAATGTAAAATAACATCTTTGAAGGCAAACAAACTATTCCTGAATCAACCAGTGCAAGATAACTGAACCAGAATTACCTTTTCTATTCAGTGGTTGATACCTTTTATACCTCATTTAGTGACAGGTTCCCTCACTGGGGACAAGTACAATAAGGAAGCTGCACCTAAAATTTAGGGGCTAACTAGGACCCTTAGCAACACAGACTGAATCCTTTTCTGAATTCTTCCGCTTCCTTTAGGGAAGGCAACTGCGAGAGAATTAAGATCCTAGGAAGTAAATTATTTCTTGCTACGTCTTGAAGTTTTCTCGGGGTTTGCAATAAAATTACATGTATTTTCTACTTTTTCTGCAGTCTCAATTTGAGAAGCTACATGAGTTATATGACAGCAGTTATAGGAATACTAATCTCAGCTTGCATATAAAGCCTGATGGTTATGCTTGATGGTTGTGACCCAATAACATAGCAAAAGCTCAAAAAAACTGCTGCTCTCAGTTTTATCATAGGCATTTTGAGTCAGTCTCATAGGATTAGGGAGTTTTACTTTGGGGTTCTGAGGACTGTAATGACATGGTTAAATATAATGTAAATTTCAAAGGCAAAAGTTACATACTTTTTTCCTAGAATACGCTTGGTACAGCAACTTAATACTATAGTCCTGGGAAAAGTTTTAATCCATTAACATTCATGTCCATAACACTACCCTTCAGCTACAAGACTGCTATTTGTAGAATATCTGCATAAACTATTGCTCACCCTGGTATCTCGGTATGCTTGTTTTCAGGGACCACTAGGTTTTATGTATTTTTTATCAAGAGACAAATAATTAAACATACATTTAGGTTGGAAAAGATCCTTCAGATCATTGAATCCAACTGTTACCTTAGCACCGCCAATTCCACCACTAAACCACGTCTCTGAGTGCCACATCTACAGGTCTTTTAAATATATCCAGAGATGGTGACTCAACCGCTTCCCTGGGCAGCCTGTTCCTGTGCTTGATAACCAACAACTTGAGGCCATTTCCTCTTGTTCTATCCCTTGTTACTTGGGAGAAGAGACTGACACCCACCTCGCTACAACCTCCTTTCAGGTAGTTAAAGAGAGCCATATGGTCTCCCCTCAGCCTCCTTTCTTTCCAGGCTAAACAACCCCAGTTCCCTCAGCCACTCATAGAAATTGTGCTCTAGACCCTTCACTAGTTTTGTTGCAATTCTCTGGACACGCTCCAGCATCTCAACATGTTTCTTGTAGTGAGGGGCCCAAAAATGAACACAGCATTCAAGGTGTGGCCTCACCAGTGCTGAGTACAGGGGGACAATCACTTCCTTAGTCCTGCTGGCCACACAAGCCAGGATGCTGTTGGCTTTCTTGGCCACCTGGGAACACTTCCAGCTCATACTCAGCCGGCTGTCAACCAACACCCCCAGGTCCTTCTCTGCCAGGAGCTTCCCAGCTACTCTTCCCCAAGCCTGTAGCACTGCTGGGAGTTGTTGTGACCCAAATGCAGGACCTGGCACTGAGCCTTGTTGAATCTCATACAATTGGCCTCAGCCCATCTATACAGCCTATTCAGATCCCTCTGTGAAGCCTTTCTACCCTCAAATAGATCAACACTCCCACCCAACTTGGTGTCATCTGCAAACTTACTGAGGGTGCACTCAATCCCCTCGTCCAGATCATTGTTAAAGATATTAAATAGAACTGAGCACAATACTGAGCCCTGGGAACACCACTTGTGGCTGGCCACCAAACGGATTTAACTCCATTCACAAGAACTCTTAGGGCCTGGCCATCCAGTCAGTTTCTTAGTCAACAAAGAGGACACCTATCCATGCCATGGGCAGCCAGTTTCTCCAGAAGAACTTTTAAAAGCAGTTTCCAGCATGGATAGCAATTCATATATTCCTTCTCAAGTCACTTCATTGTGCTTTTTTAATAGCTAATTATCTAACTGCAGCAGCTTAAAGAAAAAAAAAAATAATAATTAACAACAACAACAAAACAACCAAAGGCTGTTTAATTTCTGATGCCTTCTCTCTATTTTGATTTTTAAATTACTGTGAATGCATGTTATCTTAAGGTAACAACTCTAAACCCACAAGTAAACTCAGAAGGAACTACAGATGCAGCAAACCGATAGTAATAAAGAAAGATAACAAGAACCAAGAGCCTGATAGCTTTTCAGTCATTTGATACATCTGTATAAGTGTATGTAGCAAGTATATCATGTCGTACTTTGAAGTGAGGTTAAGCCTGTAACACTGTCAGCTTCATCAGCATGTGCACTGCTGTTGGTTATCAGAGCACTTCTTACAGAAAGCAAAGGGAATTACCAGTATTTGTTAAGGAGGAAACAACTACAGGGTTGATGATATGCATAATTTCTACATTTGTCTTTGCTATTTGAAGGTGAAACAAAAAAGAAAAATCCTACTAATCATATCGCAGGACTGACCCTTAAGTGACTGGTTAGTTAAGGTAGCCTGTGGTTTCTCCAGTGTGTCATATGCTTGTGTGCCTTTACTAGAAAACAAGTAGTGTATTCTTGTAAAAAAAATCGGACAGCTACTTGGATTTCCTGGATATATATACCATTCCTATAATTATTCCTCAATACTAATGAAATCTGCAAAGAGATGTCCTTCAGCATTATTTGATAGAAAAGTAATGTCCATTTCAATAAATATTTATCAAAATTAATGAAAATATTATAGAAATAAATGAAGGTTTAAGTTTTTTTAGAGCACCAAACCATATAACTGTAGAAAAGTTAATGTTGAAGGAGAGGTATTTTTCCTACACCAATTCCAATAAAACTGTTCTCATTCAGCTGTGTTTAAGATTTTCTTTGGGGCTTTTTTTTTTTTCCTCGTTTGCTTTGCTTTCCAAAATAACCTCTCTCAGTCCCACTGTATTGTTTACATCCTAGCATACTCTAAACGTAAATATATTACATATGTAAAATAAAAGTTGATTTAAAATAAACCCATTTGTCTTACCCTGTGTTCCTCCTTAATAAATGAATAGGTTATTTATTACCTCTTATTAACATTATTAATCTGACTGTCCATTCAAACTGCACAGCCTGAGAAATTCTGAGAGAAAAAAATCCCCATAAATACATGTACATACTACATGTGCAGAGGGAAAAAGACAAATACTGCAAATATACAGTGCTAAACTATGTAGATATATTTTAAGCATATATACATCCATGAATGCAAAACTAACTTGTATTAAAAAGAACTGCTTTGAGTGAATGCAGGCTGAGAGATGCCTTCTGGTTATTTCATTATAGACTGCTTAGGGCTCAGAAGACAACTACCAGTAGCATGAATTGCCATCAAAGAGGGAAAAGGACTCTATGCACACTATATCAATCCTCTCTTCATTCTCTGCTTTTTTAATCACTGACAGTAAAAACATTCTGGGAATGTGATTCTCTACTTAAAATATCACTCTACTTAGTGCACATGTTTGGGTTTTTTCTAAACTAGCTGCCTACTACTCTTTAATTTACTATTTGTTTCTAAAGGTATTCTTCTTACCCTTAAGGATTTAATTTAGACTGACAGAACAGGACTCATGAGGATCATTTACCTTCCCTCCCCTTCTCTTTTTGAAGATGAATACAACCTTAGCTTTCTGTCCTAATCCTCCAGTGCCTTCACTTTTTTCTTTTTTTTTTTTTTTTTTTTAAAAAATTTTTTTTTTTAGAAAAAATTACAGTTGTAACAAGCTGTGTTTAAATCCACAGGTTCCATTCATATTTATACAATTTGCAAACTTCTTTTTGTCTGAGTTGCTGTAAATCCAACTACCATTTACCCCACTTACTTGCTGTGGGCCAGACCATAATGCAGGCTGTAAGAGAGAGAAACCGTGTAAGGAGTTCACCTAACCAACCAAACCCAGGTATTGAACAGTCGGCCGTCGCAGAGGCAGCGATTCCTCATCAGCTGTCACTCCTTGCTGCACAGCCTGCAAATCAGTGTAGCTGAAACAGTGTGCACTGGCAGATAAACTGTGTGAGCATGATTTGAGAACACAAAATAAGCCAAGACCAGACTGCAGATCTCGGCCTCCCGATTTAGTACCTGCTTTTCACCTGGGATTGTACAACTGTGTATTGCCTGAGACCTGGGGTACAGGCCAGTGGGCCAACCCACTTCTGCTTGCCCATGCCTTTCCTTTTTTTTTCCCCAAGATTGATTTTTTAAAAATCACTTAGGCACTTGGCTACTTAAGAGTCATTAATCATTAATTTAATCTACCTTCTCATTTATTAATAAGCTTACTTTCTCTCAAGTCCTTCATTTTCCCTTGACATTCTTGTAAAAATTTTATTGACTCTTAACTGCTCTGGATGACACTAATCTTCTCTCATGTTTTGCTTTCCTTACCTTTTCCCTGATTTTTAAACGACCCTCTATCTATTCAAAGGTACACCAAGAAATGACTGGAGTAAGCAAATGTTACTTGCTCCTTTTTGCACAGTCTCATGTTTACACATTATATAAAAGGGTGAAAGACTGCATATGCAGTAATTGCTTTACTGATCTACACATTCAGCATCTCCCCCCCATTATCCACCTGCTGGTCACCCAGCAAGGTACCTGCTGAAAGAGCTCCAGCCTGGGTGGCTGGAAGCAGAAGATACAGATAATGTTTATGTGCAAGCAGATAATTTTGTGACCATGGAACTATAAAAACAGTGATGGACTGAGAAATGTGATACTGAATCAAGAAACTTGCAATTTTGTTTTTCAGTTTTGAACAATTATCAGTTCTAATCCAATTATGGATCCATTCTTCCAGCAAGCTATAAATAAATGAACAGCATCTTTTAACAAATAAAATTTGAAAACATAGTGATTTAAAAAAACCTACAGGTATAACAAAGTATTTCAGTGATGACAAAGCAACATGAATTTAATTCAGATTTCAACTCTGCAGGTTTAAATGTATGCTGATTCCAGGAACTAAGATGTAGTTTACGCAACAGTAATTCTTTGAAGTGTATTCTTACATCTGGAATATTCTGGGCACAAAGTCCACCTCTTCATGCAAGATGAGATTTTTTTTTTCCCTTCCATTTTTAAGGGATACTTCCACAAGATTGCAAGATAATAAAATCACTCTTTTCTCTTTGACAAAAAACTTGCAGCATTGAACCGTAAGTGCAGTAAGGAGAAGCTGGCCCCCACTGTCCCCTGATAATTGCACCTCCCTGATATAAAGCATTTATGCATACTGCTGTGTAAACCTTGAACAGAAAAAGGCAAAAAAGAACATGAGATTTTATGTGTCAAAATAGACATATAAAAGTTTCACATACAGCTTCAAAAATAGAAGTTCTACTAAAACATAATCCTACCAGAAATAACAATTCTGATGTCTATAAATATGACTATCATAACATCATCGTAGAAAACATAAGATGCCTTCTAATTAACAGATAAGAGCCTATATAATTTAAAGGGGAAGGGAAAGACTTTCCGGTGTTGCATATAATCTTGGCCTTGAATGTGGACTAGAAAGATTACTTCAGTGAAACAAGCATTACAGTGTTACTCTCTTCTAAGAACTAACACTTAAAAAAAAAATAGCAAAGAACAACATGTATCCTAAATCCACATGAATGTCAGGACAAGATGATGCCATCACATAGTCCCAATGTTCCCATAGTATCCACTGCTGTACTATGAGATCCAGTTTTCTTTTAAAAGTAAAAATATAATTTTTTTGCAGCATTTTCATCCTACCTGTAGTTAAAATTACAAAATAACCAATGAAGAGGTAAGAAAGTTTTGTCTTTGCTCATAGATCTTATGTGTCAAGTAAGTATCAGCAAAAATATAGAGTTTAAATGAGTATCATCAGTGCTAACTCTAGGATGTGTTTTGAGGTAAATAGGAATACTTACTGCTTAGATTCATCACCTTTGACAATGCAGTAATCTTTAAAAGGAAACAAGTACTGACAATAAATAATAGGTTAGCTGATTTCAGATATTTTTTTTTTCTCCTGCATTTAACTAATTAACTCAAGGGCTGACTTTATCACTACAACAAAATATTGATACTAAATATTTTAGAGACTTGATTTCTCTGCCTACTTTTACATAGGACAAGAATGAACTGTATGCTTCTTTGATGCTTTTGTCTATAGGCCTGAATTACCCAGTCCTTTGTTCTTTTTTAAAATCTAGCTTTGTGCTGTATTTAATATTCTCATCATTATTCTCAAACAGATTATTTAATATTCTTAGCATCATTCTTATAAAGATTCTAAAATGGTAATATACTTTGATTCTGTGGGGAGTTTAACCTATGAAATCCCTGTGAGAGATAAGAACTACCTAAATACATACTGATATTCACCAATACTTTTTGGCATACAGAATTATTGTGCTAGGTCTATTCTGCTGGGACAGATGCAGCTCCAGTCAGTGATGCCCTGAAGCTGCAGTGTCTCTGGACAGGCATGAGAAAATGGGAGGACTCACTGCAGTCTGTGTCCTCTCAGTGGGTCTTCAAAGCCATATTTTGTCTTTTACTGTGAAAGTATTAAAGACATATTCTTGATGGCAGTATTGTCTCATTTCTGTTATGAGATTTATCTTTTACTTCATGCACTTTGTTTAAAATTTTCTTCAAAGTCATGGGGCAATTATAGTGTGACGATACAGGAAGAATCATTAACAGAAACATCTTAATGTCCTACATGAGAAAAAGAACACGAAAAGTAACATTTTCTTACGAATAAGCAGGCTGCTGTCATAAGGAGCTACTAAAACAGTGTAATATAGCTGTGTGGCAGAAGGATAGGATCAATACTGAAAGGATGAATAAAGGATGCATTTGGACAGGATTCAAACATGTGAAGATGAGACAAAAAGCTAAAAAAGACACATAAATAATAGCACAAAGAATGAATTATGGTTGATTTATGTAGATGTACACATGAAAATTTGAAATTATGAATGTAAACGAGAGATGATAATACATATGTAGGTAGGATTCTTATATTACTAGTATGTCTGTACAGCATAAATTAGCCATACTCTTATACTCTTCCCTCATAAAACAAAATGTTGATATAGCTTTTCCAGATATGCAAAGAATCATTCCTTCTCTCTAGAAAAAGACGAAAATACCACAAAATAAAATGTTTCTACTGGTCTGAATCACTCAGAGTTTGATTCAGGCTGGTTTACAACCATGACTCCAAACTAATGCTCTCTCCACCCCTCCTTTCATCCCCATTATGGCAGAGGATTTACCCTGAGTGCAGGGTCTGTCTGTGCCCGACTGGTGGGACTAAGCACCTCATCTGAGGTCAATGAACTCAGAAATGCATGTAGCTGCAGCCTCCACAGGTACATACCATGGCATAGTCCAGGTCCCTGGGCCTCACTCAAAAAACCAAAATCATGACTGATACAACAGAATTTCAGAATGATCTCAGAATCTTAATGGTATTTATCCAAATGGCAAATATATGCATAGATGGAAATAAACACGCTGATAGACTTCAACCCATCAGGAAAGAAATCTTTTTCATCTGTCATTTGCTAGAAGTGTTTACTAGTTTCTTGGCAATTGTCCAACATGGGATATCCAGAATTACTGTGAAAATGAAAATAAGGAAAACAACTAATACCATCTTTCACAGCATAAATGATTAGGCATGAAGTACTACAAACAATGAATGCTGTACACAGCCCTAATCATCACATAGACAGAAGAAAATGGTAGGACTGGAGAAGGTAGAAATGAGGGCAATAATGAGCAAGCATGGACTAGCTCCTCCACAGTGATTAAACAGATCAGAACTCTTCAATTTGGAAAAAAGAAACAACAGGAGGGTGGAAATCAACACAGATTTACGAGGAAGACAAATAGAGAATAAGTCTTCATAAATTCTAACACAGACGTGAGGTTATACTTCCTCCTGAGGTGCCCCACAGAGCACAATTAAAAAAATAGAAGGAAGTGTTTTTCATACAGTCTATAATTATATCTCATTCTTACAGGATGCTGTGAAGACCGAAAGTAAAAATGAGTTCCAAAAGTAGTTAGACAAATCAGGGAGAATACATCCACCAGTGGAAATCTTTGGATGCTGCCTTTGGCTCATTTGCCAGATGGTGCAAGGATACATATAAAAAGGACCTGTAAATAATTTTGTCATATTCTCTTCCCAAGCACATGAGAACATAGGCTACAGGGCTTGATGTAATTTTGACTCTCTAGGACAGTCTGGACATTATTTATCCCTTTGAGTATTTTTTGGAACTCATTCAGATACATACTTTCGTTTCAGTTCTGACACCAGCTTATTGGTATTTCATGGTTGATGACAAGTTAACAGCAAAAGAGGGTTATTTTGTAACACAAACACTCAAAATGTTACCAGCATCTTAAAACTGATTTTATTCCTCCTTCATATTTCTGTAATGAAAATTCCATAAAATTTTACCTTCAGCAATTCACTTATGTATTAAAAATAAAACCCAAACCAAGCTAACAGCTGATTATTTTCATGGTCACAGTATACTCCTCTTGATTGCCAAATGCAAATAGCATACCACAGTCTAAAGCAGTTAGCTACACTGCAGTCTAGCTTAACAGTTTAGATATTTACACCTGGTTTAAGAATCTTTTGTTACATATACTTTTGCATTAACCATAAATATTCAGAATTTCCACATCTTGGCAGTTTCTGAAGGTGAACACCTGCTGTCTTGCAGGAGACAGGACTAGGCAGCTATACAGGATCCCCTGTAGTGAAACACTGATGCATGCTGTATTGGGATGTAAAGGACAACTTGATAAGCTTGCTCTTTACAAGTTACTAACTCAACATTTTCAAAGTAAGACTTTTTTTTTTTTTTTTTTTTTTATGTGAATTTTCCTACTACCCCTGGGTATTAGACAAAAGTCTGCTTACTCAAGGAATTCCATGCTCACTAGAAAATCTGAAGAACAAAAGAACTAAAAAAACCAGCCCGATGCAGTTCAAAAGATGCAAAGAAATGCTTAGGGATTCTGCAATATTACAAGAATGTCTTTGCTGATCTACATGAAGCATGACAGGTATAATCCAAGCTTCGACAGGAAAGATTAGTAAAAATCCTACCACAAAGACATGCAAAACACCAAACTATGCTGCTATTAAAACATCACTTTTTAATATGCATGCAACAACATTTCAAAAGAAGTAAATGAGTCACTATCGCTAGGGGGAACCTCTATTACATTTCATACTACATTGCATCATTCATTAAGAATATGAGGTGAAGAATGGAATAACAATAATACCATATATGTAGCGAAATATAAGTAATGGACACCAGGTCAAAATTCAGAAAGACTGGCTTTGTTCTTTAATCTGCCATTGATGATCTGTAGGATTTAAAGGAGATGATTTTACTAGTTGTCCTCTGCTTCTCCTCATTTTCTCACACTGTGAACTTTTTATGATCGATAGTTTTCTTATTACATGTCTGCACAGCACCAGAAGCACAGGATTCTCAGAGAAGTAAGAACTTTGATGTGATCCAATATCTATTTTAGTCATAATGAGCCCTTCTATTTATTTTCCAGCACTGCCTAATCTTACAGGTTCAGACACTCCTTTACACGCTTCCTCAACTGTCCTGACAGTATTCTCGATAGCCATCATTTGATATTTGCATAGCCTAGGTCAGAACTGTTCCTGAACCAAGAACACAGCCAGCTGTTTCACTCTTATACTCCAAAGTAATCTAATGTCAAATCAAATTACATCCTTGTCCTGCCTAAATGCCTGAAACAACCCCCATTATTCAGTCTTCACCACAACTACCTACATCTGCAAAGTGATGTGAGTTCGGCATAATTTTGCTTAACCGCCCAGTTTTTAGACCATTTTCATAGAAAGTAAGACAACTGTAATGTACATCTTCAACTTAAAGTTTGAACACAAATTCTCCATCTCAGGTGGATGCTCTTGTCAGGGTAAATAGAAGGAGAGTGTCTACTCCTTTGAGAGTGTCTAGTCAAAGAAGACATAAAGACCCGGCCAACATACGATAAGAGAGGTTATGGCAAGAACAAACCTGGCCAGTGGCATAAACTGATAAGGATATGTGGTATGAAGACATTTATTTTTTTCAGTTGGGAGGATAAGGAAATGGAGGGAGACAAAACACACAAAGACATAAAACCTGGCCAGTTACTGTTAACAAACAATAACCAGAAACAATCTTGGTCAGTCACACGAATTGATGGACTATCAAAAACTGCAGGCTCACTGGGACTTTGCAACACATGAGATGCAAACCTGGGAGTCCTGCATGTTGCAGGGTGTTGGTGGGACTCTGCCAACAGCTGAGGCAATGTGCAGGGCATGGGGGAGCAGGAGGAAACAGAGAGAGGAGTAGGCAGAAAGGTGAGTCGACTGCATGTTAATCAGAGCTGGGCAGTGGGCTTGTCTGGCTGAAGCTTGCACCTGATCACCACAGTTTTGTCTTCTTATTAAAGCTTTTCTTAACTCTCTGTAATCTCACTCTCTACCCCATGTGTGTGTGAGTGCTGCAAGGACTCACTGCCAGCTGCTGGTGAGACCTGAGTGTGCGTGAGTGAAATTTAGGAGCAGCTACCGGAATCAGACCAGGTGCGTGGGCAACCCTGGCTGCTGGTGTCAGCTACAGGAGTCAATGGGGGTTTTATCCTCCAGCCACTGTGAACATTTTGTGTGCCAAAAATCGGGTACTGGGGTGAAGCAAGTGAGGGGCTCAGAGATGGTGGCTGGAGAGGGACAGTGAGCCACAGCCCATGTGCTGGCTGCTGGCTGCTGGGGAGGCTGTGAGTGTCTGTCTCTCCCCAAACCGGGTGTGCATTGGGTGTGCCAGTGTATTTGCTGGCAAACTTCAAGCTGGACTCACCAGTGAGTGTCGAGGGGCCTCAGGTCCCAGCAGGGGTATCAGACAGGCAAGGGCCTGTGCTGGTATTTGGGGATACCTGCAAGTGTGGGGTGTCTGTGGGACAAGTGTGTGAGATGGACCAGTCAGTGAGTCAGGGACCCGCTGGGCAGGTAAGGGGCTGGGATCTGGGCAGGGGTGCCAGGCAAGCAGAGGGGCCGTGATGGTACTTGGGGGATCCATGAATGCATGTCTGCTTGTGAACCTGGAGAGTATTGTGTGTGTGCTGCTCTAGTGACCTCCTGTGACAGCCTGTGTGACCAGCCGTGTCGGTGTCCTCTGTGCGTGCATGTGTCCTCACATGCGTGTGTCCCTGCGATACGTGCTCAGCTTTGCTGCTGGCTGAATCTGCAAACCTAATAACCCCTAGCAGCCGTAAAACACATTATACTGATTCAGATGATTCATCAACCTTCGTTTTGACACTGGAGACAAAAGCAGAAATGCAACAATCATCTCACCAAAGGAGAGCAAGAAAAAGGGAATTTGACTTTGACTTTGTCGCAAGGACACTAAGCTGAAAGGGAGAAAACTAAAACTCTGTTTTGCTTTCTACCCAAAGATTCATGCAAAATGCCCAAGCACTCCACAGATAGAAAAATGCCTTCTGCCTCCGCCTGCCTGATTTCCTTTCTGAGTGCTTGACATAAAAGTATTTTTCAGATTATCAACATGGTAACTTTTTCCATTCAGATTGGAATGAAATTTAGTTAGCAGCAATCCATACCTAGAAAGTTCTTTCTCTCTTTTTTTTGGCAGCAGTGAATATTGAATTTTGCAATTCTCATTTCCAGTTTAAGTTTATATTATGTTAATGACTGGTCATGAAGAATTTATAAAACAAAAGCCATTTAAGTTAAAAGTTACAACACACACAAAGTATGTTTTTACCTGCTAATGGTTTGATGGGAGAGGGTGGGAAAATACAGATTTATCTTTTTCATGTAAATGGAATAAATCAAGCATATATACATGCAAAATAATGTTTGTAGTTCAGGTAAATATACATGATGATCAGCATCTGAACCTCCAGATATTTCAAAAACATCAAAAGCAAAACCATGCAAAATAGTGTCTAACAATATATTTTTAATACACCACCATCTGTTTCACCTTGTGTAAAGGCTGTGAGAGTTCATGTTTTGCATGGTAAATTGCCATAAGCTAAACAAGGAAGGTCAACTTAATCTTAGAATTAAAAATTAAAATCTGCAAATATAAAATCAAAGTTTTCCTTTACAATCTTTAATGATTCTATTTTCAGTTCTTTGAAATAGCCAATGCTTTAGAAAAGATAAAGGGGTGTGTGTGTGTGTGTGTGTCTTTTCTTCATTTCAGACTCAGGAAATAAATCTCTGAAGCCCCACCATTTATCATCCTAGAAATCCTGAAAGAATTATATTTATTTGAGATAAGGTGAAAATATCATATCTTGCTCGATAATATACTCATTTTTGTTTTGGTTCAGTGAGCTTAAGAAGGTGACTTGGATGAGGTCAAATAAAACAACAGAAAACAAAGAGAAGAATTGCGTGAGACACATCACCATAAAACAGCCCAGGTTGGAAGGGATCTCAAAAGACCATCTGGTTCAACCTTTTGTGGGAAAGAGAGCCTAGATAAGACTATCTAGTACCCTGCCCAATAGCATCTCAAAAACCTCCAGTGATGGGGACTCCATCACATCTCCAGAGAGGTTGTTCCAGTGGTTGATTGTTCTTGCTGTAGAAAAATTATTTCTTAAATCGAGATGAGACCTCTCCCACTGCAACTTGGAGCCATTGCCCCTTGTCTCCTCCATGTGGCTCCTTGTAAAGAGAGACCCACCCCCCTCTTTGTAGCCCCCCTTTAAGTAGTGCCAAGCTGGACTTCAGCTGGTGTTAAAAGCCCACCCAATAATTGACAATAATTTAAAATTTAATCACCTTTGTTTTTTCTTGAACAATTTCACTTAAAAATGATTGAGACCCCAGATGAAGGGTACTCATTAAGTGCATTTGGAGTCCTTATGGAGAGCAGAATCACACCCTGAAGACAGCTAACACTCCGAGATGCACCTGGAAACTGCCTGTAACACTGTTCAGGTGCATTAGCTTCACTACCTGTCTTGCTTGCGTTAACTCTTACATTAGTCTGCTAAGGTCACTGAGTTGGCAAGATTAAGGTTCCAGCTCAGCTGAGCATTTAAATACAGGCTGATGTATACTGCTGCCTCAGAATGGATTTAAGCACACAGTTAAATGCTTGGTGTGCCATGACATAATCTTTGCAAACCCAAAGTGCTATGTCGGCATTATATTACAAGCTCTTCTAAACATTTCTGAAGTCATGTACTCCATTATTATCTTTGGTTGTTTAGCTGCCATAATTGAGGAGATACAATGCTTTGAAGAGTTTTAACTAAGTGTTAAGACCCTGCAGAGTTCTACCAGGAGAGGTTCCTAATGTGCAGCTCTTAACTCACACCAAGAGACTCTCTCCTTTCAGAGTTCAGACATTTGCAGAACTGAGACTAAAAAGATCTCAAGGTATAGTCATAAATCCACAGTACCATTGGTGACCTCTTCTGAGGTTGGGTTTTTTTTAGTTAATATTATTCAATATAAAGAAACACCTAAAAAAAGTCACATGAATGCTCCCAAACTAGCCACAAATGTAGCTTATCTCCAGTTACCTCATAAAATCAGAAATTAAATGGATTATTTTGCCTCTTGCCAAGATTAGCTGTCACATTAAATAGAAATTCTTCATGCAAAAAATAATCCAGATGTTACTAAAAAAGCTAAGTGAACAATACATGGAAATTCCAAAATTCTTGTACTTTTTAACTGGGATACAATTTACTGTTTTTTACAGCATTTCAAATGCCCACCTTCTTCTTCTCCAATACATTAAGCAGAAACTTCCAAAACAGACATATTACACCCTGGGATATGCGGTTCCTCAGGATTCGTTCTATACAACTTCTGACCAAAACTGAAAACCACTGGTGGTAATATAGTTTCCCAGATGAACCCAATACTGTGTAGGTCCATAACTTGCCTATAGTGTCTCTAGGAAACTAAAGATCCCTACCTGCAGTGCCTCTGAGCCCAGATGTTCAACCAGTTTTCAATCCACTTCTCATTGCTCATCCAGCTCATACTTCATGGGCTTCTCTATGAGGATCTTATGAGAGATAGTGTCAAAGGCCTAACTGAAATCCAGGTAAACAATACCCACTGTTCTCATCTAACAGGCCAGCCATTTCATCATAGAGGATTATCTGGTTGGTCAAGCGTAACTTCCCCTTGGTGAATCCATGCCTACTACTCCCTTGTACTTCATGTGCCTGGAAATGGTTTCCAGAGCTACTTGTTTCATCACCTTCCCAGAGATGGAAGTAAGGCTGATCAGCTTGTAGATCTCTGCATCCTCATTCTTGCCCTTTTTGAGAAGTGTTGTTTGCTCTTCTCTATTCCTCAAGCACCTCTCCCAGTCTCCATGATCATTCAGATAATCAAGAGTGGCCTCAAAATTACATCAGTCATCTCCTTCAGCACTGATGCATGCATCCCATCAGTACACACGGACTTATGTCTGTCCAGTTTGTTTAAGTATTCTCTAATCTGATACTCTCTTCCACTAAGTGTAAGTCTTCCTAGCTCCAGATTTTCCCCTGATCTCTGCATCCTCAGATTTCTGAATGCTGGTCTTACCAAAGACTAAGAAGAGAGAAGAAGGAATTGAATACCTCAATGTATTCCATGTCCTGTGTCACCAGGAACACTGCCCATTTAGCAGGAGGTACAGGCTTTCCCTAATCATCATTTTGCTGTTTATGTACTCAGATTCCTTTATTGTTACTTTTGACATCCTTCCACAGATTCAACTTCAGGCAGGCTTTGGCTTTCACAACTTCAGCCCTTTAAGACTGGACACCAACTCTGTACTTCTCCTGGGTCACATGTCTCTGCTTCCACCTTTTGCGTACATCCTTCTTACCTCTGAGTTTTGCCTGGAACAGACTGGCTCGCCCATGCAGGCCTCCTAGCATTTTTGCCTGACTTCCTGCCCAGTAGGATGGACTGCTCTTAAACTTGGAGGGGGTGATCCTTGAATATCAACTAGCTTTCTTGGCCCCTTTGCCCTCTGAGGCCTTAACCTATGGGGCTCTTTCAAGAACATCCCTGAGAGGATAAAGTCTCCTCTCCTGAAGTCCAGGCTTATGATCCTGCTCCCTCCTCTCAGCATCCCAAACTCCACCAGCTCATGGTTACTGCAGCCAAGGCTGCCTTCACCCTTCACATCCTCAGTGAGCTCTTGTTTGTGAGCATGAGGTGCAGCAGAGCACCTGTCCTTACTGGCTTCTCTATCACTTGTGACAGGAAGTTGTTATCAATTCTCTTCAAGAACTCCTAGATTTCCTATGCCCTGATGTCTTGTCCCTCCAGCAGATACTGGGGTGGTTGAAGTCCCCCAGGAGGACCAGGGCCTGCATGTGTGAGGTTGCTTACTGCTGTCTGTAGAACTTATCCAATGTGGAACAAGGCAAGTGTTTTCCTTTCCTAGATGTGCCAGTTACAGACGAAATTTGAGCAAACAAGTGATTTTCAGCCAAAATCTGAAAGCACCTAATGAATTTGTTAAGGTACAGAATGTTGGAAAGGAGACAGACTGAACTGCCTTAGTTTCAACAGGAAAAGCATAATTATCTAAATGTTCAAATGTGTGTGCAATGTTTTTCAATAAAATTACCTGTGTTTTACATTCTGCTGTCATTTTATGCAATTCCATTTTAGAATCCATTCTCCTTAAACAATAGTTCCTGTCACTTTTTGCTTTTTCTGTAAGGTAACAGACTTAAACCATTTGTGAGTCAACTAAGGAGAAGAGTCTGTTACACAAAGGTCAACTACCTGCTCAGGAAGTCAGCTTCAGAAGTGAATTTGCCTTCAGAGTGTATTCCATTTCAACTCATTCTTTACAGCAGTTGCTTACAGACAACAGTAGAGCACTGAGTAGAAAACATGTCTGACAACAGCTATGTGACAGGGAAGCAAGTTTCACTCTGGTTTTGTGTGGTTTGTGGCCACCTGATTTCCTTATACAAACTAGTGTGAACCTAAAACAGTAAACAAGATTAGCAGGCCTGGTTAAACTATGAGCTCCTTTTGTGACACTCCAGATCAATGGAAACAGGTAACAGGTCAGCACAAGGTTGCCAAAATACAGTAACATATATATATATGAGGGAGTGACAGGTACATGTACTATGGATATAAATGCACATACTTAAAGTCTTGTTTCATATTTATTTTTCAATAGCTGAACTTCCATAGTTTTGTGCATTCTAGATATTAATGAAGTACTTAATTTTCACAAAAAGAAAGATAAAGCAAGTGACACGACAAGGAACCACTGTTATCACCTCATCTAAAAACTAGTGCCTGACTCACCAAAAATTACTCTTACAGTGACCCCAGACAACAAACAACATTTCATGTCACTTGTGTGAGAAGCAGCAAGCAGTGGTCCATTGACAATAACAGTTCTAGGAAGTTACTTTGAAACAAAATTTTGTCATTGCTTTCACTCACAAGATATACTAACTTTTAAATGGAAGGTTAAATTAATACCAAAAGCCAGATAGAAATATCTGCAGAAACATCCACATGTATTTTACTCATTTACGATTGGAAAAAGATATTTACCTCCCACAAGGCAAGACACTTCTTATATATTCTACAAATAGGCCACAAGGCTTGGCATTCACAGAGGAGAGAATAATTTTCTGAAGAATATCGCAAATTTCCAGAAATATTCATGCAGAAATGAACTCATTATTCAGTATAACTGACACTACAGTGAAAACACGTCTCAACCTGGATGTAAAAAGGATTTTCTATTTCAAAATACTGTATCAGTAAAAGAGTACCTGAGGAGCATAAAATATATATACGTGCAAGTAAACACACACCTGTGTATGCTAATATAGAATATATTGAATTACTGAACTCAGTAAAATTGTTCTTCAAATATATGTATGTTCACAGAGGACGGGTACTCTGCAAACAGAGAAAATGCTGTTTTGGAGGCAGTGGTATAAGTCTCTACAGTTGTGGGCAAACTGTGGGTAAGCTCAAGAGCATCTCCAGCTCTCCAGGGTCACGTATTGTGGCTGTGTCCTAAGTGCATGTTGTGACAAGAACATGGTTGTCCGAACTGTCACTACCCAGTTGCCACTGGAAGAAAGCGCAAACATGCAGGCAAAAAACAGGTATGGACAGGCACATCTCTTCAGGTACAGACTGTGGCTTCAAGCTCTATAAAAGTTTCAATACTAGCCTGAAAATTTTAGAATTATCTCTTCAGTTTTCTCTAAGAATTTCCAATGAACAAAAGCAGAGAGATTAACATTTTTAAATAAACAGCAACAGCACTTCATTTTGGATGATGCAGAGGCCTGAAATCACCAATTGGAATAAATGCAGCAAATACATCTTTTGTATCCTCATATATTTAGAAACTGATTAATATACTATATTGTTTATGTCCTTAAAAGAATTAACCTCTAAACTCAGGCAGGAGGAATCTCTCTTTGGAGATTTTTGTTTGAAAATTTGTTACAAGAAAAACATATTTCTACAAGAGAAGCAGAATTTTTTCCCCAATTTAAAAAGTTGCTCCTATACTCCTTATTATCTGTAGTAATCTCTCTCTAGTATCTCTCTGCCTGTAATACCTCTTTGCCTCACCAGTGCATTGTATTTTCAAGATTTTATTCTAGAACATTAAATTTTTATTTTAATCTGGGTTTTTTTTCCAGTTTTGAAACAATTTTTAAGACTAATTTTCTGTAAAATAAAAATAATTATGTACTTTTCATTTGTAGAATGATAGGGAAAACTGAAATGTGAACATCTTCCTTATTCTGAAATTAATGATCATGAAAATACTATAAAATGTGCACCAGTAAAATTATAATTAAAATTATGATATTGTAATAACTGAGAAGCCAACTACGGTGTAATTCATTTTATTCTTTATTGCTGCCATTAAGTTAGCAGGAAATAGAACAACAAACAGTTGATGTAACAAGCGATTAATTAATGTAGCAGAAAAACACTTAATTTTAACTTTTCACTTATTTTTTCTTATTAAACCAATTATTCCTGCTCCATATAAATTGTTATGAAATAGTTACCCATTGGCTGAAGCAAAACCACTGCTGGGAGCAAAATCAGCTGACTCTTTGAAAGCTGCCTTGATGTTGAATACATACACAACATACTACAGAATTCAAGCAGATGTTTTCAGTTTCTAGGATTAAGGAAACTCTGTATTAATATCTTCCAGTGGCATTATTCACAAAACCTGATATTCTTCAGCTTCACTGGGTCCTGAGGTCAGCAAGAAAGTGATATAAAAATATCATGGTTAATAATCATCAACAAGTAAACCCATGTGATTGTACCAAACTCTGACAAAACAGTATTTGTATCACTGTCTAATCCATTATTTTTTACAATGCAGAAAACTGAAAGCCTTATGTCATCATGGACTTTTGAAGTCTACGTTTTGTAACCTAAAAAAATATACACTGTGTAATCGTGCTGCATATTGAAAACAAGTTAGTAGTATTACTAAATATAGCAAGAATTATAATCGAAATCTTTTGAAATTATACATCTGAAAGTCTGCAAGGAAGTGAAATTCTTTACATAGTTCCTCATAATATAAGCATGGCTTTTCACTCTCACATTTAGCTTTAGGCAAGGTACAAGAAATATAAGTACTGGCACTGTAAACATGTTATCGTTACAGCTTTTTGAGCCAACAGACTATGAAGAGTGATGGTTGCCACAGATAACTGCAAATCAGTCTGAAAATAAAAAAAAAAAAAAAAAAAACTCATTATAAGACTTTTTCATTAATTCTCTTTGTAATAAAATTTATTGTTCACTTCTAGATGCACTTTCAGTATTTGGAAAACTGGAAAGAAGGACAGAAGGCAAAAAGAGTGGGAGGGAAGTTGTTTTCCATGGTACTGTTGTCTTTGAAAACTAAAAAGTTGTCACTTACTAAAAGGATGGCCATGAATACTAACTATTGCTCACATTAGACAAATGACCAGTCTTGAAATGAGCGCAAAAAACCTGCCATATATTAATTCATCCACATTTTAAATGACAATTTTTCTTTGACTTAAGGTATAGGAAATGGATATGGGAACTAGTTTATGTAAATCTTCTTTAAGTTTCTACAGAGATATCAAAAAACATTACAGGACATGATACATCCCTCTACTTTCTGGGTCTGCCTATCTTTCTAAGTGCTCATTCATGCAACAGCGTCTTTGCTCTGGAAACTCTTATGCCATTTAATTACAGTCTCCTGCATTTGTTTATTTCTGAGAGTTTTGCACTTTTCTTCTGCCTAGAATGGCATTTCAGCACACGTTTGGCTAGACAGGCATCCAAACGCATCTAAGATCCCTAGGGAAATCCCCAAAACTTGCATCATCTGCAGCAGGATGGGTAACAGCTATTAAATAAATTTTTTATGTCAGAAACAGGTTCCAACTCCTATGCAAATTGAAGGAGAATGAACCTTTCTGGACCCTGAACACTGAGACAGACTTGGTATTTTCAGCTGAAAAAATAACCTAAATTAGGGCAGATTGGACTGTTTGCCTGAGGCCACTATCTCCATTAACTGCATTAACTCTGTAACATAACATTATATAACAAATATGCAGTTTTACACAGCAAAGTGAATTATCCCTACCTCCAGGGCTGAGTGACCTAAACTTGAGGTGAGAAAATGCCTAGCTTAGTATCTTACATTAGACAAACTGTATTCTAAAAGTGTATTTTTTGTGACCTTTTTTCTCTTCCACAAGGTTACTTTATTAATTGAAACTTCAAGCTGTGTGCTGAGTGGCCTTATAAGATTTGAAGGGGTTCAGGTTCACTTTACTATCCAAGGAATGAGAATCAGCAGTTCAGTAATTCAGCATTAGCAGAAAGAGAACAACAGACAAATACCACATCCTTTTCCAGCATAACTTAAAGAGATGTATTTAAAGTGTATAAAGAATGCAACATAAAGATTTGAACATCTGGGTTTATTTCATTTTATAAAAACATATCGCACCTGTAAACATCCTTACTACACAGGTCAGAGTGCACACAATAGCTTCTGAAAGCCATAGATATGTGTTAAGAAAATGTGACTAACTCCGCTTCCCTAAGAGTGACATCAAAAATATCAAAAGGTAAACAAGAATTGAAACTGAAAATAAGGAAGCCAGGAAACCTGCACATATAAAGGCTACTAATTTGGACAAAATAACATACTGGCATTATTTCACTGTTAAATTTATTACTGAATGTATAACTTCCTGAATAATTGACAATGATGAAAATTTAGTAGGGACAACACAATATTTGCAGCCAATTTTGCAACACATTGGTGTAAATCTCTTTACATGATAAGGAATTTTACTTTTATAGAGAAATGGATGAATTTATGTGGGATAAAACAGAGCCTAGTATGCCAGCAGATGGATTACATCTGATTTCTAGGGAAGGGAGATGACCCCTAGATAGCAAGAGTTTTGAGACCAATTTGCCAGTACCTTTTTCACAAAGCAAACACCCCAAAGGCAATCATTATTTTTTTATCATTATTTATTTTGTAATATAACTTAAGAAGGAAAAATGTGTAACAAACCTAAGCTTATGCAGACTGATGGTAAAAAAAAAAAAAAAAAGGTCAAAACAGTCATAACCTTTTTTTCCTCTTTAGTTTCTTAAAAAGCAAAGAGAATGCCTTCCACAAATCTGAATCAACCCCTGTTAATGTGTAATAGTATCAAAAAAGTCAGGGAAATATATTAGACTTTTATCTTTCTCAAACACAACATGAATATAATAAAGATAATAAAATCCCTAACAAACTAATACTGTCTCTTAAACTAAAAAAAAATACCATCATATGTTAACAAATTATGATTTAGAATTAAACAAAATTTTAATTCATGTTTCAGATGGTCATATTCATAAATCATTTCTCCAAAACCAAATAAGAAAGCCACATCTAGAACAATAATATGTGCTACCTCTAACATCAAGGAAATACTGAAGAAAAAGCCCAAGTTGAAATCACAGATGTACAGTGGTCCTACAACCCTACTGAAGATTAAGTATTTGTACAGACGCTGAAAGTTTTGAGGATCACAAAAATGGAGCAGATTTGAAGTAGTTTTAACTGTATGTTTCCACCAAGTAAGGATTATGTCTCCACCTTTCAAAGCTGTAATATTTTGCTACTTCTGGTTGAAATCTTTCCTGTTTCTCTTTTTTTTATCATAAAATGAAATTCCTAAGGGTTTGGTGTGGGGTTTTTTTTTGTGGTGTTTTTTGGTTTTTTTTTGTTTTGTTTTGTTTTGTTTTGTTTTTTCTCCTCATTTTAGTCATCTATTGTACAGAGCTTTGGTTTTATTTGAATTTCCTAAAAATCCCACCTCGCAAAATTCAGAAACCACTGGGAACAAAGAATAAAAAGCACAAGGGAAGGAAATGAGAGCATTAAAATTTGTGTGACATTCAGTTCTCCTCTAACTCTTTTTGGATATTTTTTTGAAGTGGATCAAAGAACTTCCCAGATATTTTGTACACAAATTCCTCTAACATCGAAGTCCTATAAACTGTCACTATTCTTCTATAGTCACCACTGAAAAATATCACTTGTTTTAAAGTTTGGGTTTTGAGATTCAAGAATGAATTGTAGTCAGATAAGAGTGACATGAAACAGCATAAATTTCCTTAATTACTTGATTTTTAATTAATTTGAAAACTTTTATCTTCTACAGGCTAAAACCTTGTATTTGTTTTCTTTCATATAGCATTGAAAAACCTCAATTTATGATGCAATGAAGAACAGCAGCATGAACTTAAAAATAACTTTGTTGAATAATTCTTGCCAAATGAGAAGTAATCTTATTTATCTTCCCCATATATAAGCTACCTTATGCAAGTTATTTTTTTAAGAATTACATGAGCCAGGTTCTAAGCCAAAGCTTTACTGTCATTACTTCTGTTTAAGTAGCTACCAGGGGAAGATAGAGCCCTTAATGTTTCTTAAGTTAATGAGCATGCAACAGAGGTCTTTAACATCAAGAAGTACAAGTGCATGTAAATACAGTAAACCTTTTCCCTGAGCTTCCAGTTGAGAGCAATTATCTTTGTCAGTAACTGACAGCAATTGATTTATTGTGATCTCAACACTAATTATGCCCATAGGGAGTCACTGTTCTGATAAATTACTATTTACCTTCTCATGTGGGTTCTAAATAACGTGATCACAGTTTTCTGAATAGCACTGTCTCTTCATAACAAACTCATGAGCTTGTGTGAAAGTATAAAGAACAGACCACTTACAAGTGTCACTTATTTATTTCATTATTCAATGCTAGTGGTGATACTTTGATAAACATGAACAGAGGAGACACACTGTGACACAAGACGTGATCATTTTTCTTTCTTCAAGATATATTCAGAAAAAGTAAGTTAACTGTAGGTTATTGCTGCAGAGTACCCATTAAATTGATAAAATAAGGCTGCAGCTGCCTGAACTGTGAATTTTGGATTGCTTTAATGATTTCTTAGACTTTCAACTCAAATCTCAGTTGAGTCCGAAGTGTACTGCTTGAGTTCTGGGAAAGCAAATCTGTTTGAGGGAAGATGCTCAAGAGCAAGCAAACTAAGTTACACTGTAATTGGTGCTTCGATAACCTGCAGTAAGATGACCTCACCTTCAAAGTGTCAACCTTTAGTTAAAAAGCAGAGCATGAACTATTGAACGATGTGGATCCTTTGACCTTGTGTCACAAAAATCTAGAAATTACCAGGACAAACAACTTCTGTTGACATCAAGAGGGTACCTTCAGAAATAACATACAGAATGAAATGTTTCAGATGAAATCAGGAATCATTTTTGCAATTAGGTTAGTTGATAGCATTTTCTCATCTATGTGAATTTTTGTGTAGGGTGTATCGGCCTTAAATGCCTGTAATCTATGCTTGCTGCCAGCTAAGAAAACTGTGAAACAATACAAGGAATATTACAAGAAATATTAAAAGCTATGAATCTCATGAGAATTCATATCAAGATTTCAGGTGAAGGTGCAATCTGATATGTACACAGTTTGTAAGAATCCTTTTTAAAACTTCAATACCATTAGAAAAGATAAAATATCACTGGGTCAGATAAAGTGTGGAAGGGAAAGCAAAGAGCTTGCAAATTTTTCTCCTGAAATTATCTGCTCCCAGGTTTTTTTTTACATGTTGCAAATTTGTATTTCATATATTTGTAGTAGATTTATTAATAAGGATGACTCAGAATATCATTTGTAGGCTGTTTAAAAATGAAAATGTCATGGGAAAAGTCCGTTTCCTGTCAAACTAAATTCTAACTAGACTCCTGCTTCAAATATTATATTACCAAGCCAGGAAAGCTACCTCTAAGAGCAAAAACCAGTACTTGCTAGCATACACTTGGTGGTTTTAAAAACTAGACATACCACACTGCCATTGCAGCCAACATATCTCAAGTCCAATTAAAGAAATATAGTGAGGTGAATATCATTTAAACACTCAACAGTTAAATTTCATGGCCATTGCATACTGCCAATGTGCTGTTCATCTTTTCCTTCTTCACACTATAACACAGAATCTTTCCACAGATCATAAAAGAGGTGATGATTTGCATCATATGTAATACCAGATTTTGAACAGAGAATACTTTTTTTTTTTTTAACAGATAAGAAGATGCTGAGTAATTTAATGAGAAGTTTTTTACTTTTAGCAAGCTATTAAGATCATTACACCTCCAAGACACACACTTAAATCCTCTAATAAATAAAGCAGGGAATTCTTCAAACCACATGGGTAAATAGCATACAGGAAGAAATTTATCAGTACTTAACCATGAGCCTGGCCTGTTTCAAGTGCAGAAAGTATTTACAGATCTTTGACAGCAGTGACAGCATCCAGTCCAGATCCTGCTTGACTATTTGGAGGCTGCCAGATTGAAAAGTGAGTTCTTATGGTCGTTGGCATTTTTCTGCATGACAGCCTTGATTGGCAAAGGAATTTCTGTCCATGGTACCAAAGAAATTAACATCCTGCCAGAAAGAATAGTTTTGTCAATAAAATGCAGTTTTTGCAAAAGCTCGGTCCCAGAAACGTCACAAGAGGATAGGCTATAGAATGACCTATCAGATGAATCTATCATGGACAATGGGAGAAGTAAGAATAATTTTTATTCTAAATTTTGTCAATATCACCTTTCAAAGTAGTACCATCAATGAACACTTTCATTCCCTTTCTATAAGCAATCTATAAAATATATCAATAAGATCCTTAATAGGAGTCCATCACTTAAGTAGTTTTGCTTACTGTGACATAAATACAACACCTGCAAATGAAATCTGGCATGGCATGTATTTACACACCAACCTCTGACTATATTTTATTTTAGCTGGATTTGATTCTGTCCTGAGGAACAGAAAATGGATTCCTAATAAAATGTCTCAGGAGGGTATGTCCAATTCTCTAAAGCACTGAGTGACAACAGAAGCTGTTTTAGGAGTTAATTCCATATGAGACTGGCAAGTATGACACAATGCCTCTAAGACTCTTTCTGAAGCCACAGCTAGAGGTCAGACAGGGTACTTACTATAGGGGAGTCTAAAATGGCACTGTCTCTATTTTTGCTACTGAATCCTATGCAATCTCTGTTGTATTTCCTGTAGTTCCTGTATCCGAGTACCTTTTCACATATGCTGGATAAGTGAAACTGTGTGGTTCTCCTCTTTGTGGCAACCATGTAATATCTTTCAACCACAGCAGATCAAAGTTACTTGTTATAGTTACTTGTAATGATGTTCTGCCAGCTTATGCCCTCTGATGATTTTTTCCAACTTTTTCCTTTTACCTTTGAGCATTTTAAAATAAGAAGAGTTATTTCATTACAGAAAATAGCAGTTTTCCACAATGAAAGTTTAAATCCTAACTGAAACATCAGTGAGGACAGTGATATCCCTTCCAGCTCCACAACATGAGCTATGGTAGCAACTTGCAGAGTCCTGTTGACTTATTTTTCTTCATTCTGACACCTCTGGATCTTGATGCCTTAGTGTAGTGTGCTACATTTTACCACTAGACTAATTTTAGTTGAAAAGAGTTGGATTTTTAGGTTTTCAGGGAAGAAGAACGTTCATTCCAGGCATCTGAATTAACTCTGTCTTAAGCAAACAATGTCCATCCTTGATGGAAATCAGCTGGACGGGATCAGTTTCATCTCACCTAGTTTAATACAGTTGTTTAATAAAGTTGTTTTAATCTAAATCAGTCATACACATCGACTTTATAGTAAATAAAGAGAAAGATATACCTCCAGAAGACAATTCACTCTATTCTTAAAGAGGTTAAATGATTTGATCATTGGAAAGTTCTGATGATTCTGTAGGTCCAAAAAGAGACTTTTCCAGAAATATGGAAAATGTGAGGGATAATAAGATTCATCTGCCCTGACGCAAATATCTACATCTGAATTGATCATAAAAGTCTATACTTCTAGAATCAATATGGAGAACTTGTCATTTTAAAGCACAATTCATCTCCTCCTAAAGGATATGGCAAAACAGGTTACTATGTAAGTGCTTCTTTCTCTCCAGTGACTTTAAATGAGTTCAGATATGGACCTCCAAATCATTGATACCTAAATTTGGACAAAATTCCACACAAAGTAAAAAAATAACTCACACCTGCTGTGAGGGTCTTACCTCCCTATAAGAGCAACATCAAACTGGTTTACATTCATCAGTTAAGGAAAAGTACTGACAGAAAAAGAAAAATTATGTTACAGAAATAGAAAATGAAACTGTTTTGTGATACACGTCTTATTCTACATAGTTACTATGCTGACTAGAAAGTACTACATTTTTCTAAGTGAACAGAACTACAGAGTGTTCATCCAAGGTTATGACAAATTCCCTTTAGAACAAGTAATTTGGATGTTTTAAAAAAATGTGTTTCTGCATAATTTTTGAAAGATTGAAAAAAAAATGTATATTGTAATTACTAAAAAAGAAAAGCTAAAGAGCTCATTTATAAAACTTACACTACCCTGATACTGATTATAGGTAAAATGATGTAGTATTTCTGAAAAAATGAAATCAGAATGTTCCTAAAAGGTGCAGAAAAAAAACACAATTAATTCCAAGAAGCGTTACTTTGTGAAAAGAAGGTCTTCTTGGCAAGGTTACCATTTTTTAATAAGATCACAATATCTTTTAGTTGATAAAGGTAAATGAGATGAGAACCTAAAATATTTGCATTAATAATTACACCAAGAATAAGCACTGTTTGAAGTAAAAATGAAATAAACATCCCTGTTGGATCACTAAGATTAACTAGGTTCTCTAAGGTCCTGAGTTGTGACTAACTGTGTTTATTAAAAAAGATAAAATCATTGCTGATATAATTTGCAGATGACATGAAATTGGTGGAGATACAAATAATGATGTGGTGAGGCCAGTTATAGAGCTAAATCCATATCTTTTGGTAATAGGCAGTTATTTGCACAGCCTAAGACAAAATACAACTGTCAAATGCAAGGCCAGAGAAATATAAGGTAAGTAAAGCAGTGTCTTGAACTAAACTGATACCGAGGAACCTAAGGATATTGGCATACAGGGAGCTGAGCTATGACTGCTTTACTGACAGTACAGTTATAAAGCATGACCCAGTCCTTGGGAGCATATCAAGTGAGAATTAGTGCACACATACACAAAACCAGTGAAACCAGTATTAAAATCCTGTGTCATCTTTTCAAGGAGAATGGAAGACAGTTAGAAAGGATTCAGAAAACAAAAACAAGATCAAATCAAATCTATAACTCATGCTTTATACTGAGAGATTTAAGAAGTTCAGCCCAAATTTAGGAAGAGGTGTCAACAGATAACATCACCATGAGTAATACATTTCCATAGGGTTTTCCATATTTTTACAGCTTTAACTGCACACAGAATCACAGAATTACAGAATCATTCAGGTTGAAAAAGACACTCGGGATCATCTAGTCCAACCATCAGCCCTACTCTACAAAGTTCTCCCCTACACCATATCCCCCAGCATCTCATCTAAGCCACCCTTAAACACATCCAGGGATGGTGACTTCACCACATCCCTGGGCAGCCTATTCCACTCTCTGACCACTCTTTCTGTGAAATTTTCTTTTGCAAATGCCCAGTCTGAACCTCCCCTGTGGAGTTTAAAGACATTTCCTCTTGTTCTGTCACTAATTGCCTATGAAAAGAGGCCAGCACCAACCTCTCTACAATGTCCTTTCAGGCAGCTGTAGAGAGTGATGAGGTCTCTCCTCAGCCTTCTCCTCCTCAAACTGAACAGCCCCAGCTCCTTCAATCACTCCTCACAGATTTGTTCTCCAGGCCTGTCACCAGCTTCATTGCCCTCCTCTGCACTCACTCCAGCACCTTGATATCTCTCTCGTATTGAGGTGCCCAAAACTGGACACAATACTCCGGGTGTGGCCTCACCAGTGCAGAGTACAGGGGGACTATCACCTCCCTGCTCCTGCTGGTCACACTATTTCTAATACAAGCCAGGATGCCGTTGGCTTTCTTGGCCACCTGGGCACACTGCCAGCTCATGTTCAGCTGCTTGTCAGTTAGAACCCCCAGATCCTTTTCTTCCAGACAGCTCTCCAGCCACACCTCCCCAAGCCTGTAGCCATGCAGGGGGTTGTTGTGGCCCAAGTGCAGGACCTGGCAGGACATGAAGCTCCTCCTGTTAACATTGACCCACTGATCCAATCTATCCAAGTCTCTCTGTAGAGCCTCCCTATCTTCATGCAGATTGACACTCCCGCTTAACTTGGTGTCATCTGTGAACTTACTGATAATACACTCTACATCCTTATCAAGATCATCAATAAAGATGTTGAACAGAAATAGTCCCAACACCGAGCCCTGAGGAACATGAATAGTGACTCCTTTGTCTCCTGAATTCTTCAGATTTAAGGAGTATACAAGTGTCAGGGCTGCAAGACATCTGCACTAAGTCACAGTAACTCATTACAGACTAAGTACCAGCATCACCAGTGCATTAACAAGAGTTTATTTCCTCTGGTATAACACACATACAACAGAATTCCAAACACATGAAAATGGCGATGAAAGTACAGAATCTTCAAAACTGCCTGCACAGATTTTTGGTAAAAACATGCTTAGGAAATCTCTTACCCTGACCTATGGGGGTAAGAGATGCCTGACAGTAAGTGGCAAAAAACAAGACTGAGAGAATGGAAACTAATACTACATTAGATCAGAAATAACATAAACATTTTTCAGTACTAAGGACATTAATCACTGAAGTAACTTACCTAAAAAGAATACCACAAATTCTTCATCATTTGACATTTTTAATTGAAGGGAATCTCTTTATAAGATATGCTGCAGATTAAAAAAAAAAAAAAAAAGCAAAAAAAAAAAAAGCTACAAGTGTCCATGCAAAAATTACTACATGAAATTTCATGCCACGTATACTGCAGCTATTAACACTATATTACCACTGACTTTTAAAAGCTCCCTGTATAAATTGTTTAGATTAACAGATCCTTTTGTAATATCAAAATGCTTCCAAAATGTTTTACATATAATGGAATGCTTACATACTCTTCAACGGAATTGTATCTCATTGCTTTTCACAAAACAGATACGTGTCCTTGTTTCGTATTTTTTTCTGCTTCTTTTTTGTGGTATAATTTAACATGATTGCAGTAAGAATCCAAAACTTCTTAGAAGTGATAAGAATGAGGCTATAACATGAACTGAAACTACCTTTCTTTCAGGAAAAGAGAGAAATGATTATTTGTAAGAAGATGATAGGAAGGTAAAAAAAAAATAATATGACTCTGCCTGTGTAAGGACAATAACAACTACAGCAACACCTGACAAAATAACTTGTGAAATGTCATCTCTTAGTAGTTGCACTTAACATTGGTAGCCTATGAGAGATTGTATATGCATCTAAACGAATAACCATATCATTACTAAGTATATACTACTAGATAAACTAAATCATCAATTCCAGAAATTTAATTCACAACACAAGGAATCATATTTATCTTGTACCAGCTATGTCCAAGTTTGGCTGCTAATAAAAAAGCTTACAAGTACATTGGGGGTTCAAGGTTGAGAGGTGATATAGATATAATTCAGGTACCTGACATTCTCTCTGGCAAAGTTCCATGTTTTCTCTGCAGTGTTTAACAGTTACAGAAATCCCCCCTTCAACCATTGTCAAAGACATGCAGAAATAAGAGATCAATGGCGTAGAGATTACTCTGTGCAGATGACAGTAATACATTGTCTCAATATCTCAAGCACAAAAAAAAACAAGCAAGACATTTTAGGTCATCACTCTTTCTGCATGCAGTATTGACAGGCAGTCAAGGACTGAGGTCACAATACCTGATGAAACTAATTTTATTCATACTTTTTTCTTTCTAATATCATCCCAAGTTAAAGAAGCAAATTTGTTTTCTTCATGCTTTTTTATCACTTACAAATTGTTACTTGCTTTATCAGCAGGGTTGAATATTTTTAAGTGTGAGCATATCTCATTAAAATAATCTATATGAAAATCTCCTTGTCTGCTCAGTTTTTATCAACTGAGATTATTAGGATAAATTTGTGAGTGTAAATATTGTTTTATGAACTTCACCCTGTTTGGTTACATTTTCTTTTAGTTGGTTAGACTGCATTTTTCTGAGTATTATGCTTCAATATTAATTGTAAATTATATAGAAATATTAAAACAAGTGAGTTCTGACAAAATGTTGAGCTGCTACAGTTATGCAGTATATACATGCCACAAGTATGCTACAAAGAAGCTAATAAACAGAAAACCCACATCATCTAAGCCTTACAGGCTATAGAAGTATATAGTTATTTTCAAGAATGCCTAAAGTATGTTTTTGCTATTATACACCTAGAGAATCTATTAATATTCCCTCATATGAGTGCACACGCTTTCAATTCCATGTTTTTCTTTATTCTCGTTTCAGAGATCATATCCTTTGATTATATGTGTAACTTCATCCTACTTGAGGCATGTCCAATGCTTCAGCTAACTTCAATGGAGAATAGAATATGAGCAAAAGCAACCATTACGGATCCTGTATGTGCTGAAGTTTAGAAGACTTATTACATGCTGCTACATGCTTTCTTTTTAGACACACTGTAAAGGTGATAGAAAGCCAAACTACTTCTCAAGCTTGTTTTTTCACACTCTCAGTACAATGCAAATTTTCTATTTTTCTAGCTCTTTGGCAAAGATGGCAGAGTAACTTACCATTAGACAGATTCTAGCCTCCCACAAGGCTCAAGAATCACCTAAACTATCATTTAATTACTGAGAAGTAATTAAATCATTATAAATAATTTAGTATTTAAATATGTATTAATTACATAAGTAGAAATTACAGGACTTCCAAGAACTTACCAGAAAAAACAAGCCGGTTGCTCCCTTGCTTTTTTCAGCCATGACTGGTTCTTCACTTCTGAAGCAGATATAATGTAGTGCCATTGCTAATGAACTACTTTTTCATTAGGATTAAGTTTAAGACTTAATCACTTTTATGTTAGAATTGAATTATAGGATGATTCCACTGAAGTTACTGAAACCTGAGCTTTGGTTTATGGCATGCTATTTTGCAAATCTTTTCTGAACAATGTCAGGCTCACCTTTGGATTGAGGATTGTCTTAAAAGCCTTTATGAAATACAAAGCATATGACCACTATACTTCAGCAGTGATTCCTTCAAACAATAATGAACAGCTCTGCAAGCAGTTTGTTATTAAATGGCTTTGTGAACCCTTCACATTTGCTCTGCACATTCTTCTGCAAAGTCTAGGAGACTTATTCAATTGACCAAGTTGTTGCTTGGTAGCAGTTTGATCATTTGATTCTTACTGGGAAGATTAAAACTAAAGCATTTCATCACTGTAGTCACTTTCTACCACAACAAGTCAAGAGAGCAAAAGCAAAGAAGAAAAGACCTAATCTGGAACTCGCATTAGCACAATTGCTAATCAGATATAGCTTCTGATAAAAATCCCACATAAACGCTTTTTGCTTTAGACATCACAGGCAAGAAGAAAGCACAATTCAGCACAATATTAAAATATTGCTCCAAACCTCTTATGGTTCAAAAAAAACCCAACAAACCCCAAATGCAAATGCTAGTATTTAAACTTTCTAAGAATTTTAATTACTATGTGCTGGCATAATAGTGTTTTATTAAAAGCAGACTATGAACAAACTGATCAAAGTGGTGTAAGAGTAATTTCCAGAACAACTCTACAGATAGCTGTGACACTTAAACTGCACCTCCACTAATAAATTAAACACTGTTGCAACTGCCCTTTGTGTCTGAAGACAATTTACATGGAATGACCCACATCCAGTCTAAACCACCATGCTGACTGCCAGCAGTAGATGTTCCTGACCCATATTAACTGCAGAACTTTACACAAGAAGTTTTTGGTATTGTGCTAGATGGCATGGCGAACAAGCAATCAAGGGACTGTTCTGACAATTAAACAACATAGACAATTCCGTAACACAGGCATGCACCCTGTTACTCTCTTATTAATTAATAAAAGTATAGCTTTAATTTTCATAAAGTTCTTAGACTTGGATGGAGCACAGGTCAAGACTGACAAGTGGAAAACCAGTAAAACGTACTGGAAAATCAATAAACGTACAATGATGAATCCAGAAAAACTGCTTTAGCATCTTTAACTTAGACCACACAGTATTTATAAGTTCGGGCCCTGACTTTGAAAAGTTGATTCACAGAACAGAACAGCAGTAAGCGACTAAGACATCACATAAATGGTAGGGTTAGGTGTAAACCTCTGAACTATTAAATGATTTAATACTTAATGATCTAATATTTTACTAACACTGATTAGACAAGTTGTTCTGCTATGCAAACTGCAAAACATAACTTATCTTCAGTAAATGATGGAAAATCCTGAACGCAAAAATATTTTGGAGTTCCCACTTTTTCTGGACTTTCTGTGCCATAGTCACAACTTTGTATTAAGTATCTCCACTTGCCATAAATATTTTGCAAAACCACTTTCTGAAATTCCGAATCAAACTAGTTAAGCCTTAAAATGTTACTAGTGGTGGCTGTAACAGTGTACAAAACCTCCACCATGTTCAGGGAAGATGCAGCACAGCATTAACTCCCTGTGCTCAAGAAAACAAGAAGCATATAGCTTCAAATACTTAGATTTAATTTTCAAGGAAAAGAATTTTTAACGTGTAAACAGATTACATTTGGGGTGGCTGGTCATTTCTTATTTGGGTGACAATGCACTGTATTTCTGATTCTCATTTCAGAGACATATGCAGCTTAAAATATAGGGCTCTTTAAATAAAATAACTGAAATATATCAAAAAGGAAATAGGTCACTACAGAAAAAAGAACATGTGTACCCCCAAAAAAATAGTTATTTACAGGACACATAGAGGATATAATGGATAGGATGAAATGCAATAAATTTAGTGACTAATAGGTAAGGAAATAAGGATAAATACATGAAAGCATGAGATTAGCAATCCAAATGCACTGTAGATTGCCATGTTGGTTTTTTTTCATTAATAAGCATCTGTTGACCTCTGACATAATAATGAGAGAAATCATGCTTGGCCAGATTTTATTACAGAACAGAATCTTGTTAGTTCCAGAAATATCTGATTTAACAGTTATGAACACCTACAACACTGCTAATTAGCACATAAATGCAAGAAAAAGTATCATTCACCACAACAATCCTTTGAAATTTTTTGAAGTGTACTTTAGTTTTAAGTATTTATGACAAAAAAATGCATTAATGTAGTATATACTTAGCAAGTACTACACACAGTGCTTGTAAATCAAAAAAATCTTTGTAACATGACCTATCACTACCATATTCTGGTTTTAAACTCTTTAGCAAAACATACGAAGTGTAAATTATGTTAAGTATACATGTGATTGGCTCCCATGTGTATTCATTAAATTATTCCTCAACTTAATACAGCAACATTAAAGAATGTAAATTTAAATCTAAATATCTAAAATGTATCCTTTAAAAACTATATATATTTTAAAATCATAAGTATTTTCCCTGATTACCTCCTGTTTTAAAGAATCATAGTGCAATTTTAACTTACACTGAAATTTCCCAATTAGCATGTAGAAAACATAATGACACCTAAACTGAAAGAAAACTAAATTAATTTTTCAGTGTAGTTCTGACAAGTGTGACACTTACAGGAAAATGATGTCTTTTCCACTCAGAGGAATATAAACGGCATCTTGATTCCATTTAATCTTGTAACAGCCTGGTTGACTCCACTCTTTTTCAACTGAAAGGGTTGCACACTATCTAATTTACTAATAAAAATGTACCACTTCTTTTTTGCACATTTGATGCTAAAATGTTTTTCCATCTTAAAATAATCATATAAAGATGTTGGTTGGGAGCCCCTTGACTCTGCTTTATGCTCTGGAAAGTGCTCTTTCACAGAGAAAAAAAAAATAAAAGCAAACCAAACCTTTGTTGAAATGTTCCCCTTGCTGCTGATGCAGAGGCTGAATAGAATAATTAGACTCTTGCTTTTCCAAGGAAAGAGTTTTATGAGCTTTAAAGGATATTGCCCAGATCACCAAGATGTGCAAGTTCAACATCTGGCATGTAATCATTCCCATAAAGTTGTGCTGACAAAAATGATCCTTCACCTTAGAATAAATTATCCTTTCCCAGCAAAAAACTAATGGGACTCTTTGTTTATTATGTTCTGTTTTGCAAGCAAAATATGAGATCTGTATCAGACTACCCATTTTACAATTATTTAAGGCAAGGATAAGGATCCAAATTCTACATGATTATGAAAACAAGTTATCCTTGTTAAATCCATCAGTAGAAAATTAGTTGATAGTAATGATATTTAAAATCACTGTATTTTTTTTGTTTTTCTACAGGTCTATTAGAAAACCACATTATATTTGATATAACAGGTTAAATCTTTTTTCCAGTGAATCTAATGACAAAGCCCACATTAATTTCTTACCCCTAACATTCAGAGAGGCAAAGAAAAAGTGATGGGGAAAGTGAAATGTCCCTTCACCTTTTTGGATGGAGCTTCAGAAAAAAGAACAAGCGCTTCATGGCACAGAAAGTACAAATACCAGGGAGATCCACCAAGGTGAGGACACTCAACCACAAACCAGAATATCAGGTTTTCCTCCCCTCATTATTTCTGTTTTTCTTTAAAAAGAATAGTGATATTTTGTATTTAAAAAACAAAACAAAACAGAACAAAAAAACACCAAAAAAACAAAGATGAAGGTTTCTGGTGTGAATAGGGAAGTCTGCATCTTATTAGACTGAGATATTTCCTTGCTGTTTTCACTTTACCAACAGTACTTCGAAGGGGCAAGAGATCAGATACACGTCTTTCATATTTTTTGGTATCTTACAGCCACACAGGAAAAAATATAAGGCAATCACAAATCACTACATAAAATTTCAAAATTAACCTTCTCAACTCCCCAAGGCAATCTGCATTTAAGATTCTTCTCTAAGGACCAGAGTAAAATCATTAAGCACTGTACAACCTTATTTGCAAGTATGGCCTGCTCACAGTATTTGATCTGACTCCACAAACAAATTTAAGTGAGTTTTTTGACAAATCATATGTTAATCAATACTTCAATATGAAAATCCAAAAGTATTTATCAGTACCTACTTAAAACTAAATATCAACAAAACCTCCAGATTGTGATGATAATTTACTAAAATGTCTAAAAGATTCTTTCTGACAAATACTGGCAACATGCCAGTGCAAGATGTTACATACCTTGTTACTAAAATAGACTAGACTTGGCTAGAGTTCACAAGATTTTTCATGCTTGTCTTTCAACATAGAAAGCAAAAATATCTGGACTTTAGAGAAAAAGTAATGGTGCTGGTAAGTAAAAGAAAAGTTACAAACTTTTTTTACAGTGTGTAAAGAATTATAAATATTCAAAATTTTCTTTACATTATGACAAATTTTTATTCAAAATGACTAAATAAAAAAGTAGCTATTAATGATTATCTGTAAGAAAGAACTCTGACAAATTATCCTATTTGGGATTTTTATTTGCCTGTCCTTAAATAGTTGAGTTTAGAAGTACAATGCCATTACCTTATTTTTACCTTAATCTACTTAAAGTTTATGTAATTTTATAATCCATATCAAGTAAAGGAAACAACTGCATCATCTTATAATACTATATGGACAGGACGAGAGCAAAGAGCCAGCTATACCAATATCCCGTCTGAAGTGGTGGAATAGATCCCTACTGAAACATAAAATAGGGCAGTCATTCTCCAGAGTACTTTCCCAGTTTCCAATCATTTGAGACTTGAAGTTTTAGTGAGAGGTGGCAACTTTGCATTTATTAGTGAACTACTCTGTGGAACTGAACTGATGTAAAATTTCTGCAACCACTCCATCCTGATGACATCAGTAGAACCATCTTCTAAGCAAGTTCATACTAGTTTCTGTGTTGGAGGAGAGTGAAAAATGGATCTCAGTTAATTCTCTCCATGCTGCTCGGGATTTTAGACATCTCTATCATATTTTTCCTTGTTAAACTATTTTCTAGACAAAAAAGATGTTATTACAACTATTCCAGAACTACTTTGGCATTCCTCATACAAATGCCTTTCTGTATCTGTGACTACCTTGTTTCTCTGAACCTTTCCAGTTCTACACTCCACAGTATCCATTTAGAGACTGCTGTAAGGTTTTCAAAATGCAAGCCTGATATGGCTTTCTGCTTTAGCATCCTAATGCTCTGTTTTCTTCTTTGTTTTGTTTTGGGTTTTTTTCTGCCCCTTCTGGGCACTCTGTTTTTTTGACTGCTATGGGGCATTGAAATGACTTACAGAGATTCTATCAGAAATCCAGTAACTCAGTACTGAGTGGAAACAGCTCAGAGGCACTATTTTTTACATAAAATACATTTTGTATTTTTCTCTAATGCCATTAAACTTACAGAGACTTATCTGAACTTCTAACTTGTAGTGCTCTACCTCTCAAAACATACCTCTGCAGCCCCACACAGTTGGTCCTTATTTTTGCTACCCTGAAACATTTAGTATCATAAGCAAACTTTGCCATTTTGCTATCCCTTCCTGATTACTTAGAAATATGATGAACTCTATCCCAAAACATATCCATCCAGAACTGCACTTGTAACCTCCTTCCGCTCTCAAAATTATTAATTTTTATCCCCTGTTGCTTATCTGTTTATCCATACAAGAACCGGCATTTTAATTATGTCTGAGTTATTCATCAAAACTCTTTTGGAGACCCATGCAGAGTATATCCACCGTATGTATCCCCCTTATCCAGCTAGCTGCTGCTTGCTTCTGAAAACTGCAATAAATGTGAAGAATGACCTCTTTACAAATCCATGTTGACTCTCCCACCACATTACTCATCTATATATTCACTAGTCTATTCCTTATTACAGCATCTGCTAATTTGCCCAGTAAATCTTTTCTCAGATGGAAAATATCTGTAAACCCTAAACTGAATGGAAAAGATTGTGGAAGCCCCTAAATACACAGAAAACTTTCCAAGCTCAGTAGTATTGATTCCCAATGTAACAGAGATTATATAACCCCTGCCAGAATACAGAACAAGCTGAAAACCAAAATTGTGAGTAAAAGCCTATTATGGAGACATGTTCTTATATGCACCCTTCATAAAATCACATAACACTTTACAATGCATAATTCAAGGACACATATTATTCTTGTACTTATCTGTTAAAAAATCCCAACAAAACAAAAAACTACAAAAAAAACTAAATCTAAACAAAAAACAACAGTCTAGGGAAGCAATAAAATATTAAAATGTAGCAGCACAGTGCTAGTATGTGCTACTCGTTGTAGTAGCACAGTGTTAAGCGTTTCTATGAAAATATCCAGGATTCTCTTTACACTTTGATGTGAAGCACTTGTTTCTTGCAAGTGTTCTGCATTGCACTGATAACTCCATATACTGTTTGATATAAGTAGCAACATAAGTTGCCCTTAATGAATTCCCTTAGGGCAGCTATAACCTGTGCTCCCATACTAAAAGAACAGACTAACTTCTCAAACTAAAAGGTTGAAATCGCAAATCAAGCTATAAATAAAATGGAATTTTACACTGAGAAACCTCAGGTCATTTTAAATTTCAATGTTTTCTCCATCTTTTCTATTAACAGACTCTCAGCTGTAGTTTTGTCAGAAAATCACAGTGCTCTCTTCAGTACAGACATGGAGAATTGTTTCTCACCTGTTATTTTATGAAGTTCTGAAATATATATCAGCACTTGATCATACTTTCATTAACTGGTAACAGCAGCCTGCTTTTCAGAACAGGAGTATCCTATAAATCACCGAAAAATATTGCAGTGGATGTCCAACAGAAGACAAGTGTGTTAAAGATTGAAAACAGAAATCAACAAGAGTTTTCAGTTCTGACATTGATTGCCTACAGCTCCTCAAGATCCTCTTGATTAAACCTTACAGGAAAACAAAGCTCCCCGTTATACTGATTCAACACCTAAAAGTCCTCATATTTTTTATCGAATTTCATATTATTTTCAAGTACAAACTGCTGCCTCCCCACCATCCTCATTCCTCTGCAATATTATCTGGAAAGCTACACTACTTCCTCATCTCATCTTAACAACAGCTTGGTCATACAATCACTGGTTTCAGAAATCCTGTCTCTCAGTCCAAATTCATTCCCACAGTAACTGGAAAATATTGTAATAAATGTAACTTGTCAGACTTCACTGAGCAGATTTCCATTAACATGCAGCATCACTTATGTTTATATCTTCAGTTATAAATAGAAACACTCATAGGATGGTATTTTCTTATGAATGTATGCCTTTTAACCCATAAAAAAAGACAAATTTAGATGAATATTGAGCTAACAAGCTAACTCCCATTTGCCACTATCAGCCTAACTTTAAACATTGCTTTCTTTCACTGTGCAAATCTGACTATCATCTTAAGAAAAATGTTTTCTAAAGATTTGGGAAAATGTCCTCCTTAGTTCTCTATGGAAACAACTGAGGTGATCGCTAAACAACAAAACTCTGAGCCAAAACATACTTTGTTTAATCATTATGGGTTGAAAGGAACAGAGCACAAAATAGAAATCCACTGAAAGGTCTATCTTATAGGGACGATCTAAAGTAAAGAGTTCGGATTTCTGAGTATGACGGTAAGCAAACTTTTACATCAACTGCCAACACTGTGCAATCAAAGTCAAGAAAATACATACACACAAGATGTATGTGTACCCAAATCCAAGCAAGACATTCTTGCACATACATCCTGTACATATATATCCTATGTAACATTAGATTCTTCACTCCTGTTTTGCTTTAATAATTATTAGCTAGTCTCAGAGGTTTCTGTTAACTGAAAAATTACGTTAATCTCCATGATCAGCCAAACCAGTCACTTTTAGCATATATAGTATTTCAGAAGAAAGAGAAAGATGCTAGAGAAACATTTAGCAAGTATTCATTAACCTTTGTAAAAATAAATGGTCTGTGGCTCTGAATAAGTAAAGAATTCTCTCCAGACATGCAAAGCAGAAACATACATACACTATTTATGATCCTTACAAAACCATTATTCTTTGTTTGAATAGGACTCTTGAGCTACAAGCAACTAAGTTTCTATAAATTACCTAAAAATTTAAAACAAATTAAAAAAACCCTCATATACACACACACACACACACACACACACACACACAAAAGAAGTGTATCAGAGGTATCGATTAACTCATGATGCAAATTCTTTCTAAATCATCCTGCATCTGACAAATAAATACAGAATATCAGAAACTTCAGAAGGAAATAACTGAGAATGTTTTACAGACAAATATTACTTTGTTATACAATATTCTCCTTGGAGATTTAAGCTGTCAGAAGATAAAGGGATCTAGCAAGACTATAATGAAAATAAAAGATCATATTTTCCCAAAGGAATTAGAATAGCTTTGTAAATTAATAAACAGAAGACATTAATACTCCCCTACAAAAGAAAGGCTTCTTAATTTACTATGATGTATGCATAAATGCCTTTCATTCAGACTGTGAAAAGGAAGATGAGCAATAGTTAAGGGCAAAGGCTACACTTTAATTTCAATAAAACAAAATGTAAATGAATGGGAATTAGGTGAATGTATTAGATGCAGATAGAATATACTTTTTGGTGAAAAACTTACAATAGGAATCTAAAAAACAGAGGGTTTGGCAACATATTACCATTCAAGACCAACAGACACATAATTGATCACAGAGGCAGACCACTTTCAGTCATCAAATAAATCAGAATTCAGTGTGACAAATTTTTAGAGGTAATTATAACTAAAAAGCCTGCAAACATTAAGAAAGATTTGTGAAAAATAAAAATTAAACACAAGATGCTCCCCTGATCCACCCTCCTTGTCACAAAAGCTTGACTTGTGGTATGGTCAGAACAAGGGTTTTGGTTTACTGTCCTGCTCCATCTGTGGTGACCTGGCATAGGGCTGTCTGACAGGTGCCCTTGGCCACCATCCCTGACATTAATCACATGGCTTCTTATCCCTTCTGACATTTATTTGTCTTCCTTTACACCACTTTTTAGTCTCCCTTTCTCCAGCACTGTCTCCTCTCACAGACACAACTCATCCTTAGCTTTTCCCCTTTGGTCCCTGTTTTGTTACATTCATACCCAAATTTGGACCATCTGATACCATTACCTAGGTAGCTACAACTGGTACAGTTGCCTGTGTACTGACAGCCTAGCAAGACTTTGCTCCCCTAAATGGTCTTCAGTGATCACCTCCAATTATCTGTGACATTCAGCCATTTCTCACATAACTACCCCTTAACTACCTAAGAAATCCAGTCAATCCCTCATTTGCAATTTCTGTCAGCTTCACACACTGTCATTTGTCACAAATGCCCATTTTTCACGTCATATCCGGTAGTTTCTAACATCCCATTTGATTATCTCAACCTTACAACAGGGACTAGTCAAGATTCCTCACAAGATCCCTAGTCTATGTTCTTCTCCATTGCCTCCATGAAATGTAAAAAACAAGCAGTGTTTCCTCACCTCTCACCTACCACCTTTGCTGGAAATTCCAGGAAAACAGATAGCAACATTTTCTTTATACCTCAGAGGATCCAGAATTTATTATTACATACTTTCAATGTAAAAAGTTCTGGTGATTCTATTTCTTCCTCTCTTCATCTGATGTGGGACATGGAAGTCTTCCTCCTTCCTCACACACACCAGAAAAAAGAATGTGGGCCCCGTTCTGCTAGCTTCTCTTCAAAGAAGTTGGAAATACTGGGAAAAAAACAAGGAAGTCTCCTCATTCTCTTGCCCTTGGAAGTAGACAGATGGATTGCAAGAGCACTTCATTTATCACGTCAGGAAGAGATGATGGGAAATATTGCCCTTAATGTCAGTGAAAACACACCGTTAGCCCATCTTGCATTCACCCTGAATACACAAAGCTCACAACCAGTCTTCCATAAACCCATACAGTCTCCATGTTTTCAGGGGGCTTAATACTTCCTGGTTATAGGAAAAAAATGCAGTTTATTTGATTTAGGATGATAATTTTATTTGTATGTAACTTAGCTGGGTTGGGTTTTCAACTTTCAGACTTCTTAGTGTCAGTTCTACTCTGCATATTTTCAGGATCAGAATAGAGTAACATTCTCTATACATTGCAGATGTTGTTCCTTGTACATTCTCCAAGAGATCCACTGAGCAGTAGATGAATGCTTTACATCGTTCAGGACAAAAAACACCATAGATGACACTCTGGAGGAAGAAGTGCAGTCACTTCTCATCACACTCATCTAATCATAGAAGAAGTTGTAATACAAGATATGATAATAAATATCACAGGCAGGTTCAGGAAAAAGCCCAGGTATATACAATTATGTATTAATAAGAATGCAATAGAAGTATGAAGAATTTAACTTCTGTAGTTGATTGCACTACAGTTATTTCTATCATAAAATCATACATAATTTTCACCAGTAAAGGGAATTGCTTAGCTTACTGAAACTATTACTGAGAATTATACAATTGTATTCACATGGAAAAAATGCTTGATATTAAAGGACTCTTTAACAGAAAAAATGTTCATACGAAGTGTGATTACCTGCTGGGTCAAATTATCAAAGAAAACAATGGGTTCATCTCCTTCTCCTGACAACATCAAACCAAAACTGGATACCTCTCTGGAAAACAGTTTTAGCTAAATTTTACTCATTAAACTCAATATTGATTAAAAAGCCATAATGTTTGACTAGATGATCTACTGATACATCTTAGTCAAAGATTTTATCACAGTTCAGACAGGGCTCCAGCCACCAAAAACTACAAATAAGGAATTATATGGACAGGTCTGTAGGAGAATAATATATTTTTCTCACACACACCTGGTGAAAGTGATGTTGACTCTCCAAAACTTACAGCTGGTCATCAGAAAGTACAAATTAGCTATACACCACAGTTATACATTAGTGCTTTGGTGGAGCAAGACACACAAACTGACACAGGGAGTAGTGTCAAAATGTGTCTTAAAACATCTGCATTTCTGTAGAAACAGTAATGGGCATAAGAAAAACGATTCAGCCTTGACCTCATTTAGCATGCATGTCCTTTCAAATTCACAGTCCAGAAGCTGTACATTAACATTGAAAGTGAATGAACACTTGCAGTTATTACAACAGAAGATGGAAATTTGCTTCCTCATTCTTATTACTTTTAACCTATCTCATAATATTTAATATTGCTTTTCTCTTATGTTGGTATTTCATTCCATGGAACATTGACTCATGTATTTTAATCTGCAGGATTTTAACACAATAAGAGATTCTATATACTTTTAAATATTCTAGGAATAATTTGTGATTTGATGGGCAGCTCTAAAAACAATTTCTGCAGTGTGAGTGAATCTGCATACCACACAGTAAGACTGAGAAGGTTAGTATTCCAGATTCCACATTTTTAATATGCATTACTAAAGGTTGCATACAGCTAACTGACTAGGGAAAAAAAAAAAACCAATTCTAACAGAATTAAAAAATGCAGTGCATCTGTTTAGGTGTGATTGTGAGTAAGCGGAATAGAAAAGCATGTAGTAACTACAAGAAACCAGATTATGCTGACTTAACAAAAAACAACAACAACAACAAATTAAAAGGAATACTTTAAGATATGCCAGCCACGAAATGCAGTAAGGATAAAAAAATTGGGTCAGGTTCTCTATCCATACTCATCACCACAGTGTACAAGCAGTTTCTAGGTCCTCATGATTTCTAATGTCTGCTGCTGATTTTTTTTTGTTCTATCTAGCACCACTCCTTTATGTTTAGCAAAGATTGCAACCTGTTTATAATTTTAAGAGCACAAATATCGCCATGAATTGGCTATTTATTAATTTCTGAACCTCCACCTATCACTGCTTCAGGGTAAAGTCCCTTTGATTTGATCTACAAAGATTAAGGTAAATACCATACAACTGTTACCAGGTGTATTGCTAAGTTATTTAACATCATGGTAACTTCAATCACAAGTGCAAATCCATATTGTCCACCACAGATTTATGTTTTTTTTTCTCTCAGTAGCAACAATACTTCCACTGTGATGACAAAAAGTTATGCCCAGACATATCATACGTGATCCCTCTCATTTATCTTAGATGCCTCCACGGTAAACAACTACACCTGAGCTAGTCATTTTAGACCCTGAAATATCAAGGGAGAGAAACAGGCATTTCAGCTCGCCTCTAGCATAGGTGACTGGAATTGAGCCTTTTTTGGGGAAGAAGAGAGTAGAAAGGGGTGGTGAAATGTTGGAAATTGGTGCTAAAGTCAACTTAATGTGTTTGATAAGTTCCAGGTGTCATTCTGAAAAGAATATTCACCACAAGACTTTTTCCTCTTTAGTCAATACCTCAAGTACAGACCTCTACAGAAAGCCAGAAAGCTCTTATACATGATGGAGTGAAAGTATAGACATGAAAAATGTGCCATTATCACTCGATTTTCCACTTTGTATATACTCAAGAAGCTCTTCATGAAGCTCAGCAAATTCTGAGTGAGTTGATCTAACATTAAATTGGGATTGGGGTGCCTAAATGATGACCATAGCCACTTCAGACTGCCCCTAAACCGGTGAAAGAAGAGAGGCATACTAGAGATTAACTCAGCTTTGGGTGGCCTGCACCACCTTGGAAGCACAGGCTCTGCCCACCAACTAGCTGGTGAACCTGCGCTTGCATCAGCGCTTAATTTTCATTTTCTGTTCAAAGGTGCCTAAAGGTGTGTCACAGTCAGTTGCAGTGCCTTTTCATAGCATGTAACAGAGCATCACCTTCTAAGACAGTAATGTCTGAGGTGAAGACAGACAAATGCACCACAGCCTCATCCAAATGGCCTTTGGGGATTAGTCTCTGTGATGAACATTTTCAGAGAGCAAAACATGGCACAAGTCAAAACATTACCAGAGAAAATACTAATGGTCTGGCAACACAGGTAAATAATAGTTTCAGTCTTCCTCCCAGGCTATGTGTTATTTATCAGTACAGATGCAGCTGAAACTAAAGCTAGGGAGGATGAATATGAGCCTGAGATCATAGTATTTTCACCCTGGGTGAGACTACCCAGGTGCTGAGGGCACGGTCATACTGTGTCTGTGACCACATGTGAGCATGTGTCTGAGCTGCACCTCTCCCTTATTGAGAACTGTCAACATAAATCTAACTCTTGTGCTCTCTAGATGAATTATGCTTCTTTTTGTTCAAAAGCCGCAGATTTCCCATTTTGTTAAATTGCTATAGTTTTGTTTGCAAAGAGCTGAGACCTAGTGCATTTGCAAGCAGCAGAGACTTTTCTCACTTGGGACAAAAGACATCTAGAAGGAACTGCCACATCTGGATCAGAAAGGATGTTTACGACAGCAGCTAATATAAACATTTGCCTATCTGTTTTCCTCACTTTTAAAATGTCTCTAGAAAAAGGCTTGCCTACACCACATTTTGTGGGATGCTTGCTCCCTGGGGGTGGGGGTGGGGGGGAAGAAGATATTTTTCACACTCCTCATTTCTAAGAAATACAGTCTTATGAAAACAATGTCTCTAAGGCCAAGCAGACTCAAGAGTACAACATTACTAAGGATTATCACAGATCTTGAGACAGTCACATTATACTTTGGCTAAGGACAACACACATATGCTTATTTACTGGTAAAATGAAAAGACAAGAACTCTTTTATATCCTGACTCAAAAAGTTAAAATACTTAACATACACATCTGTTCAAGAGCTTCTGCTGTCCAAAAGTGTTCCCAGTACTGAATGTCTGGATATATGTGAACCAAGAGTTGGATGGGAAAGACTTAAAAAACATGTAAAAACCAGAAATAAACTCAAAGCAAAGAATTACTGCTACTTGGACTGATTTCTAAACATATATTAACTTATAGATTAATTCTCACTTCTGAGATTTTGCTGGTCAGCTACAAGAAAAGTAAGGAAACATTTTCCTTCTTCCTTTGATTCATAACTGTCTTCTGAATTATTATCACCTTAAATCAGAATATTTTTATTGGATAAACGAGATCTCTACTACCTTTAAGCTGAGATAGATGCTAAACTTTGAAATCTCATATTCTTCAGATGGATGCAACTTTGAGGAATGAAAGACACACTTTAAATGAAATATTAGTCATATCTTCCCTCACTGTAACATCAATGCACCTTAGCATTTATTCCCAGTTTAAGTTCTGCTGAATTTCAGAGTTCAGTTCACAAATTCTATACTAACTTACGGATCTAATTTACATATCACTTACATTTTATACTAGAATTGTTGCCCTATTGTCTTGAGAAAAGGCTGGATATTAATTAAATATTACTATATTTTCAAACTGCACTGTACAGAAGTCATGCAACAAATTTGCAAACAAATCCTTATGAAGAAGAATATACAGTTACTTGATTATAAATATCCAATATATACTATACTACAGACAAACTATGACAAACTTTTAATCAAACACATTTTAGCATTAGTTATACAAAGCACCTGAAGTGGCAAGGCCACCCTACAGTTTCCCTTCCCTGAAATTAAAGTAGCCCGTTTGATTTACAGTAAAACAGATGTGGTTAATAATTACACTCTGAGATGAATGTGAGTATCTATTCTAATAAGAAAGACTGTGAAAACAGAAGTTATGACAGACCTGTAATCTTATCTGCCTTTTAATTACAAGCACTGGAAGTAGCTCAAAAGCACTATGACTTAGGCTACAGTTTCACAAGTCTTTGTCTGCGTTACCAGACAGACACACAACTGTTTGCACAGCTGCTCCATGAAGCAGATCAGGGAAAGTATCCAATTTAAATATAATACAGAAGGAAAAATTATCCAGCATTAGTTTCCCACTCTAGTTCACAAAGCAGCCACAAAAGTGGTTTGGACTACTACAAAAGTTAGAGGACACAGCACTTGCTGTCAGAGGCAGGAGTATGAAGCAAGGAACAGGAATACCTTAATGTTCATATCAATGCTAAAAATAAATTTAAAAGATCTTTATGAATTCCCATGATCAAAACTCGTACTTAACTGAAAAATTGCCAGACAGAGCTATTGCATCTTGTGTCAACAGGAAACTATTCCTCAGCATAAATATTTCTGATACGAATCAACAAAAATGAAGTGGGGCAAGTCAAATGAGACAAAACTAGCTACTTCTTTAAAAAGACATCTCCAATTTTCAGCTGGCTCACAAACCTTTGAATATATTTTATCCTTCCAGTACCACAGCTACTTAGACAGTAAGGAGGTATTATATGCAAGCATGGAAACTGAAAATAAAAGCCATGCTCGCAGAAGGATGAAACTCACACTGGCTCAACGTAGGAACCTTTGTTAAAAAAGGAAGTCAGGATTGTAGGGCACCCCACAAAGCCAACAGAGAGAAGCAGATTCCTAACTGAATCAGCTGAACCTCTATTTGCACAAGGAGACTGAACACAGATGTTAGCAAAATATTTCAAGATAGTGGATATGCCTCAATACCCAAATTCACAGTGGTAACCCCATTCCTTCTGAAATCAACCAGATTTGATACTTCAATTCATATTGTCTAACTTCAGGTACAAACTGAGGCACTGAGGTAGGAGATGAAGAAGCAGGCAAATCTTCCTCTGCAAGTACCCTTCTCTCATAGTTGACTACAAAGAAGCACAGGAAAGCTAGGCTCCTAACTTGGGTATGTATCCAGGTTAAGTGGAAGGAAGCTGGGTTTTGATACCTTTGTGGATTTAGTCCAGACACTCAATGCACTCCACTTAAGTACAGCAGTAATAAGTAGTCTCGTGGCCCTAGGCTCTTTCTGTTGTTAATGGAGAAAGGTATCTCCAGGAGTCTGACTTTGGTGCACTGCATCGTCCTTTCTCTCTGCACATTACACTGGGAGTTAAACTGCCTAATTTAGGACAGAAATACTTTCAGCAAATTTTCTAAAACTTATAATCACTAAGTAAGAGCAGACAACAGTAAGAAATGGGTACCTTTCAATGGCAAATTCAGATGACTTGTCTCAGAAAAGCCTTCCAGCACATCCTCAACAGATTAAATAATTATCTTGGTGGTTCCACCACTCAGATCTCTTGGGTGACTCAATGCCAAACCACCATGCTATCAAACTAACTTCAGTGAGGTGTACCCTCCACTTACCACCTCTAAGTTGAAAAAACATGAATTCTGGACTTCAAAGTATTCACACATTCAGTGTATGAACAGGAGGATGGGAAAAATACCTATCCTTTCTATGAGAGTTTATAAAAAAGAAAACAAAAAATATATAACCTGAGCGCAATCATGTATGTTGCAAACACTCCTGCTTTTTCTGTACCAGAAGAGACAACATAATTTGAAATTTGCTGTATTACTGTGCCTGTAGGTTCATAGCTACAGCAGGAAAAACTGTTTAGCTATAAAATGTTCCTCAAACTACTTTTCCTTTAAACTGATACTGCAGGCATTCAACTCAAGTAGTTTTAAGTTCTGAAGCAAATGTAACCACAATGGTTTTCTTTATTCTTCTTGAAAGAGAAGTATTAGAGAAACTATATTTATAAACCATTACATGCAATCTTTCACGGTTATTCTTAAGAGAGCTTTAAGCAAAATATCTATAAAGAACAGAGAACATTGGTTTTCACTTTCATGTATTTATAAGTGTGAAGGAAAGGGTCAAAGGCAAGAGTAGAACTCACAATACTTTCCTTGTGAATAACAGCTGAGAAGTCTGGAAAGCAAACTAATTGCTTAACTTTCACATTATCAACAAAGCTGTCTTTTGAAAGCACAGTTAAAAAACTCGGTCATCTGTTACGTTTGATCAAGTTGGTTTTGACTGAAATGCTCTCACTGTCTAAAAAGGGAGCTCTCTATTTTCTTTAGAGTTTCAGAGACAGCTAAGAAAATGCTGTTTCTTTTGACTTCTAAACTTGTTTGGGAAAGGATGCAGGAAAAGGCAACAATAAGTACTGCCATCAGAACAATCTAAATGATAACACAATGGTGTCTAGTTAAAAAAAAAAATAAAATTGAAACAATGTACATTTATTATGCTATTTTGAGTTTCTGATACTTTATCACTAAATAGTAAGAGCATGTGATTCTATCACTACATGTGGCATGTCAAACACAATTCATGTTTCAAGTCTTGATCCACATCAAGGCATTGTCCAACACTCCCCTTGACAGCACTGAAATGTGGTTCCTAGGTATTTTACTGAGCAACAATACCTGGAAATGGAAAGTTTCCAAAAATTATCTGACTAGGTATTAGCCCACCTGTGTAATTCTACCTCTGACATCAAATCTCTCTTTGCAGGGATAAGGATAGTTTCTAGTAATTATGGTCCTTTGTTGGCATCTTACAACATGGCAAAAAGCCTGTAACTTCAGCAAAGAACCAAACAGGATGTCATTATAACACGTATCTTACTTGTTCTTCCTTGGAAAGCCAGATTCCCATATGCATTCCACTAAAATACAGACATACACTAAGATGTTCTCGCCTGTCGAGTAACATAGCTTATTCTCCCAATCTCACTGTGTTCAGCTAATTCCTAAACAGCAATGTTAAAAATGCTATTGTCCATCAGTACTACTGCCATCAACACTACTGTCCATAAAATCTGCTTAAAAGCAATTTGAATAGCATTCAGCTACCTAACCATAAATATACAATGCCACTGGAAGAGCCCCAAAATACCTTTGATAGTCAGGAAGACGTGGCACACAATCCATGGGAGACCTGCACTTCTCCAGAAGAGCCCCTGTGGCCAGGTAAGAGGTTCCAGATCACCAAATACAGTATTCGATGTTTGTGCTTAGGAAATCCAATTACAAACCCTGCTTGATTTGTCTAATGCACAGGAACAGAACAGCTTTGCTTTTAATAATACTGATATTAATCTGAGTCAAATGAAAATATTAACTAAAAATATCCAAAATGAAAATAGATAGAAAAGAAAGTTCTGAGCATAAGAAGGAACACCACATGAATCAGAGAGGAAATGTACATGCATAAGCAAAAGAACAAAGTATTCAACTTAAAGAAATACGATTGGTATAAAAAAAATGGAGGTAAGTAAAAAACCAACCAGGACTCCTCATGCTCTGTGAGCTGGCTATGAACTTCTATCTTTTTTGTGACTGGATATGTCTTTGTTCCTCCCCATTTTTTCTGCTGAGGAACTCAGCACATCTATCAAAGGCATTATCAAGGATTCTCTCTAACCTGAGAGTGACTACCACCTGTGTTTCCTTGTCAATATAACAGGGTTTATCTTTGCAAGAGTTTTATTTTCTGAAATTGGTGTAAAGATGAGACAGGCAGACCACAATCTATTTAAAAAAAAAAAAAAAAACCAAAAATCAACCCAAAACACATATCCATAGGAACAAAAGAAAATTATTTAAAGAAAAGGTCTATACACACACTGCAGCATTCTCATAAAGTTAGATATGCCAGAGCTTCCAAGGACAGTATTTGGGAATGAAGTTTAATTTTCCCTTGAAGAACACATTTCTCCCTCCAGCTTAGCAACAAGGCTTTCAATCACTTTTTATCTAGTTGTTCAAGGTCTCCTATTTGCACGGCCCTGGCTTTGTCCTTAGCCAAGCCAGTTGTCTGTGGCCTCCTCAGGCAAGAAGAATATGATATCTGTGCTGTACACAGACAGAAAAACAACATCAATAGAACAGACTGGGATCTCCACGTTGTTAAAATATCTAACACCTAAACCACTGACTTGTCTTCTTGAAAATAAAAGCCAGCCGAACTGGATTAACCCTTCCCAGACATCCACTCAGAGGTAAAGCTATAAAACAACAGAAAACACAAGTACTGATTTTTTAAAAAATTTTTTCCAAATCCCAAATTAAGGGATAAGGGCTCTGCTCCCCTCAAAGACATCTTACAGTTCCTATGACCATTGCCACCTCCTTATTATACCTTAACCTTCCTTGTTATGTTTATACCTCCCTGTCAGCCTCAACAGGCCTTTCCTTAACACCTTTTATATAAATTAATCACTGTCACAGATGTGTTGTCCCAAAATGATGGCTGCTATGGGTCTCTGTCCTGTGGCTTCTGAAGCTTATGATACTTAGATTTTCCCACGAATTCCTTTTACAAACTTCTTTTCTTTTATGTTGAGCTAAACATTCATATTTAGTCACAGGTCTGTTCTGAAGAGCTAGTGCCTGGACCAGGTATATGATGGTCTGCTCTTAAGGAGTCTTGCACATATAGCGTCATGCTAAGAAAAAAATCTGCAGGCAAAAGGCAATCCAACAGGATAACTTGTCTCTTCCAGCGCTACTACAGTCAATTTCTGACTATTTCTTTCTTAACATAGATAGTAATTTCAGTTAACATTAAAATCCATTCCAAGCTGAACAGCTAGCTTTTGCAAATCCTCCATTACTAAAGCCTACCAGAAGATGGCTCAGCTTTAAAGATGGACCAGTTTGTGTATGTCTGGCTGTTTCATCAGTCAAACTATTATAGTGCTTGAAAGATACATGCTTCTCAAGCATAAAGAGAGGGAGAGATACCCTCCACAGTCTCTTCGTTATGTTTAAAGGGCATGTCTATTCTGAAGGGAATCCCAGCTAAGGGGTTCCTGTCCCTTTTGGACCCAAGCTATGTAACACAAGATGAAGCAGCTTAAGACCTACAGAGTTTGCACAGTGGGTCTATCTCAGCTGCGTTAGGAGGCACCAGACCAGAAGCTGCCTGCTAGGCTTGCAGCCTTAGCAGGGCAGAACAGGCCTGTGTCTGATTGCCCATTTCATGAATGCCTACAGAGCACTAGAAACCAGGAGCCCTGGCACCATGGCATGCTGGTGTGGATTTTAGCAGTTAATGCTGACTTGGCAGACAGGATGGAAAGGAACTTTGCAGGGGACTGCTGGATCCAGGACAGCAATGGCAGTGGCACACTAAAGGAGGTGGCTGTCGGTACACAGAACCTTCTCAGAAGTCAGAACCAGCACTATGCACAGCTGCACCATAGCAGACAGGCCCTGGCACACAGTCTGCCAAACCATGGGCATCAATGGAGGTAACCAAGGGAGTTACAGAGGGAGAGTTACCCAAGACACCTTTACTGAGTCATCTGAACCCCACCCCTATGTTAAGGTATGCTAGCACAGTCAAATCACCAATAATGTTATGGATTCACCTTCTCCAGTTCTAAAAACTTAAAAGCATAAATCAACACAGCAATATTTGCTATGGTTAAATTTAGGCTACACATTCCTGGCCCTCTCAGTCTTTTGTCATAGGAGAGATGCTCCAGCCCACTAGTCATCTTTGTGACCCTTTGCTGGACTTCATCCAGTAGCTCTGTATCTTTCATGTACTGGGGAGCCCAGAACTAGATAAAACTCCAGGTGTGGCCTCACTGCTACTGAGTAGAGGGGAAGGATCTCCTCCCTTGACATTTCAACAACACTCCTCCTAAGGCAGCCCAGGAGGCTGTTGGTGGTGTTTGCCACAAGGGCTCACTGTTGGCTCATGTTCAACTTGGTTTCTAGCAAGAGTCCTACATCCTTTTCTACAAAGCTGATTTCCAGCCAGTTGGCCCCAGCATGTCCTGCTGCTTGCAATAACTCTTCCCCAGGTGCAGGACTTGGCATTTGCCTTTGTTGAACTTCATGAGGTTCCCATCAGCCCATTTCTTCAGCCTGTCCAGGTCCCTCTGGATGGCAGCAAACCCTCTCATATATCAGCCACTCTACTCAGTTTTGCATCCTTGACAAAATTGGTAAGGGTAAACTCTGCACCGTTATCCAGATCACTAATGAAGATGTTGTTAGCAGGATTGATCCCTAGAGTACACTGCTAGTTACTGGCCTCCACCTAGACTTCATGCCTCTGATCACAACCCTCTGGGCCCAGATGTTCAACCAGTTTTCAATCCACCTCTCATTGGCTGCTCATTCAGACCATACTTCATCAGCTTCTCTGTACTCTTCCCAGGTTACTCATCCTTACTTCCTTGGAGTGTTTGAATTTTACCAGAAACTCCCTGTTCATCCGCATTGGCCTCCTGGCATTTTTGCCTGATTTCCTGCTTCTTGGGATAAGCTGCTCCTGAGCTGGGAGGAGGTGATCCTTGAGTATCAATCATCTTCTTTGGGCTGGCTTGCATTCTTCCTTCCATGCCCTACCCCTTCACGTAACTCATTTTTACTAAAACACACTATCCTAATTGATGAAAAGAACAAGATTTGAAATCAACATCCTGGCCATTAGCATTCATTAAATTCCCCAAGATTCTGCTCAAAAGTAGTTTTCTGAAAACTACCTACCTTACCACATTCCTGCAGGAATATACATGCTTCTCATTTTTCATTTAAATATAACATGTTTTTTCTCCACTATTTGAGTAGCAATCATTTTACCCAAAGAGATTATTACATTTCCATAACACACTTTTTTTTTTTTTTACTGTGAAATGGTCACTGCAAAACACATGAACTGCTTACCCTGCTTTAAAGCTCTCTGAAGTACTAGAAGATGTCTTCAGTGCCCTTCTCTATCTTATCATCATGATATAATATACATGCACGTAAAGGCAGATATCAGTCTTAAAGATGTTTTGATTAATTAAAATGAGAAGCCTTTAAGAATTTGATCCCCAAAAATGCTAAATAATGTCACTTCCAAAAATGGTAATAAGGATGGAAATTTCTTGCTGGATGGGGCTACTCTACTCAAGATCACATAGGCTATATACATCAACAAGCTCTGTAGCATAATAGGAATAGATCTACAGAGTGAAACAGTTGGTGCAGATGATCTAATGTTCAAAATACTTGAATTTTGGAGGACTTTATTTCAGATAAATTCTAGTTCCACAGATCCCATGTCCACAAGTAGCTGGAGAAAATCAGATGTAATCTTGAAAGACATCTTTCAGTTTAGATTAATCTGTAAAGAGTCAAGCTTGTGAACTGTGCAACTCCTGAGCGATGCAAACCAAAGCAGCGTCCATGAGGACAGCTGGGAGAATCCCTTCAAAACAGTTCTCTTAATTCAACTTAAATTGCTAATGTAATTGCACCCACACAAGACTACAGATCAGACTTTCTCAGTTCTCCTGTCCTCTATTCTAACAACATAGTTTTACTTCCTTCCCTTCTCTCTAAGCAGAAATACATCCAAGAACAGACATATCTATTCAGTTTAGGCACCCACATCCTGATGTAGTGGTGAAAAATAGTTGGTCTGTATCAATGTCCAGAATCCACCTACACTTTTAGTTGCTTAACTCAAAGGTAGGTAGGCCTTACAGAGTCTTCTAGTGGAGTGACTAAATGACTTCTTAGTTCCTGTAGGAAATCTGTGGTATTACTAATGATTGAACACTTTGGTCCAGTCTAGCACTTTATTTGAATATAATTATAATTTTGATATGGTAAAATTTAAAAGAATAATTATCAGGTATCCAATCGAACTACTTAAAACTTACTTAAAAAACCCTGTATTGAGGTCATCATAAATAAATAGACAAATAGATGAAACCACTCATGTACATACACTGATATATACAAATCCAAACATTAAGTTGGTTTCAGTCTGGAAACACACAAATTCTCTTCTTTAAAACTGCAAAGAACCAGATGAGAGTCCTCCTTGGGACTACCAAGCAGTGTGGGAGAGAACACATTCCACTACTCTTGTGAAAGCTCAGCCACCCACCCTCTGGCCTGGGATGTAAGATTCTCAAGGCAGGAAGGAGAGCATGCCGAAGAAACTTAGCTCTATCTTCATCATCAAAAACTCAAGTAAGGGCAGAAACACCTAGTGGTTTACTCCCTGCTTTAAAGTCACAGAACAAGGATACCCTGTCAGCGTTAAAAGCATTCCAGTTTTTACTGTTGTTTTGAATCCACTGGTTGTTTAAAATAAAATACATACATAGTAAAGAGAACAGAGTCTCTGTACTGTCCATTTCTAGGAAGGCCCTGAATGGAAAGGGACAAAAATATGTTTTTGCATAAAAGTAGAATAATTAAAGCATCAGGAAAGCTTTTTACCATTGCACTCTTGCCAGGTAAATACTTAGAAGCAGCTGCTATATCTGATTTTTGAAAGCTTATCAAAGCGACAAGACGAAAAAGTAAATCACAAGTAAAAGTGCTAGTCCTTTCACCTAATGCATTTCTCAAAGGTCCTCAGAAGCATAACTTCACTAAATTAATACAACAACTAGATAAGAACAGGCCTTGCTCTTCACAGGGCAACTACCTACCAGTGTTGGAAACAGATCTGGGAATGGACAAAGTAAAACACTCTTTCAAAAACTCCGAAGTAGAAGTTAATTGATACAGTATTGAGTACAAAAATTTTCTCTTTGGATTAATTTTCATATATCTGAAGTACACTATCTAATATCATACTGTTCTTATAACTCTGGTGACCTAATGACACAGATAAGACTAACATTTGTAGATAGAAATAATATCCTTTTGAAAGTTCAAAAAACATAGTTGAAAGTTTATCCACTCAATATAGGTGATAAGAGAAATCATCTCTATCTACCAACTTCTGACTAATTTATTTTATATAATAAAATTTAGCAAAAATTAGAATTTTATGACACGTTATAGGATATAAAAGTCATATTTTGTCATCCTAGCATTTGTTTACCTCCTTCAGATAGGCATGTTCTCAATACTATACACTTACCATAGTAACAGAGTCATGAATCACAAAAGTGGAAAGCAAAAATGAACAACAGCTCAAAATAATATTCACTAGAGAATCATGTATAAAAAATAATCTGGTTTTACCTAATATGTAGGTAACTTATAAGGCATGTTAAGTTTCAGCCTGCTAAAGAAAGGAGGCAAAATATTATTTCATGTAGGGTAAAGAGTCATTTAACAAGTACTAATAAATCATGGCAGCTTGCTTCCAAAGTTATTCTTTTCCTGTATTATACCATGGATTTCACCTAATAACCTGAAGAGGATTTGGTGGGGGGAGGGGGTGTATGGTGCAGGGACTACTGCTTCATGGTGAAATACCAGTGTTGCAAGATTCCAAGACGCTGAAGTATCTTAGCTTAGTAAGAAATAAAGTAGTTTTCATGCACAACCCTTCTCCATTCGTGACCAAAAAATTAAAATCTTTGCCAAAAGCTTTAAAGTCCTGTTTTACTGTAAAACTTGATGGTTTGAAGTTCCATTGATGCATCTCAGGCTCTAAATACTACTTTCTTAGAAGCTGGATCTAAATTCAGTTAGACAGTATGAATCATAGTGAAGAGTGCAAAGAGAAAGGGAAGAAAATTTAGCTGTTATCTGTTTTTAAGAAAAAGCCTTAATGAATAATTATACAAAAACTGACAGCACGGAGCAATAATGTCAGTGGTATACAGGTCTGTGATGTCAAAAGAAATAAGTGAAAGCGACTTCAAGACTTAAATGTGTAACATCACTTGATACCTCTACACCTAGCAATCCAGAAAGGATTCACTAAGGACACAGAAATGCATGGGTCCTAAGGTCCTTAAAAAATGTATAAAGCATGCAAAGAGAATCCAAAGCAATCATAAACATTTGATGTGATATTTACACTTGAGAAGAATTTCATGATACACATAGCGAACTAAATCCCACTTAGTTGTAAAACTGCCTGGAGAACTTGAATAACTCAATAGTCTTCCATTAACTCTCTGCATGAGGAAAAAAAACAGGGGGGAGGGATGTGTGGGGAGTCAACTGTATTCAGTTTTCTGATTAAACTGACATTATTCATCTTTCAAGGGACCATTCTAGTGTCAGACTGTACTACGATGAATGCCTCATACATTCACACTCACTATTTTTAAGACCAGAGTAGGATCGTAGAATCTGACTGCTGTGACACACCTCGGTCCTTCAAAATATTTCTTTACAAAATAGGACAGTGGCTGGCATTTGATTACAGCACATCATCAAAAGCTGATGCTTATACCTGAGCTGAAGAACTTGAGATGGGGTTGATATTCTATCATCCCATAGATAGCCTGTTCCGGTGGCTAATCACCTTGACTATTAAAATTTATGGCTTATTTCTCATCCGAGTTCATCTGGCTGAGCTCCCAGACACTGGCTGTTGTTACAGCTCAGTTATTAAAGATCTCTTTAGTACCCAGAAAATTGTAGCTACTGATAAGATATAAAAATAAAATCCCAGCATATAGATTGAAGCAACTTTAAGAAGTCATCAAATCTCTCATTCTTCCCCAAGAAAGGATAAACAGCAACTGTAACTTTCCTAACAGATGATGTTGAGTAGAAGTTAGAGAGCTTCAGTGACAAGGGATTCCAAAGCCTATGTCAGTAGTCTACTAGTTGTTAACATGTTTTATTTAGAATGTTTTTCTTGCTTCATTTTGCTAGAACATCAAACAGACTTTGCTTGGTCTTAAGAATTTTCATTTGAACTTTTCAAGAAAATGTTGTAATGCTGTTCTCACACTGTATGAGATCTTACATTTTCAAATTATAAGTCAAAAAAATATCACTTCTTCTGAATTCTCAACATACACAGTGAGAAGATGCCATGACTGGCCTCCTTTCAGTGTTACAGAAGTTACTGCACATAAATGGACCAAGTCAGGGAACTACTCCTTACAGCTTCTATCCATAAAGGGTTTCACTGAAATCTAAAGCTAGATGATGCAGAGGAAGAGAGGAATCATAGTCTCTAAAACACAATCTGATTTTCTTTATGTCAGGTTACATAAGTAGTAATGTCCTCATTTGAAGAGCAGAAAAAAACCTTTCCAGATTCCCTACAACAAGCAGTTGATTAACTGGATACACTGAATTCTTAATACTGTCCGACTTCCCCCTTCCTTTCTGATAATTAAGAGTCATTTTAGGTTGTAATCTCCTCAAGGAAGGACTATTGGTTATGATTGTACATGGCACAGGTAAAGGAACTGAGTGTGTAAAGATCTATAGAAATGAAGAAATTAAAAAGACCACACTTATCTCCCCCTTTGTCTCTTCTTTCTTCCTAATGCCCTAATTCTATACATCTCTCATTACTTCTCTAAGGTTTGGCTTTTTAGGATTTACTAATTTCTGGTTTATTTGGTTTTTTAATCCATTCCCCAGCTGATTTCCTCAATCAGTGCATGCACATTTGCTGATGCTTGAATATTTTTTGAAGCTCTTTAACTGACATAGGTATTTTAAATTATTTATGTCACTAGTATAAGTACTCTTGATTGGTTTTATAAGAAGAGCTGAGTTTTAAGAAGATATGCAAAAAGCTTGAGCCTCAGTGCATCTTCCCAAATCTGCTTGACAGTATGCTCCTGTTCCAGTTGCATTAGGTACCATAGCAACTGCAGGGAGGGAAGCTAAAGTATCAAAGAACTGTTTTAGCTAGGGAAGCAAATCTGTAGTTAGAAGCAAGAACAAACCTACAATCATGGCGGTTTTTTTCACCCTACTACCTTTTCTGTTCTGTATCTAACTCAAAAAGTGTGATGTTCCTGAAGAGCAACAATTTGAATTCCGATTTTTTTTACCCTTCCCCCTCAGGCTCCAATGACTGTTCTGTAATGGTGATGTTGTCTAAGGCTTTAATATAACTTAGTCCCTTACTTTTAAAATATAAATACACACTATATACAGTTTATGTAAATAAAAAACTGTTAATATAGGTGTAGTCAATGGAGTTACTTCATTCTATTTAAAATGGACATCTTTGATCTTATTTCTCTTGACCATTGTGGGATGAAATATCCCTACCTTGCGTGTAGATCCTAGATGGATCTACAGTCTGAAAGAGTGAACTTGAATCTTTTGCCAAAAATATAGTGTCATTTGCTTTTCTTAAGGTTACGCAGGACATTTTGCTCAGGTTCAGGAGATATGACAGAGAGCAAACAGGATGAGCCCCTCTCTGGATAGGTGGGCCTGGAGAACAAACAGGACACCCTATGACATCTAAACCAACACTAGACAGCTGCCTGTTGTGCAGCTGAATCAAGCCCTGAATCTCATCCTGATGATTTCTCGTTAACACCTTTGACTTTGAGAAGGTCACACTGCACTCTATCACTAACCTTTTTTGTTCTTATGCAGTTACCTTCTCTTCTCCTCACTGTCCCCTTCTAACTTTGCACTATTTCATCTTCCACATTCTTGGCTATTTTGTCTCACAGTAACACAGCATTGACAGAGGAAACAAAATTAAAGTTCTTTAAACCAAAGGGGTCATTAATCTGTTTCACAGTAAGGACTAAATGCAGTGAGTGAAGGAAGGGCTATATTTAAATCTTAAATTATAATAAATACTCAAGAAAACATTATCTTTAAAAGAAAACAGCAGGTTTATGATCACCGGGTGTAAAAGAAAGAAAAAAAGCCTGCTTAATGAACCATTAAATATAAAATGGAAATATTAAATGAAGAACTAAATCCTTCCCAAGGGGGCAATCACTACAAAATTTCCTTAAATATTAGCTTCTACCTAATAGCACAATAAAGGAAAAACCCTTGCATAAAAGAAATTACAGTTTTTAATCCTCTACTCTGAAGAAAACCCTTAAATTAAATGGCTATTTCAATTTATTTTTAAAACAACAAGAATAAGTCATGAAGAATCAAGTCCCTCATGGGACTGATCAAAATTGAATTTGCAGTTTCCTGTACTATACTGACAATCATTTACAATAAAATCCGAATGAGAAAGGGAAATTGTCTGTTGGGACCACTGAACCAGGTAATAGCTTCAGTATAACACAGTCACACAGCAGAAAGCAAATTAAAATGTACATAGAATTTTAACATGGTTGAACTAGGCCTTACTTTGCTTACAGGATTCTTGCTTGCAGCTTTTAAGTAACATATCAAGAATGGCAAAACTACATACTCATTGGTGATAATCAGATTATTTTTTGTTACCAGCAATTTGTTTAAAATAACATGAGATTAAAACCGTGTTAGGCAAAAGTAAGAAAATTAACTTGCAAACTACTTAAGTTTAAAATTGTCATGACATAATGAGAGCACAATGCAAAGCCATGCTATAACTTAAAATTTCTAGTCCCATTCTGTACATCTACAAACCTTGAAGATTATAACTACATTATCCCATCTTACAAATCACAAAGACCTTGTAGATACAACATAAAGAAGAAGCAATACTTCAAATATTTAATTATTTCTAGATGTCTAATACTAAATGCATTTATCCATACATAAAATATTTTACACAAGCACAGAACAAAGACATGCTATACTCCAGTATTACGCACTGTGTTATTACACATTAATTTGATTTGAAAGACATTTTCTCAGCCACATAATAAGCCTGATCCTGCAGAATATCTATGCTATATTTTGCACAGATTTATCTCATTCAAAACCAGCAGCCAGCCCACAGCTATCACAGTGGTGGTAGTAGAGGGGAACATCCGTTGGAATTTTGATTCATCTCTCTTCATTCTTTAAGAGAGGTTAGTTAATCGGCTCCCCTTCAGCACATAATTCCTTGGTTTTAAAGTCCTGGTAACCATAGAGGATCCATTGAAAAGGGCAAGAAAATAGATGAGTTGTGGACAACTGGAAGTATATCCAGTCCAGAGTTCATACATGCCTTGAAAAACACTTGTTCCAAAGTGATTCAGGCCTGGCAGGTGAAACTATGCCAGTGCAGACTATAGTTACAGATTATACAAATAATTAAAAATACTCACTGGAGCAGCAGCATGCAACCTTCCTTTGTGGCAGATGAGTACCCTAACCACTGAACTACCTAGCTAATTTTTCACTTTGCTTCTGACCCAATTAATATTAAGTAGTTATATGGACCAGAACACCTGCCAACAGGCAAGTCTTAAGAGTTAAACACTGCAAAATAAACAAAATAAAAAATTATATAAATAAACCCAGAAAACAGCCAACTCTCCTCAGTAATCTGCTCTATTTTTAGCGCTATCCAAAACTCCTACATAAATGGCTACTGTACGTGTGCTGAATGGCTATGCAGCTGTTCTACAGTAAATCTGTAGTATCCTGTATTGTGACCTGCTATGCACATGGAAGTCCAGGATCAGCAGATCTCTATCACGGCACTCCTCCAGTCTGCACAGACCTAAATCCAAGCCCTTAATGCAGCTGAGATTTCTAGATTTATTAAAAATTGACACTACCTGTACGAGTAACTTTTAGGACTCAAAGTACAGTTGCCCATGCCTGCTGATCTCTTTAACATCAGTAAAAGTTTGTTTCGTTACCACTGTTAAAATCACTATGCCACTTCATTACATAATGCAGATATACCTTTCTGTTTCATTCCAGAAGAACAGAAAGTAGATAATCACTGCCTATTTTGCATGTAAGCAAATTGCCACATGATAAGCAAAGAGGTGAACAAGAGATCCCACACTGCGTGCACAGAATCTACCTGAACATTTCTACCTCTGTCAGGAGGGAAGCAGCTTACTCCGAGCAGTAAGCCACCTTTCATTTACTTCCGGATAAAAGCAATCACCTCCAAGTAGTTGATAGGCTGGAAACTCAAATATTAGCTTATTGCTCAATAACGTGCTTGTGTTCCCAGACCTTACTCACGTCCTTGAGCTACATTAGACAGGGCAGCTGTAAGGTGTCAGAGACCAGGAAACTTCTGAGGGCTGTTACTTTGGCGTGCATAAGATACACATCGGGGCACAGCTTCGGACAGCTCAGAGAAGGTATCTAAATATTTGAAATTTAACTAAGAGTCCAAGCTTTCATTACAGTCAAGGGTGACACTGGGCTCAGTTCAGTTGTCTAACCATAGGTTTCTAGTGACATTTGACAAGCCCAAAGGTGTCTAGCAATAACGTCGGATTTTTTTCCCCACATGAGGGAGCAAAATTCTCGTCCATAACTTCACAGTTCTTTCTTGCAGATTTCCTTGTTAAATTCTGTCTTTATTACACATCATCTACTTTTTCAAGTACAGGTGTAAAGGAAAGTCTGTACTTGATTTGTTAATTTTTCTAATATGCAATTCTACTATTGTTCACTTTTCCTTTTTGGTGTTTTGACAGGATGGTTTTCTAACTTAAAGTGTCATTGAAAATGCAGTCAGATTTACCTGCTTTAGATGTAAACATATCTATCTTTAAAAATTCCACCTAAACCCGGAATATTTTAGTTTACTTTTGCTGGGAAAGAAAATTGGTTTTACCTCTCACACAGCCTTTGAAAATGCAGTACATAATTCCATTTTTTTCTATGCAGTTTGCCAGGTTCACTGAGATGCAATTTGAAAAAAAAAAAAAAAAAAACCCAAACAAAAAAAAACAAGGCAAAAATAAGATTGTCTATGTTGTAAAAACTGCAAAATTCCTTGAATTTCCCATGTGGAGCATGTAGATCATAACAGCATAATTACTAAGTATCTATTCAAGTGACAGTGTACAGATTTAGTAGCTCTATACACAACAGCTCCATTGTAAGAATAATAAATAATGAAAAAAACTGTGTACAGTTTGGAACAAATTAGTGTTCTTTCAATACTGAAATATATCATTCTAAATTTAAACCCATTCTGCAAGCAACTTTATGACTGAGGCAGTCCATCCCATTATGTTATAGTAGAGAACTGTATTACTTTCTTGGAGATAAATTAATGAATAAACCATTTTTTGGTAGTGCATAGCACCCATAGATTAAGCTGAAAACTAGTTAAAGCATTAAATTCCTTTAAGTTTTTGTTGTAAATCATATTTTAAACCTGTCATAAGGCTGAGAAAAGTCTGTTGAACAGCCTAGTCTAAATCCTGGCCCCCAAAGCAGAATCAGTCATACTTACAGCATAATACTTGGCAGCTGTTCTCTTGTCCAGCTTGTTTCTAAAACCTGCGGACATGGAAACCCACCAAAAGTTTAATCAAAAGCATTTTAATGTTGTCATTGGAAAATATTTCCTCATATTGAGCCTACATTTTCTTTGCTAGAGTATGAAACCATTGGGTTTTTTCTACTACATGACAGTGTACAGATAACTACTTTTTTCTAGGTAGCTGTCACCTGTTTTTTTAAGAAATAGCATAATTCTCCCCTAGATTTCTTATTTTAATGGAACTAGAATTGTCTGGGGTTTTTATTACATGTTTAGATTTCAGAACAGATTTATGCACTCTTTTTTTCAATTGGTGCATGTCTTTCAGGTTAACTACCCAAAACTGACCACAGTTCTCAAATTTACCAGTGGAAACCAAAAAAATTTCAGTTCACAAATCTCTGCTGTCTCTCTGTTTAAGAACCCTACAATAGTTGCCTGTCTCACAACAGTATGTAACTGCTGATTTTTGTCAGCTTTTGATCCATCATTACTGCCATAACTTTTCCTACAGAACAAATCCATTGCAAGTTATCCCTTATCCTGTTATAATCCCCCCAATTAAATAAAGAATCTTGCACTTGTTCCTACTGAACAAGATGCTTTTCAGACTTTGTCTCCAATTTGTCAAGATTTTGATTTCTGTCTTTCAACAGGACTTGACTTGCTGACTTTTGTTTTTTCATTTTATTAACAGAGAGAATAAAATTACTAAATGAAAATTTTTCCACTAGTACTTGGAAATCTAAAAAGCTACAGAAAATGATGTCTTTGAAACAACACTAAACACACATTTGAAGCCACCAACTTTATGCCACCTTCTTCTGTCGGAGTTCAGTCTTCTTTCAAACTCCTTCATTTTGCCAGCAATCAGCTTCCCAGGATTCTCAGAATAAGCAGGATACAGGCATACACAGTTTTGTGAAAATGTAGACTTTCTATAGCCATCCTCCTAAGGGAATGATGCTTTAAATTTGTACTTCATGGGTTTTTTTTCTAATGTATGAGCACTACATAAAGTATAAAAAAATCTAAATTTGCATATGTCTACACTGATCACTGTGTTACACAGACAGAAGCCAAAACAGTAGTTAGCTGGGTACTAAGAAAAATACTGATTATGAAAAAATCTTAGTACTCAGAGAGCATATGAGTCTGAACACTATAGTCAGCTTAATTGTAACTCAGGTATTATTGCAACTAGGAGAAATAATTAAGTGATAGTAAATAAACATTGGCTCAAACAAGAATCCATGAGCTTAAGTGCACACTACAAAAGTATAATTTAAGAAAAGACTGATGTGGTGAAAACAGTTATTACAGAAGTCTATTAAATCCCTGTGTGTGTATGTACCCCAGGAATGCCTTCAGCACAGCATACATGTATGCAAATAAGTATTGAAAAGATAAGAACGAGATACAACAGAAGTAAATCCCTCTAGAATGATAAAAGACTTGCTTTCAATACAGAAATAAAACTCAGGATTAATAATGAAAATTTAAGTATTAATCTAAATCTCCAGATTTCTGCATTTACAACAGCACCTTAATGATGTGTTTTATGTACATAAGGACATACTGGGTCCAATTCTAAGTTATAGGCACACACTGTTTATCCTACTTGTGTATTAGAAAGGAAACAAAATACCATCTGAACAGACGATTTCTGAAGTTACTAAGCTTTGTATAACAGCCTTGGCTCCTTAGACCAACGAGTGGGTATAATAATTTTCCTACTTCCTCAGTCCATAGTGGAACACAATCATAGCTGTAGGGAACGTCTGCAGAGCAACAGAGAACGAGGAGCATAACTCTGGTGAACCAGACAGTTTTGAGACCCTCACTGCACAATATAAAACAGAGCAACAATCAGGTCTTGTAGCCTGTCACATTTTTGACTTTTAGTAATTCAATTTCATTTAATTAACAGAAGCTGGGATCCACAGGTATATTTGGATTATAGCTTATTTATATCACACTTAAAATATAAAGGATTATGGAGGTAAGAAAGAAGAAAATGTTGGAACTTCAAAGTAGTTCTTCACATTGCAAATGATCTAGAGGGCAATGTATCATTTGAAACCATAATTGAGATACAGCAGCTCTTGCTGAAAGTTTTCTAATGTTCAAATCACTCTTCAGAAAACTCCACAAATGGAAAACAATTGAATCAGTGCCAGGGCAGATTTAGTTTTACAAGGATGAACAGATATTCCATTACTTCTTATGGCTCACCATGCTACCAGAGAAATCAGCTCAGATGATTCCAACACATTTTCTAGTTCACACAATTTATTTTAGCTACTGACTACAAGTTCATCATATTTAAATGCAGTAATCGTACTGTGACCTCAAACAATATGGTATGTAACCGTTTGACTTAATTCTGGTCTAAGATAAAGTGGACATTGATCTATTGTGCAGTAATAATTTCACAGAAGAATATGAAACTATCAGGAAAAGCTGATTTGATTTACTCCAGAACTTACATCACAAAGGGATTAGAGTTTTCCCGGACAATAAGAAAAGTGTCAGGAAAAGCTGTATAGACGTATGCAGTTCATTACTGCTCGCTCACAGAGGCACACTTGCCAAGTGCACTCTTTTGGTTACAGGTTGCCACATTCATAAATGATTCACAGGTTCATGTTTTCAAATCAACTGTATAGTACTGGAGTTGCTAAATGTAGCACAAAGAGAAGTCCATTTGCTTTCAGACTCTACAACCTAGTTATTATCTCTAAATTTCCCATTCAACCACATAAGCTGCTATCTTGTTGCATGTCATACATTGACACTTTTAAAGGGTTATGAGCTCTCTGTGTAGAAAAATGCTGAAGTGACACAAGATCTGCTATTCTGTTGCACAGAGCTCCATCCCACTCCAAATCACCAGATTCTTAAAGATGACTGTTTAATTCCTCTCCAAGTTGTTACAAAGCATAGGGACTTTTTCTTCCCTACACAAAAACTGGCACTGCATTGTGATTATACAAGAGTTGACCATGGTGGTGCTGTTCCTTTTGCTTGGTGGTATAGGCAAAGGTCAGTGTGAACTTTGAGTAACATCTAAACACTCTGCAAAAGGAGTGTGTTTGTGTGTGTGTGTGTGTGTATATATATATATATATAGGTTTACAGGATATAAAATGGTTAAAAAAGCTTTTTTTTTTTTTTAATGGTTACCACTAGAATGGAGATGTATGGCAATCCCTGTACAGCATTCACAATATTTTTCTCAGTTATTATTAAGATAAAAAATACTAAAAACGTAGGGATGCACCAGAATGTTATCCTATCAGAATAACTGTCTTGAAACATTATTATCATACAGCTTTAGTTCTGTAGTCACCTTTCCCAAGGGAAGAATGATTTCCTGCTCTCCAGATTAATATTTAACTTCATTTCTCACCTATCCTTCTGTTCCCTTACCACTCCTGAAAAGTATTAAAAAGAAACAAGACTCACAGTGAAAAAGAAAATACTCTGAAACACCCTGAAATATAAGGAAAAAACTGTAACTACTTGTCAGGAAGCAGTACACAAGTGGTGCAATTTGCATCATGCAGCTTGACATGACCTAAGAGACATGGAATTTTTGCAACATTTGAAAATTGTCAGTAGAGAGTTACTGTCAGCAGGCAGCACTTACCACAGTATAGAACCATATGATTTAAACAAACATTAGAAGGTGACAAAGATATGTCAATACTTATCTATACATGCACACACACAGCTATTAGATAGAAAGACAGCCAGGCAGACAGATGCCTCATTTCATGAACACAGTCATCCTAAAGTATTTAGTCATCCTGAAGTACTCAGGATCTCTAGACTGTATTTAACAGAGAGAAAAAACACACCTCTGAAGACCTCCAGAGGCAGATATAGATTACTTATTTTAACTGCCTACCTCTCTCTACTGAATATATGTAAGGAACTGAGAGAGAACATTCACTATTTGTTCTGTTTGGACCCAGTCCACCTACCTCTTTTAGGCCAAGGCATCCAACCTCAACAGATTCTGGAAAGAGGCAGGTGACAACAGTAGCAAAGTCCATGACACCTGCTCCCCTCTGTACACACATCAACAATCCCCTTCACGCTTTCCGCCTGACTGATGAGATGTCTGTCCAGTTGCCAAAGCAGCAGCAGAGGTAATCACACTCCTAGCTGCACAGCCCAGCCTCAGCTAAACACAAAGGGAAAGCCTACAGATTTGGTGGTGAACGTGGAGACAGACACCCTGTATTAAGAGTAATTCAGATTGAAAGGACCTTCAGGAGGTCTCCAATCCAAACTCCTGCTCAAAGCAGGGTCAAAACTGAATTCAGACCAGGTATAATGTCTTACTATGTTCCTAGAGTTCAAAAGCCAAAAAACATCAGCAGTATCTTATTATGGTTTCTGAGTCAGAAATCATTTAGCTTGGATTTTAGTTAGCAACAGTAGCAATTCTTCAAAAATGAGTGGTATGTTCAACAGCATATTTTTCCACAAATAACTGCTTCAAGGTTAAACAAGGTTTTAAATCGAAATAATACCATAATCCATGGAATATTCTCCCTCAATTACATTTCTTTACATAAAAGGACATTAAAGACAAAAGTACTAAAGCATGCAATTCAAAAATATATAAAGTGTATAAGGAATATAAAATATGTATACTTAATAAATAGGCTTTGAAAAGTACTTGTTTAAAAGCAAATTATTGAAGAAAGTCATTGTGAGAAGTAATTACTGTTAGGCTACATATTTGGGAAGGATGAGTTGCATTTCTGCAGCAAGAACTCGTCACACATGTTTTACCAAAAAAAATGAAAACCTGTAATTCTCAAACAGTCCTGAAACCATCCCTCTATAGGGAGGATGCACCATCACAAGGCTAGAGGCAGGCTCCTTTCTCTGGGTCAATGTTTCTTGAACTCCTTCAGACACTGTAAAACAGCATTACTGGGAGAGTGAATGTGCATCATGTCCCACATTAGCCTCTGAACTGTGGTTTAGGGCATCCTCCTGGGCTGGCAGGTGATACAATTTGAACGTTTACAAGCTGAAAAGGGCCTAGAACCCACACCCTGCGTAACTGCTCAGATTGTACCCAAGGGAAGCACAACCATTTCTCCTCAAAGGCGTGCAAGTATCACTGTCTTTCAGGGAGAACTCACCTACAAGAGAGAAGTACACTGCACACACTCTGAAAATACCCCACTGACTGAGTCCCTCAGGACATAAAAGCAACAGAAATGTAGTTCCTGGGTCCTGATTTTCACTTAACTTGACTTAAATGTCATTTAAATCCTATTCTTGTGAAGACTGAGAAACCTCAGGGTTGACAAGTATGTTACCTAGACACCTAAGGGTGTTTTTGTGCACTGCTGTTTTGTTTTTTTTCTAGGGGTAGCGGAAAGGAGTAGGTGTTAAAACATCAAGGCAGAGAGTACAGCCCTGACTTAAGGAAAGCAGAGTTGGTTACTGGGCTCTACAGAGTCTACAGCCCCTAAGTCAGCAAAGCAATACAACATATTGTACTACTATGGTGCAAAAGAGAGAGCTAACATACCGAAGGTGGAAAGAATAATAAAGGTAGAAGAGAAGGAGGGAGAGGTTTCTTTGCACATTTTACCAATGATCTCCTGATCATGACACCCACATGGCAATATTCCCATAAGGCAGAGAGCAACTGCAATCTGATTTTAGCATCAGACAGCCTAAATTTCAAAAAGAGGTTTTAGGACCCCAGAGTCAACTTTGCTGCCCATTCCATGACCCTCGGGAGATGCTTTCCTTCTGCTAATCACTTCAGCTTCACAGGTTAAAAACAAGAGAGTCACCAGAAGGACAACTTTCTAAGCCTGTAAATTATTATCTTATCCTGGCCAGTAAGTGGTCATTAAGGACATTAAGTATATACTAATAAAAAAATTACAAGAGTGTAAGGCTTTGTCCTCAACATAGGTGACTTCCGTATTCCTTTCTATCACATACAACCTCTTATTGCCACTATTTCTCATGTCTTCCCAGCTCCTTGCCAATTTTTGCATTAACTTATGCCTTATTAATTCAGAGGAAACTGAATAGTATGCAGGGTAATTGCTAAAAGGCAATTCCACCACCAGCCCAAATAACTATCAATTTATCAGGTAGCTTCCTATTGTACATTGGAATAACTGTCACTCAACCTCTAACTATTTTTCTTTATAAACACAGAAATTTTTTTTTAGAAACTCAGAAGCTTACAAAACTAGATCCCAAGAACAAACCTCAAAAACAATCTACCCAAGTATTTCAACTAGAACAAAACAAAGAACATGATGGCCATAAATACTGGAATAACAAAATCTCTCTTTTGTAGCAGTCCATGCAATAATTTTGCACTTCAGTATCATCCGAATTAAAGAAGTTCAAGAGGAAGGCCAAGTTACTGGTTTACAATTCAAATCAAATCATCTTACTGAAAAGGTTTCTTACTTTTTCTCAAATATTATCTTTTAAAAGAAGTCACAAATTCTAAAAGCAATGCAGTTTCTAATCACCTGCTGATTTAATACTCCTTTGAAAGCATAAAAGCATAGGGAGAAACTAAAAATTTACAGATAACTTTTACTACATGCATAAACTAATCAAAGATGAAAATCAAGAAAAGTACAAACACAGTTGGAAACAAAAAGCAGAAAGGCTTACCTTGAAAAGCAGCTGCATTGTGAGATATTAAAAATTTTAATGTAGCACTTGATGTTTGAAGCACTTGCTGTATATCTTGCTTTGCTGCAGTCTGATATCTTTCTTCCATCTTTTTGGTACAACATGTTGGATTTTTTGAACTACAAACCTGGAGATCAACCCCTAGAGAAAGAGATAATTACATTGATTATTACAGAAGTATACAATACACAAATAACACAGAAAACAGTTCTTTTTTTTTTTTTTTTTTTTTTTTTTTTTTAAACCTTTAAAGCCATAAGGTCTTGCTAAACAAAAAATGGAAGGGGATACTGTGGAAACTGTAAAATTCTGTGGAAGGAGTACACTTACTCCTGTTAATTACTATCATTTCTCTGACATTCTAATCTTATTCCAGCTGTGAACATTGCTAACTAATACTAGTGAAATACACTGAATATTCATTGCACATCACGGTACAGGCGGTAGATGCCCCATCCCTGGAAATATTCGAGGTCAGATATCCCTGCTTATTGCAGGGAGGTTGGACTATAGATGGTCCTTAAAGGTCCCCTCCTACCCAAACTCTTCTATGACTCTACGATCATCTAGAATACTTAATACTTAACTGCTGGGCCAGCTCATGACTGAATTCTTGCTCTTCTGTAAATCTCAGACTGGAAAGAGCTAACTACTGCTAAACACACCAGTGCAAAGCCTATCTCTGATAGGTTTGTAACGAATACTCCCATATTAACTTCTATATGGAGCAGTCTTAAATTCAAGTCTAATCTCTCTTACTGTGTCTCTCCCTAACATCTAACATTCCCATGTATCTGACATGCCAATTCACTACTTCACTAACAGGTCAGGAAACATTTCTAGAAAGGAATACTTTCACAAATTTTGGGCACACGGAAATTCAAGAGGGGCAATTCAGTACTGCTGTAACGTCCGTTTCATACTTTTTTTATAGTTGGAGCATAAGCAAACATGAAAATACCTTGTTTTCATGTGGTACTTAAAATCTTTTTCATACAGTATCTAAACAATGCTTTCTAAAATGAGGAAACAAACATTTGATGAAAGGAGAAAGATATGAGAATTTAAATTCTATCAATACAAAATTTAACAGTCCAATACAAATTCTGTTCCAGATAAGCTGTTTCACTGACAAATGTCACAAGATTTCTAGCAAACATAGTGAGAAACTTTCTTTATTTGCTTTGTGGACTAAATTCTAATTCGGTGGTTGTGTGTATATGCATCACTCTTTCTTCATAATAGGTAAAAAGGTAAGATCATTTTTGGAAGAAAAAAAAGAAACTCCAAATTCAAAACTTAAATCCACATTGCCTCTGCCTCCATACTTGCTTTCAGTTCTTACACCACATTTTGCAACGTTTTATTTCCCTGCCACTGTACCTAGAAGATGTAATATTCCTTTTAAATCTTTTTTTCCCCTAATTCTCTCTGACAAAACTTTCTAAGGTAGTATGAATATAGTTATGGGGAAAGTGAGGCCTTACACATTTTTCACCCTAAATATTCAATTAGTTCTCTTATGTAAATTAGGTGTTTTAAATAATATGTTCCAGAAAGCTAAGAAAGAAAAGTTAAGCTATTGAGGGCTGGATCATAGCATTCTGAAAGAATTGCAAAAAGTTTAATTAATTGTATCAAACTCATATCCCTTTCTCCATGTGTTGGCTGAAGCAACCTTATTGAATGGATTCCTGGTTCTGGAACTTTATTTCAGCTACACAGTGGGGAAAAAATGTTAATATTTACCTACGGAAATCTCAATCCTGAAGCAGGAACCCACTGTGTCATATTTAGACGGGTAGAAAACATCAGAAGATTCCTTAGAAATCATGTTTAGAAAAGCATGAGATCAGAATGAAATCGGTAAATGATACGGACCATTAAAAAAACCCCAGGAGTTATCAGAGTCCTAGATGAACACTTGTCTCTACAATACTACACAAAAGTATTTTGATTCCCATGACAAATAAATAAATTTCCCTTGCTAATGCAGATGACATGGTCTCAGATTTGCTAAACATTTCCTTCTGGCATTAGTGGTTTCCATGTTCATAATTCCTGGTCCCTCCATCCAAAAGCAGGTGTGGAAGTGGGATACATTTGAACCTTACATATTAAATACTGTAGAATTTATCTTGATTTTTAAAGGATCTTTTCTGCTTCATGCTTTAGGTCATATGATATAAGTTTTGAGGCAAAACTGATTCATTTTAGTGAGGATTGCTGCTCAGGAATTGATACAATTCCGTATTTACAAAGACAAAACTTAATTCTATATACACAAGAACAGTTTACTGCCCGTGGTAAAAATGTATGCCTTGAAATAAATCCATTTCACAGACATAAGCAGCAATAAATATCACTATGTTAAAGGAAAAGCAGCAGATACTTTAAGATACCCTACTACCATAGAGAATTCACATATCCGAGATTGCCTTCATGGAGCATGCAAAAGTAAGAACGTAACCTCTGGATGTGAAAATGAACTCAAGCAAGTGATATCCCTGTGAATCTCTTTGAAGATCTTTCCAGTAGCAGTTTAACACACAGCGATAAGTACAGCTACAAGCCACAGTTCAGGAATCTGAACACCTTCACCATCACAACAGACAGTTCAAATTCTGTTCTAATGCAGGTATGAATCACTGCACTTCTGAGCATTAAGAAATTTTACTTAAGTGTTATACTATTGCTACAAGGTATCTTTTTTCTCATACATTTTTGAAGGCTACGTATCCTCATCATTTATCTTAAAACAGAATTTCATGTTCTTCACTAAGTACATTTTTACAATTTAAAAACTAAGTGATTTCTCCTGGCCAGCTGTCTTTACTCTTGCCATGTGAAAACTTTAATATTCCATCCTCCCACATTCCAATTCAGCCAAAGAATGAAAATAAAGCTGCAAAATTAAGGTAGTTGATTAAATACTCTATTTATTACTCTAGTATTTATGTTAGGCATGCCAAAGAAAGTGCTTAGTGTCAGAGCCAGCCTTTAACAAAGTTGCCTCCAAGCAACATTAATGAGCATCTTAAAATATTTTTTATTATGTGTATTAAAAATACAGTTCACCAGTGCTTTACAACCTCAGAATCCATGTAACTATCTATAAACAGTTTTCCTCTTCTCCAACTCCAGTGCATGCCCCATGCTTTCCCAAGCCAGATTTCAATCCTTGGACCCCACTGACTCCAATGTCCCAGTCCACAACAGCTCTCCAAACTGAGGCTCCTGGATTGATGACCATCCCTATATTCCTACAGCATTCCCACATTCCCAGTCCTAGACACCATGACCCCACCCCAAAAATACTGAAGACTCCTCTCACCCCACTTTTCCTCACAAAATAATGGCATGCCTGGCAACAGTCCAAATTACAGACCAGAATAAAACAAAGCAGACGTGGAAACTGCTACATCACAATATAATGCAGATTAGCTGCTCTGGGTACAGGCCCTTCTGCAGAGGGAAATTGCTGCAGTGCAACTAAAACCCAGTAAAAAGTGGGGAAGAAGCAGAAGCGGGAATAGATCAAGTCATGGAACCCCAAGCAACCACTTCAGATGCTTGTGCTTAAGGCTGGCCACATCTAGGATTTAAAACAGACAAAGCTGGAACTTGAACTACATGAAAATTTGGTTTTCTGCAACCTGTAGCTGTAGCTCTTACAATACTTGTTTAAAAGTTAAATCTTTTTATCAGAGCAGTGACGATGGCTTCAGCAAATTTTGGTTCTGGAAAAAGGTAACAGGTTACTCAAGGGAATGGGGTCAATAGAACAGATTAGTGGTGCATGACTCAAATCAAGAAATGTAAGGATTAAAGCTATGTTAATAGTGCCTGTTCCAGGGGTGAGTTATGGTGCATGTATATAGACCACATATAAATTCAGGTGCAGTAACTCTAATGCAGAACATGTCTAAATTGACATTGTTTAAGGAAATAAAACACTGCAAGTTTCTATTAATCCTTTTAAATCCTCTTGCTTCTGATTAGATACATTTGGTGTCCTACTGAATACTAATTATTTTAAATATTATCAGTAAATTAGTATCTTAAAGTAACATACTGTTAAAGCAGCAAGCAGCAAACTGGACTAATATACCACCCACCTACAAATAAATTAAAGGAATGATAAATAAGCCTGCAGCAATATTTACTCATCATACCAGAAAGGTCTGTTCACAGGTATGACACACAGTTCTCTCTCTCCATTTTATTTTTTTTATTCTCAAATTGTTTATCACAGTATGAGACAAGCCAAAGCATAGTCTGTAGTTACACCAGCAGCAACAAACCTGACAAACATCATGAGAGAAAATGTTTATACTGATAGCAATATTCACAGTATTGCATTACAACAGCCTTTTTTCCTATTTGGTTACTGAATATTATCTTTTGCTCATTAACAAAAAACAACTCACTACTGTTAAAAAAGGCAGGCAGCTATATAGTCCTGTAATAGACACTGTAAGAAAGGGACCATGTTACTAAGTTGTTTCAACACATTTCAATGTTATACCATTTTCAGACTTACCATATTCTTTCTTCCCCTATGTAAGATCTTCAGTTTCTTTTTTTTTAAAAGGAAAGGTTTTGTTTGTTTGCTTACTAAAAAATCGATTATCTATTTAATTTTTTCAATTATTTGTGCATATGATTGCTCTTTACTACCTCTCAAACAAATCATCAGAGAACTCAAAAAGAATTAATTAATCATACAACATGACATATTATTCTTAGTCTATTGGTCTCACATTGACAAACCAAGTAATTTTACAGTTCTTTGCAGTACTTGTTTTTTCTTAAAACTCAATTCTGCAGTTCCAGGAAAGTCTTTTATCTTCATAAAGAATTTTCTAGCCAGTGTTACTTATGAAGAAAGAGTGCAAGGGGGAGAGAGGTCACTTGTGATACTACAAATCTAAGACAGAGAGACTTTTTAACTCACATGCGTGAATTCTGAGGTGTCTGGTACATCACTGTTAATACTGCTGCTCAACTTTACATTTGGTAACTAATATATCCATATACTTTAACTGAATTGGGACTCTACAGTGGAAATACCCTATTAAGAGAGTATTTTTGTCCTAGATCGTGGCCTCAAGAAACAGAAGCAGAACAGCTAGGCACAAATTCATCATTTCATCAATTCACCTAATCAGACTAACATCTAGATTAAATTATTAATTCCTATGTTGCTGAAACCTCTAGGGCTATTAGAAATTTTACTGTATGATATGTGTTAAATTCATGTCTGACCTTGACCAAAGCCCATCTTTATCAAGAAACACGCTCAGCACCTACTTAAGAGACTGACACAGAACAACCCTGAGTTTGGCTTTCCCTCAAAGCTGCATCAGTTTTATGGGGACAAAAACACTAAACAAATTATTCCATTTCTAGATATCAAGAAGTTAACCCACTACTACTATATTATTCTGAAAGAGGTGTCTTTCCACTCTTCCTGCAATGTGCTCCTTCCGTTTACCATTAGCACTGAGATTCCTCATGATGGCTTTGGCTTCCAAACTCGTTTATTTTACCAGCTGCTGGAAGCAATCATTCTCAACATGCTTGTCTCGTTTCCAATTTCACAAAGCAGCCTGAGGACCTCTATCCACTCATCTCATGTACCTCTCATAAATATTTAATATATGTATATATCTATATATTCTCAGTAATTTTCATATTTCTTGATTTCATACTTTTAAGTTTAATATGCCTAACTATTCTTATTTTCTTTTTAATCTCAGAAAATTTTAAGTAAGATTACAAAAGCCCAACAAATCTGTCAGAGTAAGAAACACAGTAATAGTTTGGACTAGAATTAAATTACAAAGAGGAGATAAATCTAGATTAATCTAGACCTAGATTAATTTTACTAAGCACTGTCTAAATCAGGAGTTTCCTACGTTCTTCTTCACAAGCTGAAAATATGATTACAAAGAAAACAGAACTATGCAGTGTCACACTGAAGACTCACACACTCTGATACACTTTTCACAACTTGTTTCTCTGCAGTGATGGTGTCCAATATACACATTTTCCAGAAATGAACTTAGACAAAGAAGATAGCTTATCAATGTTTTCAAGGCCACAAACAGAATTAATGAATTAATAAAGCATAGAAAGTCTTAAAAGCAAAAATACTTTGAAAGTTTGACTATTAGTTTGCAAGTGGAACACAATGAATACACAAGTGTTTTTCAGGGCTAGGTTAGCTATTTTACTATAGCTGAAGTGAAAAGCATTAAGAATCAGAAGGATAATTTTAAAAATTAGACACTTTTGTATTAACACCATCAACAAGAATTTAGATTTTCTAGCTGTTCTTCGGGGGAACAGATGCAGAGATCTATCACGGTCTTTATTGACTATAGTTTTGAACTTGGTCTATGATCTTAAATACTAGTCTGAAATATCAAGGATATCTTTTTTAGAGTATCACAGAAGTGTTTCCATGGTATTCAAAGTATTACAAACAACTGTTCTGACTTCTCTATGACATATGCTATTGCTTTGTTAAATGAAGAAGCGAGGTTCATAAGTGGCTGGAATAAGTTCCAAATGAAGCACAGACAAAGCTTTGCTTTTTTTTTTTTTTTTTCCCCCCCTTTGTTCATGACATCTGTAAATATTCTCTGCTTTTTTTTCTCTTCTGTCTTACTTTTTGGTGTGTGGATGTGGGGAGAATCAGCTATAAAAGAATGGCAGTTAGATAAACTGCTTCAACTATTACTGAACAGTCAGAGTGAAAGTTTTGGCTTGCTGACCCTTAGGGAAAAAAATGGCAGCAGTCACAAGGCAAGAAAGACAACACAACAAAACCCAACTAATGAAGCAACCCTTCAAAGTATGCAGAGTTCTCATATGAACCTGATAATTTGTAGCTTGTTGATGTTCCCACTGCTGCTTTTTTTTTTTCCTGCTTCTGAGTTGAGTGCACAGTAACCAGAGCACATCAGTAGAGAGAAGGGGCTCCTGAATTTTAACCTTGTCAGCACCACAGTGGTGGGATCTCATGATAATTTCATTTGTGATTTCTTCAGGAAGTATGAACTCTGTTAGACAATTATTGATCTGGGCTCTGTCCAGATCTAGGCACATCTTAGCAGTGAGATGCAACAGCACTTCCCAGATGTGGAGTCCTCACGTGTCCTGGCCATGTTCCAGCTCCACACCAAGCTCCAGGCACTTGACGACCCCATTCAGCACAGGGGTAAGAAGATCCACCCACACAGGGTAGGAGGGAGCTGGGGCAGATGCCAGCCAGTGGATAAACAGAACTACAGGGTCCTGCCCTGCAATTTTCACACAGCCTCTCCATCTCCCCTCTCTCCTGTAATTTCAGAACTACTATGTACTTTAGTTTAGTTGTTGCTGTAGTGAAGATTAATTCACTGATGTTAAAAAGGGCAAAGTGCTATAGTTGTTTAGCTTCTAGTATTGATTAAAGTCAAGTGACATTAAATACACACAGAGATACCATGCTTTTGCCCCAAATCCCTTCCCTGAAAATGTAAAATGTTAAACTGTATATCCTCTTGATTGGCTTTAGGCTCTACATTTCATGATCAAAACTAATTTTTCTTCTTTTTGACATTCATTTGAGAATACATTTATCACAGTAAGGTCATTATGTTTAACTCAGTTCTATAGCTAGTACAGAATAAAAAGAGAAAAAAAAAAAAGAATGTTATCTTTTTCTGATGCTACCCTCAGTTGTAGCATACACCATTTTGTTTTACTAACAACATAAAAGCATTCACATTTTACAGGGCTGAATGAAATTAGTTAATAAAGTTTTAGAGGTTTTTTTCTTTTCATTAAAAGGTACAGATTTCTTGCAACTATAATTTTTCTCAAATTTTACCTAAAAGAGAACAAGTAAAGCACAATTTAGGCAATATGTGAGGTGTTGTAACAATGCAGTTTAGGATTATTTAAAACTCATTTCATTTATTGCTTTTCCTGTAACCTACTTACTTATACCACCCTTAGCAAAGGAGCCACTTCAGAAAAAATAATTTACCATAAGGATGGTCTAATGCTGGAGGAGAGAAAAGGTGGGATGAGAGGAGAAACAAGCATGCAAAAATAAAGGGTGAGGGGACCTAAAAGGCATTGGTCACATATAATCAAGGCCAGTTAGTACACTTGCTTCACTGAGCACTGCACTGCACATAAGCTCCACAGTCTATCCTTTCTTAATAAATCCTTTTATCTTAACTATTATGTATAATTTCATTTTCTGTCCTATTCACGAGTGCTGCAAGATCTATATATCAGCAACTGGACCAGGGATTAAGTGCATGCTTAGGTGTGAGATGTCTAAATGTCAGAAATAGCAAAGACATGATGTGTTTATATTTCTCTGGTGAATTTAATCCTCTGTGTGTGTTTACGTGTAATTCACTAGCAAATTTCAAAATGGAATAGCCATGAGTAGGAGGACGCCTACCCCTACAAAGACTCAGTGTCTGAGCCAGTGGTGGGTAATGAGACCCAGAGCTGGGCATGGGTATTGGGGAGATGGAAAGCCTATGCTACTATTCAAGGGACCTGAGCTGTGGAAGAGCTTGTGAGATAGACGTGTGAGTGCACACATCTGTTTGCTAGCAAACATCAAGCTGGACTAACTTGATGAAGGGGGGAGAGGGGAGATGAGATTGGCGCAGCAGTTAATGTGAATCAGTTATGGCTACTAAACTGGGAAGCCACAATGCTTCATGGGAACCTGAATATGAGTGTGCTTGTGATTTAGAGAGGGAGAGTGTGTTTTCACTAGTGAACTCTCAGAGTGCTCCCAGCTGGGCTTCAGGCACCAGGAGGAATCTCCAGAAGCAGCATCTGCTGGATTTGGCAGTTCCTATAACATCTTAACACTGGGAAACAAGCAGGCAGAGCTGGAGGTCTGCACATGCCCAGAAGAACGAGGCACAGTTGGAATAACTGAGACACAATGAAACAGTGACCACTGTGCAGCAATGGACAGACACAGGCTTGTCAGGGAAGATGAGCAGGGAAGAAAGAAGGCTGCTCTTTAAGTAGAGGAGCAGGTTGAAGGTATGGAGAAGACAGGCTGGTTGATGGTATGTGGTAACCCAGGACCTAAGAAGAGCACAGTGAGGATGACATTGTGGTATGAATTTGATACAGTCCAAGGCCAGGATAAGGAAGTGGATTGAGTCTTCTTTAAAGCAAAATCCTGGTTCTTATGAGCGACTTTAAACCTCACAACAATTGCTGGAAGTAGAATACAGAGGTTTGAAAGCAAACCTGGAGATTTCTGGAGTGGATTGGGGCTAAGTTCTTATCACAGAAACTAAATGGGTCAACCAGGTACAGCACTCTTCTGGATTGATATTAACAAAGAGTGAGGACCTAGTCATATGGAAAGTAATCAATAGCAGCCTTGGCTGTAGGGCCCATGAAACAGTACAGATCAAGATCCCAAGGGGTGCAAGGGAGTAGTAGAGTACAGACCCTAGACTTCAGGTGAACAGACCTGCTTATTCAGGGAACTGACAAATGGGATCCAGCACTGAAGGGTGAGGTTGCTCAGGAGAGTTAGCAGGTCTTTAACGACCATTCTTCATCCAATCACACAGTCCATCCTGACACTCCAGTGGGTAGACTTAGCAAGGGACAGGCTGGGGTAAACAGGGAACTTATTAATAATAAGCTTCAATGAAAAAAAAAAAGTAAATGGAGGGTGGAGACACAGGCAAATTATAATGCCCAATACAGAAACATTGCCCAGGTGTGGAAGAATGGTGTTAGGAAAGCCAAAGCTCGACTGAAGCTGAGTATGGCAAGAAATATCAAGGGCAAGAGCTTGTACCACTATGTGAACAACAGAAGAATAAACCAGGAACAGTGGGCCTGCTACTGAATGGAGTGGGTGATTTAATGCCAATGGATGCAGATAAGGCTGAGGTACTCACTCCCTTCCTTGCCTTAGTATTCACAAAGGCCAGACCTCTAAACTTAAAGACAAGGGGGAATTAGCCCATACAAGCTCATGGGACCAGGTGAGATGTATCCAGAGGTGCTGATAGAGATGTCTGAAGTCACTGCAAACTGCTCCCTATTATTTTTGAAAGTCTGCTGACTCAGTGCAAGTCCCCAGTGACTGAGAAAAATCAAATGTTGCACCTATCTTCAAAAGAGCAAGAATGCAACTGAGTGAATTGCAGGCCAGTTGCTCTTACTTGGTTACCTGCATAGCAGGTCTGATAATTCAGTGTTAGACTTCTACATATCCAGAATTATTTCTAGGTTTGGAAAAGAGGTTGGGAAAGTTTGCCTTCTACAAAATGACATAATCTGTACAATTCATAGTACTCCAGACAATACTACAGTGGGTGAGTAATAAGATCTTCAGTAAACTTATTACACAGTCTAGATACCAAGTAATTTAAGAAATAAAAAAAACTGAAAAGGCTAAAAAAGGAAAATTTCCAACTAGATATATTTTGCTTCTCTTACATCACTATAGTCTTACAGTTTTATGATACATGACTTATTAGAAAGGCATTATACAAGTCTGTGCATTACAGAAGTCTCCCCAATACAACTGCTCAATATTTAAACATCAACACAGCTTGTATACAGGCCCAAATGCCAGCAGGAGACTTGTAACTATTTCAAATGAATGTAGTAGTGTTGAGTTTGGGGAGGGTTTGGTTTTGTTTTATGAAGTATTTACAACAGTAAAAACCACCTCACTAGTATGTATATAAGATGACCTACCTTACCCTCCCTATCTTAGCAGATAGTAACTACATGCAAATGTCCTCTCTCTGTTTGGAACTGAAGATGTAAGAGAGATAACTTGGCAAAGTGCTATCAACAAGTTGCCTCAAACACAAAATAACATTGTGTTGCATACTGCATCATTTTAGTCAATGACGTTGTATGATAAACTATAATTACATGATCACAGGTGTGCAGCTGAGTTGTCAAACCAAGCAAAAGTTAGAGCTTGTGAGTACTATTCCTCATTCTCCTACTGACTTGATCTCTTTCAAAAGGAAACAGTAGCTTTATTTCTTACAGTTCTCTTTTCTCTTATGAGGTTTAGAAAAAATCTTGCACAAAACCTTTGTGTCATTTTTCCAGTATGTACAACCTTTCAACTACTTCATTTTATTTACAAGTAATATACAAAACATCTGCTCACATACAGTTCCATATGTATATAGGCATAGACATGGATAGTATTTGTTTAGTATTGAAATTAAATAACCTAAAAATTAGCTCTATTACTCCAACTGTGGTTAATATTTTAAACAAATGTTAGACACTATTTAGCTTTCATACCTTCTGCACTTTGCCTCTTGTAAAGCAGGGGCTAATATGAAATTTTATCTAGGCTTATTATGGGCATTAGAATAGCTTCAAGACGACATTCAGACTTTTAGCAAAACTCTAAAATAATAATAAATTGTTTGTTTATGGTCTCAGCTGACTCTTCAATCTTCTTTTATTCCTTTGATTTTATGGTAAATATTTTTTTAAGCAGTATCTTCTTAACATGGATATCATTCCCAAACCTATATGGAATTTTGTTTTATACTTTAAGACTGCTAACCACGTACATATAAAGTATATTTTATTGACCTGCTTCTGTTCCAGCTCATTAAACAGAGCTGCTTTCAATGATCAGGAAAAAGTAACCAAATACAAGATGCAAAAGAACCCAACTAACTGAAAATGGAGTGGTTGCTCAAAATCCACAGAGTAGCTTTGTAGTTGTTTCTTTAGAGCTACAGAACAAGCAACAGTTTACAGGCAATGTTTTAGAAGAGGGTATGTAAACCAGCAAGCGACACAGGTTGTTCCATTTCATTACGACCAATGTTAAAAACCCACACACTTATTTTCGCTGTTTTCACATCTAAAAATCTTCCTGTCTTCCACAAGAATTGTTGTGTCAATAACCAATTATTTTGAAACAGAGTGAGAAAACATTTTCTGCTCTCATAAGGAATATTGGCTCTTTTCAGTACCAAATTCTGAAGGCTCTACACTGCAGTCTATTTTTAGACAAGATCACAAGACCACAAGAAATGAAATAACTTAGCTTGTAATGAATATATATATAAACATAAATATAGAAAAGGTTTTACAACTGAAAACAATCTAGATGGATGTAGAAAAGACAGTTCAGTAAGAATAAAGTGTCATTCTTCTGAGGTATAGGTTTACCTATTTCCAGAAGATCTGGAACCAATTTCAAACTTTCACTCACTATCTCAGCCATACAAATCCATATTTTCAGTACCCTGAGATAAACAAGTGCTGATAGGATGAGGATGTTAATCACTAGGAAGAGAAAATACCAGATGTGTGGTAAATTTCTGCCTGTCTACTTAGATAAATACCTCCACAACATCAAATCCAGAGCCTGAAAAACTCCAAAACAGACCTAGGATTGTCACAATAAATAGTCTTTTAAAAGCCAGCACGGAAATGCCATAAGGCCTGCAAGCAGTTGTTCAAACCAGTGGTTTACTGCAAAATAGATGTGCAACCTGTATCAGACATAAATCCTTCTCATGCTCACCCTTTAATATCTGTTAACTCATTTTTGTTACAAGTGCCACTCCAAACCTATCATTAATCACCATCATTATGATTGCTCTAAAGTGTTTCAACACTGCCAAATTAGAGAGGCAGGGATCAGCCTGAAGCACCTGGCTCTGACTGTCCACACAGCTTAACTATAACCTCACCTCTTTCTGTGGCTCTGTTCAGAAGGCACTGGCATTTCTCAGCTGCACTTCTAGAGATGGTGCATTCTACACACTGCTGTCAGAGGACACCATAGGCAACACCGCAGTATAGGTTTGGGTCCTTCCTAATATCTTCAAAGACCATCCTCCTACTAGCAGGCACTCCAGCAAGGTACAGGCATCCCTCAGCAAACCCACGCTACAGCTCATGGCACAGAACGTTACACTACACTCGCTGCCTGCAGAAAGCCTTCCTATTTTTAAGACTGCTTGAATTGCAGGGGAAAGGAACCCTAAAAATCCACAGTTCCCTGGCATTACAAGAGCATCACACTGCATCTAGAGAAGAGTCAAGGGCAAACTCCCATCAAGTGAGGACAGTCAGTCCCTTCTACGGGATACCAGCCTTAAGCAATGTAGACATTAGCCAATCTATTCCACTCAGCACGAGTGGTCCTCTATCCTCTATTTAGCAGTATGGACACCACCTTTCAGGTCATCCAAGTCCTATGGCTACTGAGCACTGCTGACTTCCTAGAAATGGTGAAACATGGGAGATAGAGACAGGGAAGCTGCTACACAGTTGAACCCATTCTTCTGTTGGTTTTAATCTCAAAATGTTAATCGTTTCAGTGATCATTTTGTGGATCCAGAGGTGAAATACTACTTGCATACAGGAACCAGCAGCATATGTTGGTTCAGACGCACAAAGAATTGTGCTGTAGGCAATGGTCCTTACAAAAACAGACATTGCCTACAACAAACATCAGTAACATATGACAGAGCAACTTGCTTTTTGTCAAAGTCCTTTTCCAAAATCTAAATGTCAGATAGACTGTAAGTAGAGTAATTAGAAGTGCCCCTGCCTGCACACACCAAGAAGAAAAAAATTCTTTATTTGACTTCAGATAGAAACAAAATCCAAATTACCTGAATATAAATCATACTAGAAACCCGAATTAAAATTCCAAGATGATCTTGGAGTTGCATCAAAGTAATCGGCTCTGGATTTTAAGCTTACTTCTGTTGTTACTTTAAACTGCATTGCAAGAATATTTTTACTTGAACTAACAAGAATATTACACACCAACTTTTTCTGAGATTATCTCATCCTTCAAGCAGTTTGTCTCATTTATTCCATTTCATATGCATAACGATTCTCTACCAAAAAGCCTTTGCAACAAAATTTATACTAATCACACAGTCTTCACTTTTTTATGCTTCTTGTTCTCACAACTGCATACATGACCTCACAAGTGTTGCTGAAAACTAGTCTGATTCCTTGAAAAAAAAAACAAAAGAACAACCCACAACCAAAAAAACCTGCTGAGAATGTGGAAAAATATCTACAGCACTTTTTTTCTACTTCATTGCTAACTGTTCAATTCCACAGTTCCAGCAAATTTAACATTTTTCTATAAGCCACGGAATTCAGCTTTTTGGTACGAACAGAAGCCTGACAGTTTGTTCACTGACGTACCTACTGAAAGCCCTTTGTCGAGAAGTCAAGGGTGACTAGCTTACTGTCCATCCTATTCTGCTGTTATATGGATTCTGAGAGAAGGAGACCAGAGAAAAAGTCTTACTTGCAACCAAGAGAACAACACTGCACTCAGCATAGAACCAGACAGGAAAAATAATCTATCTTTGCAATTAACATTTAAAATCAGTATGAAAGTGATTAATGTTTCAATATACCATGTGATGGGGCTGAGCATGAATCTGTACTATAGTTCACAAATCAGTGCTATAAAAGATTGAGCACAGTTAGTCAAGTTTCTTCACTGATTGGCGTAGTAATAAAAATCTTGGTTTTGTTAAAGATATTAATTTACCTTTATTGTTAGCTGCCAGTTTCAACACCATGATATCCTGTGTTATGTAGGTGATAACACAAACTCAATTTATGGTTCCTATATCCCTCAAAATCACCTCTGTGCATATACCTGGCATTTTTGCATATGATGACAGAGTTATTTTAGGTCCTTTAAAGATATATGAACTACATACAATAGCTGCAAAACTAATTATATAGAATAATGCATAGGTTTTTGAGCTAACATATATCCTAAATACGGACACAAGGCAGACGCTGAATGAAAGAAAATTACTATTTGCATGATTTACTCATACAGGAGTGTTTATCATTTATTACCACTAAGAGGAAAAAATACAATTGTGAATGCTAGAGTCTTTTATTTTTATATATGCAATGAAAACAAAGCCAATATAAGCCAACTTCATCCCTGTAATTTTATTAACTGTAGAGGTAGCCTTCTACCATATATAAATCCAAACACCAACTAGCATCCGCACACTTTTTCAGCTAGTGATCCTTCCCCACGTAAAAGGTGTGGTTCAGTTTATGACATTTAAATTAGGGTGTCCTTATACAAGCTAAGTCTAAGGTACCACTAAAATAAAGAAATGCAGGCAATACAGTAGAGACAGAGGACCTAGGCAGCTTGCTCTGAAGTAGACACCTTAACATTTGATAGCTGAGTAGCTCCTAGACACCACTGGCTGCACTGACTGTGCAGTTCCAGTGCCCACAAGGGAGGATCTGAGACGCCAGAGGTATCCCACCTGCCGCCACCCCAGAAAGATGTGATTCTCCCAGAGGTACTGCATCTGCCAGCACCGAGGGGATATCCCAGAGACTCTAGGGAAACTCATATAGTGACAGATGACTACATTCAAGCAACTGAATTAATCCTTATAAAGGCAGTTTTGACGCCTCCTGCCACAAGTGGACATCTACAGAAAGTGTTTACGTGTATTACACACACACTTCTAAGTGCCATCAGAACAATTTTAAAGTATTTTTCATCTCTTGCCTCAAAAGAAGGCTTAATATAGAAGATCAGTAGCAAAAGTGACATTTCTTTCCTCTTCACATTATGTTTCCAGCCTACAAATACTTTTAATCACACCTAAACCTTCTAATAAAATACTCACTAATCCTCATTTTCTTGTCATCTCAAATTCTGGATAGATTTCACTGTTCACAATTGTTTCATGTACCTCTGACATCAAAGCTACTCTGAGCAAGAACTCTGACACTTGTACTCGGCTCCTTGAGGGCTGGTGTTTTCTGGGCTGCCCACAGCAATGCAATTCCTTCAGAGTGAAAGGCTGCTGACCATGCAGCTGTGCTGCACCTCCTGCTGACCGCTGCTTGCTGGGGCAGCAGCAAAGAAAGGAATTCTTACATTACTCATATAATTCAAAATCGGCTTTTGCTTCAGGGACAGGAAATACAGAAAAGTCAAAAGAAAAAAAAAAAAAAAGTGGTGTTATAAAATTATTATAGGGGAAGGGAGGAAATCAGAGATCAATGCAGCAGAAACATATGTTACCTTAGTTCTCTCCTCTTGAGGCAATGTGTTTTCTCCCTATCCCCAGTATGCAAGTGAATGTATAGCACAAAAATAAATGACAGTGGCAGAGAAAGTATAATAGTTATGCTAGACTATAGAATGAAAACATAAACTGATACCATATTATTCATACTGCTGTTATTCACACAAATAATCAGCACAAAAGATTTAAATCACTGAGGGGGCTTTGACTCGGATTTCACTTTCCAGACACCTTCATTTACACAGTACCTATTTAATCAAGCTTTCCAATTAAAGTACTTATTTTCTTTTTAGTGAAGACAGTAGTAAAATACTTAACTAAGGAATATGTAAGAAGAAAATGCATGTTGTTCAACCGCACTGGTAACCTAAATACTTTGATTTGCAAAATACACATTGCAGTATTAAGTGGGCTAAATTTAGGATTATCTGTTACATTTAAAATTAAGTCATTAAAAAACTGTATTTTGAAGTGATTTCTTCAGGAATTAACATAGTATGCCTTATCTCAACCCGCAGAGTCAATAAAAACCACACAGATTATTTTTAAAAAAGGAACAGGGTATTGATACTTTGAAGTGAGAGGGATGTTAATTCAGCTTTTGCTGCATTGTAAAGCAATTTTCTATCAGGAAATCACTGAGTCCCATTTATTAGTTAATTTGTCATCTAAACACGAACACACTTTATGTGGAGGAAAAAAAAAAGTATTTTCCAACCCTATATCCCTGACCATCTGCGTTTTAATTTTGTGATTAGCACTACTGAAATCAACTGAGGTTCTCACGAGGCTAGAAACAAACCCCAGATCTAGGAAGGTACGTTTTATTACATACATGCTTTGCAATGTCGTTCGGTACTTGCTTAAAGAAAAAGTTTCATTGTTGATATAATTGAAGGATGTACTCGAATTGCCATTAAGACATTACTTTCCCGGGAACTGTATGCAATTACAGCGATAGGCATCCAGTAGAGAGAGCGTGCAGATCCTCCATCGTGCGCATTTCACACAGGAGTAACTCCGCCAGCCCAAGGCGCAGACCGGGGGCTCTCCCCTTCCCCGTCCCTCGGGCGCTGCCCCGGCACCCATGTGTCTGCGCCACCCAAGCAGGGTGACCCCCCAGCTCAAACCAGCTCTCTATGCGCGACGTGGAAGTGGGTACAGGGGGATTTTAGGCAGGTGTGGGGACGCTCCAGTTTGTGCCGAGAAGAGCATTTTCTCTCTGGAAGAAGGCGCCGGGCGTGCCCCCCTCCCCGAGAACGTCCCGTCACGCCCGGCCGGCAACGGGGAGCCAGGTGCCGGCGGGGCCGGGGCTGACGGGC
>NW_020799091.1:52568990-52579849 GCF_003259725.1 Athene cunicularia | reverse complement strand
CACATGAGGGTTCCCCCTCACGCCGGGGGCGGCAGCGGGAGGGCGCTGCCCGCCCCCCCTGCGCGGGGCCCGTTTGGGCAGGGGAGTAGACCCCGCGTACCCTCCGGTGGGGAGGGGAAACCTGGAGGGAAACGAGGCGCTGCGTTGGTATGTAAGCAGTAACTCCCAAAAAGCACGAAAGAGACAGACTTAATAGGTAGTGCTTTAAGGAACCCCTCGCAATGGGCTTACAAACTGGCAGGAGCGTACACAATTCAGTTTGGCTTCAAATGCCAAACTTCTGCTTTTCTGACAATTCAGCTATCTTCGAGATGCCTTCAAAAGTTTAAGTATTCTTAGGCAAGAGTGACAAAGGAGCCGTTTACAAAACCCTCTCATGACTACAAGCCAAAGTCCAACGGTATCTGTCAGAGCAGCCAAGGAAGCAGCTGGGACTCCTCAGGTTATTTTTTTAAACAGCTTCCTCGACGCCAGACTTAAGAATCCCCCCCATGCACAAAATTAAATGTCACACCTCACCCCTTAGAGCTGGAAACTGTTCTTAGTTCGTTTTGAAGCTGCTGGTGGTCATTCAGCGCTGTACAGCACTAGTCTATCCCAGCTTTCAACTTAAATCTTTTATCTGTGGCAGCAATTTCAACTTGACTGCAAAAACAGTTCTAAGTGTGAATTATTCTATGCATGCATTTGAATATGGGTAGCAACTTGAAACATAACTTACTAAAATTTGCACTAGGGATCAACCATTTCACTGCTGAGCAAAGCAATAAAAGAATGGCATTACATTAACATTCATTATGCAGTCTACTGAGCATTCGTTCGTAAGAAGCGCAGAGGACTAGTATTCCCTTTTTTTGATACATCTTGGACTTGGCAACTCCCTTCTGTCAGCAAGTTCCAGCATCTATTATATGAAATATCCTTTAACAGAATTTGTTCTGCTGTTCTTACACTGTTGATGTATAAAGAGTGAACACAGGTGACAGGTTACAATCTTGATATAGCAAACTACAGCAAGACATCTTATTTTAGGCCCTTCATAAGGAAAAAGAGGGGAAAACAGAACAGAGAATCCCGTTGCAAGTAAAGATATAGTTTAGATTAAAAAAATAGAAATAATAAAAGAGGCAATATCTTATGTGAAAAATGGTATTAAGCAGTAAACCCTTTGTCAGTAAAACATGCTTTCTTACTTTTACATATTTAAAAATATCACTGGGAAAAACAACCCAAATATGGGAGCCAGAGAACATACGAACTTACTCATCAACTTGAAGATGGTAGACAAAATTCTGGGAATCATAAAATGCCAACCTCAACACCTAGTACAAGATGTTGAAGCACTCAACAAACAGATGAAACAAAGTATTAGGAGACTGAAAAATTCTTGAAGGCTAAGAAATATAGAAAAGTATTCCTACTTAGAAAAAAAGTTTCTCGTTTACCTCACAACTGTACAGAAGTTTGCCAACAGCAACAGATGATATCGGAAAAATTCTAGAACCCCACAGCTTTAATTTGAATCAGTACTTCCTCCCATCTTCCACCAGCAGCAACTGAAAGAAACCTCTACCTTCCAATTCTACAGGCTAAGGGAAAAGGGAACTTTTTGGTAAGAAATAGAGTATACATGTTTTAATTAGTTCTTTCAAGATGAGGAAGATTCTGATTTGGTCCAAAAGGTGGGGTGACTATTTGTTTGTTGGGAGATTTGGGGAAGTCAGTTTGGGATTGTTTTTGTTTTTCATAACTTTAGCATAGGGACTGCGAAGGAAATAATTTGGCACAAATTATGGCACAAATTATGATGGAATTTAATTTTCTTTCAGTTTTTATGGTTTGAAGCTTCCCTAATTTGTGTTAAAAATGTATTTTAGCTAACAAGTTTCAGGAATTGCATATTTGGGAACGGTTTCTGCATGTTTGCAAGCATATGCAGAAGAAAGGAACTTTCATTTTAACACAAGAATATATATGTATGAACTTGATGAAAGAACATTAACATTGGCTACAGACTTTTCTCTTTTCTTGACCAAAGCCTTAACATGTGCCCTTGGTGGCTTCTCACAGATATCTAGCAGTCAGCTCAAGATGAGTGAAGAATACCACTTCCACAAATTATCCCTTTCCCTCTTAATTATCATAAGCAATACCACTATATTACCTGAAATGCTAGCACAATGCTAGAAGAGGTTACACCTCCAACTTACGCCTCTGAATCACACCAATCTAAAATGAAACTTTCTATTAGTTTTGGCACACAGCACTAAGTTTCTTGTTCATCTACATAGATGATGCTCTCCTTTGGACTGTCATCTTCTAAATACTGAAAAGGCTTTATAGGGCTGTGCCATCTTCCCTGTTTGTGTCCTCCCAGAAAGCTACTACAAAAATAACCCTTTCTGACCTGTGGTCTCTGACCACACCGACTTTCCTCACATTCTTTGCTGTGTTAAACACAAGTCACTTAGCGTTGATTGCCTATGCTTTTGGTGTTCCCATCTCAGGATGCAAAGGCAGTTTCCACTTCCAGAGGACTACAGCACCCGTGACTATCTCTAACTTCTGAAATGATCAATACTTTGGTTCTATCTCCTATTTTGTGTCATACATCTTGAAGTGGTTCAAATATCCATTAAGGTGCCTCATTTTTCTAAGTCATTCTTCAAAGCTTTGTTTACTATGAGTCTTTTAACTATTGTTTTTATACCTATCACAGCAATTAAGGACTGTTGTGTTGACCAGTACAATCACATCATCTCCCAGTGGCAAACTCAAATTCTACCTATGTCTGGTCTAATTCATGCTCTGTGTAGGCTCTTGGTTCTGATACCATCCTTTTGTTTTTTATACAGCTTTGAACAGAGCAGGGATCCTAGTACTGAAATCAAGCTACTTGAAGTTACAGCAACAGCACAGGGAAAAACAAAACACAAAAAAACAATTAATCGACTTTTTCCTTCAGTTATACAGAGCTCTTCCACAGGTACTCTGCTAAGTAAAAAAGGAAATGCCCTCTTATTTTAGGTTGCGATAATTAAGCTAGTAAACTAGGACTAAGAGTTATGCAGCATTTGGGTTCATAACACTACCACGCTGCTACCAATGACCCCATAAACTTAAGAGTGAGGCCAGTAAAACTTCAGACACAACTCACTCATTAAGGGTCCATTAACTGTAGCGCTGAAGAAGAGTTGATACTAGTATTAGAAAAGTTTGACCCGGTTTGGAGATGAATTCTCAAAGACCTTTTTTTTTTTTTTCTTTTTTCTTTTTTTTTTTTTTTTAAATAAGTATGAGTTTTAACTGAAAAATCTCTATGAAACCTTAATTAGAAAACAGTATTTTGTTTCATGCTTGCAATTACAAAGCACTGTCCATTGATACCTCAGGTAGGGTCAGATGAGAGAGGGCTGGGGAAGCAGCTGCAGGCCACGGAGGAGTATCACAGCACCGGCACCGCCTCCTCCCGCCCCCCAGTGCATAACGCTGCTCTTGTGGTCTTCCCTCTTCCAATCTAAAATTCAAAGGCTGCTTCCCGCCGCGCACCACGGCCCCAGCACCCCTCGCACCCCACTCCCTACCTCGGCCTCACTCCTCTCGTCTCCTTCAGCTTCCCGGAGAAACCAGCAAACCGCGCTCAGCAGGACGCCGCGCAGACCCGCGGGAGCGTGACCGCCCGTGCCGCCGGCCCTGCCCGCAGCCCCCGCCACGCCACGGGCCGCCACTGACGGCGACAGCGGCCCCTCGGCCCCGCGCTCCGCCACTGTCCCGCGGGCTCGGGACAGACTCCCCCCCCCAGGCAGGGGAAGGGGCGCCTCTCCGCCCCCCGAGTTCTGCTGCTCTAAGGCTCTGCCTTACTGCCCTGTCCCTTAAAGTGAGAGGGAAAAGGGTTTTAAAATGCAGACGTTGCATCCTGCCTGCGCAGAAAGAGCCTCCGTTCTTTAAGGTAACTCAAAGTTCAAGTATTCACTTCAGAGTACTCTGTGCAGAACGTACTTGCACATATATCCATAAAGGTTTTATTTATTTAATAACTTATACTGCAAGCATAGCTCAGCAGGCAGCCATTTACTTTGAAAAGTACTTCCCCTTACTGCTAGGTACACTGTTTCCATGGTGACTTACTCATATTCTAGGGTGAACACTCCTAATCATTTGTTTTCTTTCCATTAATATCACTTGTCTTCCTTGCAGGATAGTTAATTCAGGCCCCTGCAATTCGAACATTATCAGAAAGAACACCTAAGAGGGAGTGCCCAGTAGAGGAGGGTGCAGCAAAGCAAAGCAGTAACTTCTACAAAACAGTAGCATGTAACACAAGAATCTGCTGTGTAACTGGAGGAAGTACAGTTCTGCAACCTGATCCTAATATGAAAGAAATCAACACTCAATATCAGTTTCAATTTAGCATCATCAGTATTTAAAAAAAAAAAAAAAAGCCAGACCTCTGAATATTTAAATATTCTTTGTTGAAGCATCAACAAAAGGTCAACACAACTTCGGTCATATCTAAACACAGAATACGCAGGGGGGGACATCTTCCCTACATACCACAAAAGAACAGTTGTTTGCATTTTATAAACTCAAATTCAAGTTTCATCACACCTAGACATGTAAATTAATTTCCCCTAGCCCGTATCTGATGTTCACAACATTTTTACTTCATCAGAACAATGATGCCCCAGGAGACCACACAATCAAAGCCTATTTGTTGAACAAGAAGACCAGGCACCACCTTAGTAAGTTATCAGGTAAGTCAACATGCACATGTATAAACACTCCTACTGTAAATGGTATCATTCACAGCTTCTGTTACTATTCCTCATGCCCTTGCAACTTGGGAAGCATTTACTCTAAATTTGATGCCCAGATTCTCTGTTTTTGTGGGTGGGTGAAACACATTAAAACTTATTCCTAAAAGGTATAAACCACATGACTTGCACCTAAACAGAACATCCTTGATGTTTCAGCTTCCTGCAGCTGGACCGAAGTGTTTATAGTGTATGAGATTTTAGCTTTCTGTCTTTTTTTCCCCCAAGAGGTGGGGACACACACCAAAACATCCGAAAAGATGCATCCCCCTGTGTCCCGTCCCCCGTCCCCCCCCCCAAGTCTTTATTGATTCACTACATCCCAATCAACTGTAAATCTTAGAATGTCTCCATTTTGTCTTGCAGTTATATGTGTGAAACTTACCTATACAAGCTTCAAGGAAAGTAACAAGCTGGAGCCACATTCATTCTACTTAGAACAACAGTAAAAAGGTGAAAAAACATGCTCCTCAGAACTTTCCCCATAACACAGTAAAACCCAGGTCATAGCATCCTTCAGAACTCCAGACCCTATCTTAAAGCAGCATGCCACTTCCACTAGTCATGTACAGTCTTACAAACAGATATTCAAAGATAAAAGTGTCTATGTTCTTTCTTCGTGTCCCTGCAGCCCTTCACATACAGCTACCCTGAACAGCAAAGTTTGAAAACACTGTGTTTGCCCATAGTGCTGTTTTGGTCCTCATAGAAAAACTCTGCCCAGAGAGGTACAACCCTTGGTGGTTTTTTCCTTCAGCTCTCATGCTTTTCAAAGTGTTATTGCCCTCAGAACAAAACTGAAAATGATTCCACCACAGCTCTCAAATTTAATTCTGCACTGAATTTTGTCCTTAGGGATCAACACTTTATTCATTCCTAACTTTTCTCCACAGAGTCCTAGTTCCTAATTCATGCAATGTAATCCAGGCAGTTACAGGTGCATGCTTCACTGGCACTAAATCCATAATTTAGCCATTTAAAAATCAGGGCAAACCTAGGCACTCCTAAAAGTCAGTAAGGGCTTAAAATTCCATCAGTACTGACTCCCAGGCACTTATTTTTAGATGATTAGTAGCTACATGCTGCCAGTGTTGAGCAGGTGACATACCTCACCATTAGGTCCCACCTGAGTCTACAAACTATGTGAAAGAAGGCCTACCAAATCTCCAATTCAGACCAAAAGGCAGTAATTTGGACACATCTTATTTTGTAAATGAGTATCAAAGAAAATGAATGCAGACACTCATTTTCTTTAATACCATTCACACATTCCTGATGCAAGTGACTGGCTGTCTCTGCTTGAAGAGATTCAAGCTTTCCACACCTCTCCCAAGTGAACATTTGAGATATTAATGTATTTTTAAAGTGACAGGGCTATGCAATAAAATCTCCAAGGTTTTCCCAGCATGCACTGTAGTAGTTGTAGCAAGTGGTCTGGGAGAGAGCAGAACCTCAGTCTACCAAGTTGTGGTACTGGAAGGAAGGAGTACTGGTCTCCAATCTCTTTCAATAGATGACCAAGTATTTAATCTTAAAGTGCTAGCATTGATCTCTTTCTGCATTATAAATACACAAAATACAGCTATAACTTTCTATTGAAAGGCTGTTGAACCTCTTCCCTAGCTACACCACATGTTCTTTTTATAGATCACTTTGTATTTAGCAAGATGCAATTTCCATCAGCACACAAAACCTTTATGAACTTTGTAATGAAATTCACAATCAAAAAAAAAAAATCCATTTCCAACCCTACACTTCATTTTTTTAAAAAATAAAAATCAAACTGTGTAATGTTGTTAATGCCTATCTGCTCATAACTTGATAATGGGTGTTTCTCTGGTGTTACAGGTATAACAGAAATGCCTGTTACAGAAAAAGCTTCAGGTGTAAATTTGATTACTTTGGATACTAAAGTCAATCACCACACAACAAGGTTTCATGAATTCTGCTGCCCCTGAACTATTTGTGAAGCTTTACTTCAAGTCTACTTCCCACTTTGTATTAAACAGATAAACAAAACTAGTGTATGGAAACAGTTAGGTCCAGGTCCTCATTAAAAAAAAAAAAAAAAAAAAAAAAAAAAAACCAGTTTTCAGACCACATCTTATTGCCACCTAAAGAAACTGTTATTTGCTCTTAAAGAGGAACAAAATCTTTTACAGACTGGAACCAAACTGCTTGCGTTAATGAACTGACTAGTCTTAGCTCAAGCTATACCCTGGATGGGGATCTCTGAATTGTGTGTTTTTCCTGTCTTGCCAAAAGCATTAACATACATTTCAGGGAAACTATATATTACATGTGAGGGACTTAGAAGTTCCCTGTGAGAACAAGAAATAGGCATTGAATCATGTAAATGCTTTGAGAGGTTGGCCTGCTGTTACCCACTGACTGTTCCAGAACACTGTAAGGACAATACAAGCATGTAAGTTTAATCTTAGTACTTAGCACTACATGGTTTCAGTCAATTTAGGAACTGTTAATACCTTAAAATAACAAAAATATTAGGAATAACTAGGCAAAAAATTATCAGAGAATGTATTTGTAAAGTATTTTACAGGCTTAGAAGAAAAGCATAGGCAGTTCTCCAGCAAATACTGCGTACCTCTAACTACATTCCAGGCTTGTCTTCAAGTGCTACTCTTAGATGACTTGAATTCAAAATCTTAATTTTAAAAGCTAAGAAAAAAAGTATGGAAGGGTAGGTATTGGCATGATACATTTTTTTGCTTCCCTTTACTAGAATATATTGTTTGATGAAACATTGCTAAGATAGTGTGATGCTATACAGTAATCAAAACTGACATAAGAATTCTGATCAGCAGGGTTATTTTTATTCTTTTGTCTTCTCCAGGAGACAGAAGTGAAGGGTCTTGGTAAGGAATTTTGTTTGCACATTACAAAGCCTCCTTGCACCCTATCCTCACTTTTTTCACTCCCAAACAGAACTTCATCATCATATAATATTCAACTCTATGCAAATAAAATGCTACATGCAGACTGCATTTGCAGGTAACTTTGGGTAACTACACAATTTCTTTGGCTTGTGTATTTTCAAGCTGCTCTTTACCTCATGCTAATTCAGAAGGTTAAGCTGTACCTGCAAGGTTGCGCATCCCATGATTCTGTCCTTTCCACCACGAGCTACAGAAATTTCAAAACCGAAGCATGGTAACATAGTTAAGATGAGAAACAAGGCACTAAGGAAAACAGGAACATAGGGTACCTATGGAAGTTTAAGATGGCATAACAAATATTTAAAGTGTAGTTTTCCAACAGTAAAAAAAAGAAGTAAAAAAAATCTCCATTTTCCTTTTCCATAGAACATGGAAAACTCAGGGAGGAATGTTCCATCTCTCCAATCATATTATCTGGGGCCAAAAAGTTGGAAAAAGTAATCACTGGAAGTTTCTACTCTCATTTCTACACATTTATCCAAGCCTTTCTCCAGACTTCTAGGACTAACACTTCCTACAAAGTTGTCCATCATATTCAAGTCTTGTGTTTATTAAGTGTTCCTGCAGTAACTGAAAAGACAGCTAAGCAGCACCTGTTACTGTGTTATCATCTTGCTCTATCAAACTCCACTGTCCACTTTATTTCCAAGTCTAAACAAAAGCACTTCCCTTTTTAAGTACATAAGCAGTTGTATGTCTCAGTTTACATGTCTACATGGTATCTGCTCACCTCTGTCTCTTCCAGAAATGGATTCTTTGACTATTCCCTGCCACCTTTTTTTGGTCAGGGGACCTGTCATCCTGCAATATGGAGCAGGAATGGTCTGTCAACTTATGCTGGTTTTAAGCTACTGATTCTGAACTGGCACTTTGCAAAGGAGCCCCTTATATTTTATCTTAAACTAGTCAGGAAGAGTGATGTTCATGCTTATTTAAGAACCAAGAAGGGTATTTACATAATGGCTTAAAATGCAAGATGGAAGTGTTTCGCTATTTACTAAGCTCCTGATTCTGATAGTCTTTCAAAATTTCTGACTACTTCAATACAGCTAGAACTGAATTAACTTGTTTTGGCATTACGTATAGTGACAGCTGCAAAGCATTGGAGCCACCAACTGTTCAAACATGGCAACAGCTACCTACCTTCTATTGCAGAGTAGTTTATCCAAAACACAATGTGCAAAGTTCTGTCACCACTGAGTTTTCTTCATTACATAAGACAAAGTATTATATTTATCCTGTTATGATTCTAAAAAAATTGTATTTTATTAGAAAATATGTAGTTATCTCAAATTATTATATTGCTACCTGTAAAAATACGACATAAACTTAGTACCCTAGAAGCTCTTGCAGTTCTCCCTTTGATTAGGCACTCAAATGACAGTTACTGATAGAGGTATACAGCGGAAGCAGTTCCTTGTGCACTAATTCATTAAAAAAGTTTATACAAGCCTTCCATAAGGAATTTTACAAATTTATCACCGCAAACAATTATATCTCTAATTTTCAAATACTTAACAGAAGTTAATTAATAAGTGAATCAGCAAAATGGAAAGTCACTTCAGAGTATACTAGTAAAAAACCCTGCATGTTCTGCTCAAATACCTCAACACAACTACCAGAAACTTTCCTTCATTTTTAGTTTATTTTGAACTTTTATCTTCAAATCAGGTATGTATTCATTCCCCCTATTTAATTTCCTCACAGTGCCTACTTTAACCATCAATTTCTGTCATTGAGCTGTACCAATTCAGTTGAGGCAGCCCAATGTCTCAGCTGTTCCGAGCTCTGCCATTCTATGGAGTTGAATGCACCATTGGCAAGTTTGCTGACAACCTCAAACTGGGAGGTGCTGTTGACCTTCTGGAGGGATGAGAGGCCTTGCAGAGAAATCTGAAAAGACTGGAGCACTGGGCATTCATCAGTAGGATGAAATCTAACAAGTTCAAATGCCAGATTCAGCATCCACTATAAATTGGGAAAGGAGTGGCTGGGGAACAGCCCTGCAGACAGGGATCTGGGGGTGCTGGTCGACAGCAGGCTCAGTGTGAGTCAGCAGTGTGCCCTGGCAGCCAAGAGGGCAAACCACATCCTGGGGTGTGTCAAACAGCACAACCAGACGGTCAAAAGAGGTGATAATCCTGCTGTATTCAGCATTGGTGCAGCTTCACCTGGAGTACTGTGTGCAGTTCTGGGCACCACAATTTAAGAAGGATGTTGAGGTATCTGAATGTGTCCAGAGGGCAACAAAGCTGGTGCAACAGCTGGAAGGAAATGTCCTATGGGGAGCAGCTGAGTACTCTGGTTATGTCTAATTTGGAGACAAGGAGGCTGATCTTTTCTCCCTCCTATCCAGTGACAGGATGTGTGGGAATGGTTCAGAGCTGCACCAGGGGAGGTTAAGACTAGACATGAGGAAGCATTTCTTCAGAACAGGCTTCCTAGAGAGGTGGTCGATGCCCCAAGCCTGCCAGTATTTAAGAGTCAAAAAGTAGGCAGGCCCTGGAATATCTACAGTGAATATGCTCTTAATAATATCCTTTAGTTTTTTTAAGTGGTCAGGCAGTTGGACTAGATGATCATTGTAGGTCCCTTCCAACTGAACTGTTCTATTTTCACCTGAATTCAGCCAGCACCAGTGAAGGAACATCTGGATAGTGAAAGCTTTTAAGTTTATTGTGAATTTTAACCAGTGTACAACCAACAGTATCTAGTGCTAATTTCTGTTTACAAAGCATCTTGGAACAAGCTGAGTTTATATTACAGCACTGCAGTCTTAAGGTAGCAGACATAACAAATAAACTGTAGAAGCAAGCTACTAGGTTAAGTCAAGCATACAGCTCAACTGTGAGAAACCCAGAACTTCTTACAAACCAGATCAGTTTTTCTTCATCTTAGCACTATGTTGCACCTAAGAAAATGATTATAAATAAAACTGAGGCAGAGCCCACAGCAAAAAGAAATATGACATTAACTATAAGAAGTTTCAGTACATAAATCTTTCTTCAGATATTGAAGCCATCCTAGCTAGTTTGTTACTATTGTATGACCATCTAATTCCTTGATGGAGAAACAAGACGACCTCCCC
>NW_020799091.1:52565946-52568940 GCF_003259725.1 Athene cunicularia | reverse complement strand
CCCCCCCGATTGCATCCACCACCACTCCCAACACACTTGGGCATCTTTCCATGTTTACAATATAGCTAAGGCAAAAAAGCTCACACTGCCAACATTTCAGGATTTCAAAAAGAGCAGAAAACCTTATGTGCCTCCAGGTTCAGCACCTGCACTGTCCACAGCTGACTTCAGTCGTAAGAAAATGCATTCAAGCAAAAAACAGTTTCTTCCCCTCCCAAACAGGTTTTCCTGGAAGAATTTAGTTTGATAGATACCACCAATGAGAATGAGGAAGATATTATGCAGTCATTTTACTAACCAACCTCTTCTTTGCCTTACATTGTGTAGACATATACTACCTTTTGTACATTACTAGCATTCCAATACACATATTTACGCACACAATACATGTACCTATATGGAGACACATATACATATGGGAAGAGAGAAAAATGTTAGACTAGGGAAACAAGCAACAGCTGTGAAGAAAGAACATTTCCTGATCTTTGAAGGAAGTAGGAAAGCTCCTAGTTTGTTTATAACACATTTCTCAGCCCCCTCAATGACAAAGATGTTAATGTTATTTGTGAACATAGTTTTTGACCCTGTATGCTCAGGGAAAGGCTAGGCCTGAAAAAAAAGGCAGGGGAAATCAGAAATTTGGAAGTCAGAGAAACTGCAAGTATCTAGTCCTATAAATGCCTCCCAAAAATGTTCTCTGGAATTCACAAGAGTTATTAAAATTCTGACTAACTTGCAGCAAGTTTAAACTAACATTTTAGTATTCCTAAACAATGCTACAAAGCTTCTTAATTATCTATACAGGAACAGAGTATGGATAACTATAGGTAAGGGAAACAACATTAGCATTTCTTGCAATGACAAACTCTGACTCTGGAGAAGCACCGTTGTGGCATAAGAACAAAAATATAGCACAAAACGTTAGCAGTGCTTACGTCCAATAATTTACTTCACTTGATGTTAATTGAAAATGAACTTCCAAAGTTGTATTTAAGATTCCCATCATCTTAAAAACAAAAAACCACACAGAGCAGGGAAAGAAGGGTGTCTAAATATACCCTTCAACTTCAACCCTAGAATCCTTAAGTCACAACCTGTGGGAAAGATATATATACCTTTACCAAAAAATTTAAACAGACCACACCCCCATACAGTGGGTAAGGGACCTTCCAAACTACAACCCTGACACCTGTTACTCATTGTTGTGCAAGTTCTATATATGAACACAAAACCACTGGCTCCAAGTATCACCTGTTCTAAGTAATGGACAGTACTGAACATCCTGTGATTGAAATATGACAATTTGGTAGCTGTCAAGTAAAAGCCATGTATCATTTCATTAAAAGAACCAATCAGCTTAGAAGTAACCAAGTTTCATTAAGGTCTATTACAATAAATGCTCTTTGCATCTTCTTAGGGTTCACCATGAATCAGAGTGTATTTTTGGTATTACATATCCAAAAAAACACTTTTTTTTTTTTTTTTTCCAAAGTCTGAGTGCTTAATCTATGAGAATATAGCCAGTATCTCATAGTTCATTTCTGGTATCCCTGGACATACTAGTTGGGAAGACTGGAAGCTCCAAAGGTACTCAGGTTGGAAGCAACATGTTGGGATAAGATACCAGTCAGTTGTGATTTTACCTGCTTATTAGGCTGCCTAAATGAAGGCATCTCAACATCAGTTCTAGGTCTGAAGACCTAATGTACATTTTGCTAGAGGTTGTTCAGCAAAATCAGAAACATGACAGGTACTCCTCTTTATCAGTACTCCCTTGCCTAACATGTTCCCAGTTCCCTCTTTCTCCTTCCCCTGTAACTCACTTTTATTGTTAAGACAGTAATACAAAACATTCCACTGCACCTGCACACAAGCACTGGTCCTTAGGCCCCGTCCACATTTAGCCAAGTAGTATTCTGGTACTTTTAGCAGAAAGTCTCCTTTTACACTAGCGTCACAGTGGACTAGAAAACTTTTAAACATAAAGCCAAGGGAGACTGGTACAAATGGTGCACTTTCAGACTTGCTGGCAGACTAAGGAGTCTGAGAACTCTTAGCAAAAGGCACAACAGAACAGTCCAACCAGGTCAATCAGGATTATCAGTCTATGTCCTTATCATTCGTAAGACTCTCAGAATAAGGTATACAACTTCCCAACAATAAATTGGGAGCACACCAGAGACCCGGACACCAGGGAAATTGTGATTTTGTTGGGGTCATGAAGAGTCAATAGATGAGGATGTTCCCAGTGAGTAAAATAGATACATCTCTCATTAGTGAACAGAAGAGTGAGGCAGCTAGCTACAGCTCTGCCAGGGAGTTCAAATCTTATGGGAGATTCAATTACTGATTAATACACCTATTCTATAGGTTACAGATACCACATGCCCTGTGTGGCCAAACACAAGGTGGTGTTGCTGCCCTATGGAAGTGGCACTCTGGTATCTGGAGCACGCTGCACACCAGCTCAGGTGCTGGCATCCTGAAGCACTGTCTGTATTTCTCTGAATTGGTATCCAAGTGCACATGCACATCAGGCCAAAACCAGACACCCACAAACAAGAAATTCAAGGCAACCTGTGTGAGCAGGAGACTTTGAAATCATGCTTCCAAACACAGGGCTGGTCTCAACTGCAAGAGCCACTTAATCCCAAAGAATGTTTCCACCACAGCAGCACCTTGTCCCTATACAGAATCATGGTCTGGGAGTACCATCTGGTGGAAGCTGTAACAAAAAGCTGTTAGAACAGTGGTTGCAAGGGTGAATTATCTCAAGTTTTCCATTTTGGGCGCAAAGTAAAACTAAGTATGCTTCTCACTGTTGCTCATTGCCCGAGGCCAATATAAAAAAAACCCACAACATAACAAACCACAAACATGAGAAGGGTCAAAGAGACAGGTATTTCAATTCCCAACTTAATTTCATTTAACTTTTATGGCTTTTCTCCGAATTCTAGTCTTTACCAAGGAGGGACATTTACTATCCTCCATTCC
>NW_020799091.1:52560270-52565896 GCF_003259725.1 Athene cunicularia | reverse complement strand
TAAGAGACAGAAATGTAGCTCTGCATGGAGTCTCTGGCTGAGACACTTTAACATTACTTTGGCAGCCCCACTACAGCATCTAGCTATTCTATTTCCCTCTCTCCCTGTCTCTCAGCAGACACACATTTTTATACAACTTCGATCTAGATTTTGTTCCACTATGCTTTATCAGAACTCTCTAGAAGACTGCTAACAGCCTTTTTACCCATTGGTTGTTTAGAGACTCCCTTGCAGTTAACTTTTATAGAGGAGCAGGAAGGGGCAGACTTCCCAAGATCCTTCAAGCTACAGAAGGGAGACTCAATTTATCAGTAGCAGAACTCTGAAACACGTAGTCCATATTTTACGAATAAAGCAAATCACTTAAAATTTTTCTTGAATGCTAGACATTTTTTTTTTCTGCAATGCCTGCAAGCATATGCTTACGTTCTTGTTGGCTCCCCATGTTTCTTTTAAGGGAATAAAAGGTGGAATGTAACCCAATTTAAACATCCTAAAAATCTCTAGAAATTTGAGAAGTAGGTGATCCCCAATGTACAAGAGCTTCCCTATCCACAAAGGGTAACAAGCCTACAAATCCATACACATTTCAGACCAAACCCTAATTTAGGACTAGAGGTGCACTTACCAAGTGGAACTACACATATGCATAGAAGGTGTAAATCATTTTCAAGTGTAACTTACAAGTGTAACACGTGGTTGCAGATACCTGAATGCGGCTTCAAAACAGACACCACTTACCCATCTGTCAATACTGAATGTATATACAGTGCTGTTCACAGCTCCCACAAACTATTTCCCCAGGTAACCACTCATATGTCAGAGCATAAAGTATGTCTGTCAAGGCCAGTGATGCTGCTTGAGTTTGGGTGGGAATTATACCAGTAAATGAAGGGCAAAACTCAGATTCCAGGTTGTGTCCAGACATGCTATTTTGACAACTGCTGAATGGAAGTAACCCAGAGAAGCACCCAATCAGTGGAAGGCAGAATACTTTTTGATTAGGCTATACTACCAGGAAACAACTTTGCGATTTGAGGAGAAAGAGAAAAGTAGTGTCAATGCAAGAGTACAGTGATCTTCAGTTGGAAGCCAGGGCAGTCTTAGAACACGGCATTGCAAAATATTGCAAAATGGATTCTCTAAGGCTTTGATTTCTTTTTAACCACTACTCTCCATTTCTCACAGTAAAGAATTATGAAAAGTTTTTTACTTCCGTGAAAATTTCAAAACCCACCGGTTTGAAGTAGCAACCTGTAAGGATTCTCAGTATCCAAGAAATTAAAACCAACTCATGTCACAAGGGGAACTCTTCAGTTACCCTCTTCACGGAATAGTTCAAAAATATAACGCTCCCCAATTTCCTCCTCTGTGTGTCAAAACACCCCACACCGCTCTCAAAACACAAAACTGCCACCAAAACCACTAAGCACATATAATACATCACCAGAGCAGAACTGGGACCTTAGAAGAGTCAAAATACTCCTCGACACACTCAACAGCCATGTTAGGATGTGACAATGACTAAGAAATGAGAATAGTCCAGTGGTCCAGCAGACAAAACTCTGCAGGTTTTTTTCATCCCCCACTTTTCTGTTAAAAAAAACAAAACAAAACAAACATAACCCCCAAAAAAACTTCTAACAAACCACTGAGCACAAAAGTGGATTTCACTCTTTTAATGAAACTAGTTTTGCCATATGTACAACTGTTGCAGATTTATAAACCCAGAGCAGCAAAACACTGCTTATCACTCCAAGCAGTCCACCTCGACACTTTCTCCAAGAAAGCTTCATTCTAGTCTCCCCAACATACAGAGTTCTCTTCCATTAAATATTTTTCTCCCCTTTCCTCCCCTATTCTAGCCCCAAGTTTTAACTCCCATCCATCTCAACCTCCTCTTCATGCTTAGAAATGCTTTAGTCACACAAGTATGATATGAATAAATGCATGATTCTCCTCCAAATTTCAAGTGCAGTACATACTTGAATCCATGTATAACTGCATCTTACGACTGAGTGTTTAATTATTGGCTGAATTAAACAAACAAACCTTAAAAAGGGACAAAAATAACTTGAACAGTACATACCAACAAGTGAACATCTGTTGTCAAAGTGACTGGTACAATCAGACATGAGCTGCTAGGAAATAAAGGTAAAAAGCAAGCACCCTAATTCAGAATACAGCTTCAAACAGGAGCTGACTCAGACCTGGCCAGACAAAGAACATCCTCACTTTTGTTTGCACTGATCTCCATGGATAACCCGTATTACAGATTGCTAATGCAGTCTCCCTGACCAAAACTTCCTTTCACTACTCTGCTAAAGAAGTCTCTCAAATGCCATCTACTAGGATCTATTCATAATTAAAACATTTGATTTCACCTGGGATCACTGAGTTTCTGTAAATGGAGGCGTGAATGGGGAGAACAGGAAAGAGCTACTTCCCTACTTACTTCCCCATGCACCCAGATACTAAAGCAAAAGAGACTTGAGGCAGAATTAGGAGCCAAATTTTTTTTTTTTAGCATCTCTAGTCCCAGTTTGCCACAAAGTTGAAGGTGTTCCAAGCTTACAGAATGACTGTTGAAAATACTCCAAGGACCTCTGGTATGTTTGTTAATCATGACAACTCTAAAATACTCTCTACATTAATTCTTTCAGTTATGTCAGTGAGCATATGTGAGCTTTCTAACACCTAACCAGTTCTCAGAGCATACTCACCTGCACAGAAATCCACCTTGAGAAACGCTAGCTATCTGTCACTGTAAGATCAGGGCTAAATCTACTACTGGAAGATGCTGACAAATGCAAGGAGCACGTATTTGTTGACTTAGAGAAGAATGTTAAAAACCAGCTGTATAGCCTTCAGACTGGAACCAAATTATGAACTGAGTAGTTCAGAAGGCACAACTCTCATGAAAGCTAACCACACTGTGCAGTATCATACTGCAACGGGGGCTTGCAGAACTATGTGATGGCTAGAAGGGAACACTTCTTCACACAAAACACTAAGAAAGACTATTTCCTGCCACAGACCTTGAGAACATAAGCATAATATAATTCTGGAGAGATTAATGACTTGCAGTGGGACAGTTGTTTTGATAACACACACAGATTATGTACATACTCATGACTTGCTTTTATGCTTCATCTGATAATACTGATGCAAATGAAAGAAACTACATCCTAGACCTGTAGCCTCTCACTCATTATACTACATCATTATCAGGAACCATTTAATATTAACACCACCACATAGCTCCACCCTACATATAGTAACTTCCAATCATAAACTCTAGGTATCAGTTACCATTCAATCAGCATGGGTTTTTTTAAGAGTTCTTGCTAGATAAGAATTAAGATTTTTACTTAAATTAAAAAAAACACTACCAGAGCTTATCACACACACATTCTCATATTAAGAAAGTTGTCCCTAAATCATTCTTGCTTCATTACAAAACCTTTCACTTCAACACACAAGTAGTGACCCAGTACTTCCCAAGTGCTCCTATTTTACATCTCTGAAGAGAAAAATGATAGAAGTGCCAGTCCTGTACAAAGTAGAAGCAGCTTTCTTTTTGCATCAAGTACACTAAGCAGGGAACTAGTTAATTTGTTCTATAGCAGTAAAAAGCACTGACATAAACACACTGGAAAGATGTGGGTATCTGGAATCTTTTAAATATTCTATAACATGTCACCCAAAGGATTTCTTATTGTTGTACAATGCCTTATCCATTGTTAAAATCCAGGCCATTTCTATCCAAACTGCTGACATGTCCCACAGCAGGATAGTTTCTCTAACATTCTTGTCAGTCACAGCAGTGTACAAGGAATAGAAAATACAGATTAAGTAACCCAAGTTCTACTAGTCTCCTGCCTTAACTGAGCTTTCCGCTCTTATTCTTTTCCTATCCATTCTTGATTTCATCTTCCCTACCTTTAATCACATCCTTGATTACATCCCATCTGCCAGGTAACATCACACTTTTTCCATCAGGAAACATGCCAGTGTATTCCTACTGCAGGTGGGACATTACCTTACCTGCAGGTCAGATTCCTCAAAACACATCTCCAACCAAAATCACCAGAGCAAGGTATTTTCCAGTGACTACAATATACAAAGATTAACACTCAAGTATTTGTCACAGACTACTCCTCAAACATTGCTTCACTAGGAGTTCAGACTACACATTAACAGCTAGCATTCACAAGCTAGCCCAGCTGACAGTAACCAAAATCACAGTCCGAATCCCAGATACAGGCAAAACACCCGCCTCCAAACTAAGCATTTCTCCAGTTAAAACATCCTCACATAGCTCTGTTCAAACTTGTATGAAAATTCTGTTTCATGGAAAGCATGCTGGCCACACATAAAAGCCACTAATGATCTTTTTTTAATTAACTAGGGAGACTTCTTCCCTCAGCCACAGCAGGTGCCTAAACTTGGTACAATGTGATGCTTGAAGGAATCAGTCCTTTTAATGATGAACAGAAGTTATAATCTCTTCAAATCACAAAGACATCTAAGGCTACCCAGATTACAGCTATTTGCATTTACAGCTTTGTCTGTACCATTTGCTATGCATTTAAGGAACCCAATCTAGCCCTAACGAGTCTGAAGTCAGCCTGTAACCAAGCGTTCTGTATTTGGACACTTATGACTTGAATTACTCAGGTGTCATGTCACCCTAGTGAGTTAAATGTAATGAAAAAACCCCACAACACCCCACCCCAAGCAGCAAACAAAAAAATCCTGAACAAAAACAAAAAAACCCAGGTGAAACTGAAATTAAAACTGAATTGACAAAATTGTTCATCCATTAAATCACTTAGGCAAACAAGTTCTATTTAACAGTAATGATGAAACTATGTTGCATTGGTTGTTTTTTTCTTAGATGGAAAAATCTATAATAACTTGGGGAAGATCCATTTTACAACTGTGTCTCTATGTGTGGGGCCACTAGTCGGTTCCCCTCCAGCTAGGAATCCTACTGATTGTAGCAATTAACAGCCTTGTATTAAATCCTGTTAAAAACCTAACTTCACTCAATGTATGCAACATTTTTGTTTATTGTTTCAAACTACCTTCCAAAACAGGAGGCTTCAGAACCAGTAGCATGCATCAATGCCCGGGTAGGAACATGTGTCTAGCCTCGCTGATTCCTTCAAGCACCATGTAAACAGGTAACAGTCTCAACTCTTCTTCTGCTGACTGTATCAACTGAGGAAAGACAGATGCTTGTTAACACTGCTACACAGATGTAAAAGACACAAGCGCAGCAGATAATACACCAGGAATAGTAGTATGTAGTAAAGGGACTAGAGAATCCTAACGGCACATTTTTGTTTTCCCCCAGTACCTTCTCATTTAGACCATCCAAAAAGGCAAGCAGGAAAGTAAAAGATCAGGAATTTAAACTCCGAGAACTGTAATTCGTAGCAAGGCTATGATGAAGTCACAATGTGATGTAGTCCATTTACGATCAGTTGATTTATCCCCTATAACCATGACATTTCTGTGTTATATACAGAATGCTATTTGCCTATTCATCTGAAGCTACCAAAACATTTAGAGAGAAGGCTTCAGGGAATGAATTCTAGTGTAGAGATTTGGCGGGGGG
>NW_020799091.1:52554883-52560220 GCF_003259725.1 Athene cunicularia | reverse complement strand
AGGGCAGCAGGGAGGAGAAAGGTGGTGTGGAAACAAACCCTGGAAACCAAGTCCCAGATTTGAAAAAAGCTGTGGGTCTTTAAGTAAGACATTGTAGACAAGACCGATTACAGACTACACAAATACAAGTGGTGTATTTTAAACGATGAGAATTAGTGGAGTGTTTTATTTTCTCATGATAGTATGTCAGCTATGCAGGAGATACAATGCTGTGCCGCCACAGCAGGGGATGTCCCCTTCTAGTCCTATGTTCATTTAATGCCTATGAACTAGCTATTACTCAAAATGTCTGCTCCTGACAGTCATCTCACTAGCTGCTTTGATATTCTGAAGTCAACACAAGAAAGTCAGTTCTAAAGAACTGAGTTGGTTTTTCAGTATCATCCAGTGACAAATTAGTGAAAAACAACTGCTTAATTTCCCAGTATGCTTTCAGATACCAAGAGTATACAGAGAAAAGTTTACTATGGTTAACAGACAAGGTTTTCCTTATAAGGCTAACTGTACTATACTAGAAATTCAGGCAAGTATTAAAACTGCTTGGAATTTCTTACATTTTGTTTAGAAAGACAGAGTAAGTTATGCTTTTCCTGTAAAATATACATTAAAAAACATTTTAGAAAATTCCTAAAAATCCACGAAGGCTTATCTTCATTAGTGCTAAGCTCAAAGAAGTTGATATGGCTCAGACTAATTCACAGCAGTTCACTTAAAAAATTATTACCTGTATAAAAGCCAGTAGAAAGAAATAAGCTGCTCATCCACATGGCAGCAATTCAAGACTCAGATGAACACATCTGCAGAAAATGCTTCTTGGTATTTCTGCAGGATTTTTAAACTGGCACTTGTTTTGGCTACCTAATCACTCCAGTCAACCTTCTACAGAAATATGAGTGACAAGGCTCAGCTTATTTCAGTAAAACCAGCTAAACTTAGCAGCATTACTTCTCTCCCTACAGTCTTCTCTCAACTAGAGTTAAGTGTCTCAGCTACACTGAAACTAACACACACACACAGGATTAACAATGGTTTCTTAAGAGACACTGAAGCAACTAAAAAAAAAAACAAACTTACATGGAACTTGACTTACAAGGCAAGACTGTATCACTCATTACATACCCATAAGAAAGTTACTGATACATCAGAATGAGTTGAAACAGAATACATAAATATTGCAGATATTTTCAGAATAGAGCACGTGTGATTAACTTGAAACCTCTGGTAATATAAGTTACATAATTATTAAGACAAAGCTATATTGAAAGCATGCAGTAAGACTGATACCACAGTTTATACAGGCATTGTTGTAATTGCTTCTTGACTAAAGCACAGCTCACCACATCTTTAAAATGCCGTATGACAGTTACAGAACTATTCCTCACAGACTTGCACCATGTAAAATTATTTTTTGGAGTCTGGGCAATTAAGAGATTAAATGAGGGAAACGCTAACAAATGTCACATAGTTTGTTTTCACATGAAGGTATTAAAACTAGGTACACTACAAAATACCTGATGGACATTTTAAGGCTTCATGGGCATAAAAACTGCTTCTGCAAGCACTCAGATTTAACAAGCTTCATTGTCTAACTGTAATATACATCTTCAGGCATTTCAAAACGTGATGCTTACATGGCAGTATAAACATGATTACATATTAAATTGCTTCCTGCATTTCAACTTGTAAGAATATCACTTTTACACTCAACAAGGAGTTAAAACTGCCATCTCCAGATTACTGGAGAAACTTATACAGAAATTGGGACAAGACACACATCTTCATCTGCTGACTTCACCAACACAAGCCTCCGCTAATGAGCAAAACTAAAAAGAAAATTTTAAGCTTGCAAGTATTTTGAATAAGAAACCAATCTGAGTAATACATTCTTTAGAAATAAGGGTAGAAAAAGGGGCAGAAATGGAGTAGCACATAGTAAAATCCTAAGTTGGCTCGGCTGCTTCATAAAGAGACCTAGATGCCAAACCCATCTAAGGATTTTGCAAGTCTTGTTAGAGGACAGAGGCAGCTCTGCGATATGCACTCACTGACTCTGGAAAACGGTGTTGAACACTCTTAGGAACAACGACCCATTTAGCTTAGTATTCCGTTTTAAATTGAAGTAAGAATAGCAAGGGCAGCATTGACCCAAATACTCTCGATTTTCCTACAACAAAGGAAATTTAGAGTACTATATAGTCTGGCAGCTACAAGCAACAAATTGCATGCTTTGAATTTACAGCCTTAGTCCTTTAAAAGCCTGTTTTATGAAATAAAACCGTCGATGTCTGAACTACAAGTACAGATTACCAACACATAGCTCACTGAAAAAACAGGACATGCTGAATGCTCCACTTGCAGATTTTACATTGAGACTTCCTTATGGAGCCAGATCTTCCCCCGCCAGCCTCAGCTTCTTTGAAGCAGTTACATGGATGAGTTTTCCCCCAGGTAAGTTCTTCAAGGAGCTTAATAGATGTTTTATTTCATTGATATGCATCACATGCTAAGTGATTCACTCCAAAGGTTACTAGTTGACCACTGTTACACTCGCCACCAATGTAGATACTCCACAAGAAGCGGACACCTGACTAATATTAAAGATTCCATAGCTAAGGCCCTGCCCATGAACTCATTTGTTACTCTTGAATTTGACAAAATGTGGATGGAAGAACTAAAGCTAAAAATGCGCTTTATTACCAATTAGAACATACACAAAGTTTCAATATAATAAAAAGCATTACAAAAAAAAGCTGCTGAATCTTTTGTGTGAGAAGCAAGCTTACATTGAACAAGTTAGAACTTCCATCCAGATTTTGATACCCAAGATCCATTTCTTCCCAACAAATTCATCAATAAACCGTACACAAGTATCCACCTCAGTTTAATAGAAAGCCAGTAATAAAAAAAAAAAAAAAAAAAAAAAAAAAAGTCCACTCTCAAGGATTACAGTAAATACATATTGTCAGCAACAAATCCAGTACATACAAAACAAGAAGCTAGATACAGAAAATGAAAGTCTGGTTACACAAAAAAATACATGACTTTTTTTTTTTAAAAAAAGAAGAAACTTAAAAATCTTAAGTTTCCTGGATCAGTGAAGGAGAAATTCCTTAAAGCTACGAAGGTGTTTCAGCCTCTATCCCCACCAACCTCAACAGGCCGGGACAAGTGCAATACCACAGACACACACAGCATTGCAACTGATCCCAACCTGTGTAGAAAGGGGTACAATTTTTCCACACTCACTGACTGACTTGTCACTGCCACAGTCAGTTTTGCATGGATTTGCACAGCAGAGTATCATACAGCTGGATGCAAACCTGCAAAACTAACCAGAGAACAGTGTTCAATTAAACAACAAATAAATTTTAAGAATGCTGAGTATGTAGCTCTACAGCTAGCAGTACTTTAAGTGCTTATAATGCAGTAGATTAGTGAACACTACCTGCACTATAAGCACTTTAGTGCTACAAGAGCTGTCATTCGCTAGACTGCTGTTACAATAAGGAAGGCCACAAAATATCTCATAACCAGCAGAAAGTAATTCAAACTCCTTGATGTAGATTATAACAGGCCACCATCAGTTTTGCATAGATTTGCACAACTACACTCTTCTTGTAGTGCAACTATGCAAAACTAACAGAAGACTGCAAAGCAGAGAACTACTGGAACATCTACAGTCTTAACCTGAGTGACTGGATGAAGACATAACTTCTTATGCCAGAAGGAGCACTTAGGGCAGTAGATGCTAATCTACTTCACTATCTGCACTAGATGCACCTTAGTACAAAAAGCACTTGACACCACCACACTGTACCTTTCCAATCTCTGAAGTCCTGCAAGATCTCCTGAGGCAGTTGTCAACATAATGCTACAAGTGCCTTCACTGCAGTAGGTTCTGTATGTCACTACCTGCACTGTAAGCACTTTGACATTACTCTGACACAACCAGCGTTTTTAGTAAATCAAGGTATGTTGTCTACCTCGTACCTGCTGAAAGAAAAAAACAAAGTGAGTATTTGATCAGGTTTTGAATTGCACACCTTTGACAACAAAGCTTTGGAACAAATAATCACACTTTTGTTTCCGGGCTAAAGACCTCTTTCAGAGTAAGCTGAAGCAGCACACTGGCCCAGTCCAGGACTCCGATACAGAATACCAAGAGTATTAAAATCAATGCTGACTGACAGTAGGAGAGCCCAACTGTAAAAAATGTAAAAATGAATCAACATTCTCAGAAGGCCATCGCAACTTGTGGAGATAAAAAAAACTATTACTTTTCAAAAACCAATCTGAGCCTCAATAAAAACCACCCTCTCCTCAATAAAAAAAGGCTCAGGCCAGTAAGTATTTCAACAAAGTTTATGCCCAATTCTAGGTAACCAGGAATTTAAAAATTACATTGAACAGATCACACCATCAGCTTTCTGAAGTCCAGAAAGCACCTTATGACTCGCCAGGTGCTCCCTCAAGTTTTCCACTTACTCGCTTTGCTGGCAGGTTAGAACATTTGCTGCTACTGCCACAGACACCCTGACTCAAAATACAATTCCTACCATTGTATTTAGATTGGCCTACCTAGCAACAAAAAGCAGGTTCTAATGAGAGCTGTAAAATACACAACAACTAAATTAGAGCTACTTATCACAGACTGGGATTCAGTAAAGCAGGACAGCACTGTACTGAAAATTTGAAAGCACACTTTATTCCTTAACAGGAATATGGACTTAAAAGGATCGTGTGAACATGAAGTGTCTCTTACCTGATACTTACAGCAAGCTTAACATAATACTTTAAAACTACAAGAAAACCGTAACTTTTGTTAAGACTTAAAAACGAGCTTTGCGCAAAGAAAAAACCCCCAAACAACAGATATAAAATGTAAAAATTTTTAATATTCTCCCACTGTCCAGCTTTTTCAGTTGGACAAGTAAACGCTTTAAAAACTTGGGATTAACATCCTCTAAACAAGTGAAATTGTGAACTGTTACACGTGCCTCCAATCCCAAGGAAGTCTTTGGAATGTACTGCTCCTAACCAAAGTCTCAAGCTCAGCCGCAAAAACACCAGCTCTGGCTCCACGATTTTTAAAAATTATTATTAAAAACCTAAAAACTCACCGTTTTCTGCCAAAAGTTAACTTCCTCCACAAATACACTACTGCAACATCCACAGAGCACTTCGTTATTGCCTGCTGCACATGTCGATACTGCAAAAGAAACACCAAGTTATTTGCTTTTTGTTGCTGAGGAGAGAACAAAGTCACCGAGCGAGTTCCCGAACGCCCGGGCTCCCCATCCCCACTCCACCCCCGCGGAGGGCGCGAAACGCTCCAGC
>NW_020799091.1:52550850-52554833 GCF_003259725.1 Athene cunicularia | reverse complement strand
CACGCCCGCCACTCGCGGGTCCCAGGTGGGCACCCCGGGGCGGGGCGGCGGCGGCACCGGCCAAGGCCCGCAGCTCCCTTCCCTCCCTTGCTCCCTCCCTCCGGGCGGGCTGCCGGGAGCAGCGCGCTCTCCCCGAGCAGATGTGCCCTTCCTGGAGCCACCATTAAGTGCAGCTTCCCCCGGCGCGGGCGGGGACCCGGGGCCGGGGGCAGCAGGAACTGGGCAACGTGGTGCCGCAGGAGCGAGAGGTGCCAGGACACGTGCGATGCTCTCGGTAGCAAAGCTGGGTAGATAGCGGGGAAAAGTGTTTTAAGTGACGTGGGCAAAAAAAATTACTAGGATTTCCTGTGGCCCTGTGTCATCTTTGCTTTCGCCGCAGTTTTCTGGGACTCGGAAAACGATAGTTGGAGATAAACAGATTTTTCCATGACATAGATGCTGATTTTACAAAGACTTGCTTAATTCTGTGGTTTAAAAGGTGAAACTACCTTTAGTTATGTATATTTTACACCACAGTGATATTTTATAGATCGACATTTCTACAGTTCCTTATGTTATTATAAATGGAGAAATCGTGTCGTCTTCTGAATAAAAAGACCATAAAAATTGTAGTCCGAATTTGCCATTTTCAAATAACTTCGAGGTGATGTTTGTTGTCATATCATTCCAATGATTTCTGCAGGTAACAGAATATTTATCAGTTATTCTAGTTACCTTCAATATATAGCAGACAAAGTTTGCCAGTTCTCAGTTTGCCTTGTTTCGTAGTTGTTTGGAACAGGACACTAGTCATTCCTAAGCTCGTAAGTACATTTCATTAAAGATGCAACATTTTCTTTTAGGTAGCTTTGCCGTGTTTAAGCCTTCAGAAAGTAATAAATCACTTACATGTGATGTCGAAAATCACTGAAGTTGTGAGGTTTTTTCATCCACACCCTTTAGTTTGGGGTTTTTTTACCTTAAATACATATTTACTGATATACACAGAAATTTGTTTTACAACACTATATTTGATAAGGGATCATTTCAACTGAAAAATCATAGCTGTTTTTTAAAACCACAGTAATACAAAATGTCCTTGGTTTTGTACTGTATTTTAGTAATATTGGAAGTTCGCCCTTGCAGCTGAAGCTCCTATCTCACTCAACCTATTCACACCCCCCTCCTCCATTTCTTTATTTTTCTTTTTTTCTTTATTTTTTTTCTTGATATTCTCCTGTAACTTTTGACAAAAATGCCAACAAAAGGTAATCGGTAAGGTGCAAATATAAGCATATTTTTATCCTTACTACTTTGGATGAACTGCAGGCCTTACCAAAGTTGGTGGCAACAGTCTTGCTGATTGAACAGGTAAGATTTCAATTCTTCTCTTATATCCAAAGATTCCAAATGGCTTTTGTAAAACTGGGCAAGTATCTTGTCTCCTCAGAATCAACAGTAAATAAAGTGATAGGGAAAGTAACGTCACATTATACCAAACTGTCCGTTGGCTGAAAGCCAATGAAAGTGTAAGCGAGAAAGAGTACAAGACTGATTTATTTTTTTTTTTTTCAGTCACTTTATTAATTTGCAACAGCAAGGATATACTGAATTCAGAACCTAAGTGTCTCACCACACCTAGAAGAAATTTACCATTGATGAAGAATATTAAATGTATTATTTCACTGATCCAAATGCTTACGTCCATAGGTTCCAATCTGGCTCCCACTGTAACAATGGTCTTCATAAAGCTCCTGGGCATGTAGATCATCCAGGAGCACACATGTGACTGTACTTCTGTTTCACAGCTCTAGTGGATTCTCCTGCTTTCTTTGACTATAGCTTTGGAGTAGAATCCACTAAATGAGAACAGATTTCCTAAGAGAAAAACTGACAACACTATGAGTTCCCACAAAGTGGAAATTTCTTAAAACAGTAAATACTGTTCCATATCTTGCAGAAAATGCTCAGAAACGAAGGCCTATGGTCACTCTGCTTTAACATGTAGTAAGTCATTTGTCCTTTATGAAGTGCTGCCCATCTTATTTTTCTTTACTACAGTAGCTGAGCACACCACATCTATAATATTTACCTTCACAATACAGTATGACATGGCAATTACTGAAGAATCTGACATAATAAGGAACAGAAGGCAGCTATTTCAAAGCCAAGGTTGGCACCTTAACTAAGGCCACTTTTCTCTGTTTTAATTGATATAAAGAATATGGAATAAGTCAGTATTCTTTATACATCACTGAAGATTACAGGTAGTGTGTATGTTACGCAACACATGCTATTAAGAAATCCTAGGAAATATCTAATTTAGCAAACTGTCCCCCCCAAAAAACAAACAAACAAACAAACAAAAAACCAAAAGAAACACACCTATCTGAAGTAAAACTAAATTTTAAGTTTGTTAAACAAACATCATTATCTTAACGAGATGTAGAGAAGTGATGCCAGTTTCTTGTCCATTTGCAGTTCCTAAACAAAAGAGAGTGAGGGTTATTAAAGAATTTGCAACATTGTTTTGGTGATTTTAGGGTCATTTGTTTCTGGAAAAATAACTGAGTAGTGACAGGTCAACAGAAGGTGTTCTAATTTGGTATTTTATTCCCGACTTTAAAAATTCTCCTTTTTAAAAGTTGTATTATTATTTCCAAATTTTACAAACTGGGTATCTGTAGCAGAGGTTGCAGATTCAGTAGATTTCACTCAGAAAGAAGAAAACAGGATGAAAAATCCCCCAAATACCTTTTATATTTACCTACCACTCCTACACCAGTTAAGAAATAATTAACTTCTCTTAAGAAATTTTGGAATTACTGCTTTTTCAGAGCTAACTCTTACTATTCCATTTATAGTTTCAAGAACACTAAACAAAATTGACAGGACTGCAAACAAAAATTGGTATAAAGAAGCTTCTCTGGTTTTAGGATTAAAATATGCTTTCCAGTCATTCCATTTTTTAAGAATCAAGCCTTTAATTCCTGCACTTTTTATTATATTCGAGTACACATGAATCATAATTTCAAATATTTATATTTAGAAGGAGGCGTGTACTCTGTAGGGAGGTGAGTTATAACAAGAGATAGGCGTCCTCGGTCACAGGCAGTTAAACATCTACATCTGATTATTATTCTTGGGAGTTTAGTACTGTTATCATTCAACCATTAATTTTATTTCCCAGTGTTTATGATGTTATCCTATCTAGAGATCAGCATTTGCACAGACTCTACCTATTCATTTAACTTGTAAAAATGTTCCCCTTTATATATTAGTTTAAGCTGAGGTATAGAAGTCTCTAATTTGTGGGTATATTTCAGCATCTGTGGAGAGATGAAAATTTAACAGCTGAAGCAGCATGGAAAGAAGGAACGTTTGTAACTGGAGAGTGTTACATTTGCAGCAGTGTTTCCCTTACCTCTGTCCTCCTTTGCCGCTCAAGATTTTCATGCTCTGAGGCTGGAGTGTCTGGATACAGGCAGAAGGACTCATTCCCACCACCCCACCCCCAGTCCCTCAAGCTGGCCAAAAGTGTCTGCTTCTGTGATTTTATTATGGAGTCAGGTTTTGCTCAAGGTGTGCCATAGGTTTCTTGAGAATCCTAACGAGAAACTGGAAATACTCCTTCTCATTAAGTAGGGCTATTCTGAAATCATTTGGAGATATGTTACCATTAGTTCGATCCAGACACGGCTATAGGAAGCAAATGTGTTGCTGGGAGAAGAAAGACTGAAGACAAGAGGCTTCATCTTCAACCATTCTGTCCTCCGTCTCACAATTTTACTTTCTTGGCTGTTGAAATGCTCACTGTTTACTGTTTCAAGCCATTCACTGTCTTTCCTTCTCTCAGTTCCTAAGTATCATCTCCCCTGTGCTCTCTTAAATATGCAGTCTAGGAGGTAGCATGAAAAGCACTGAACAGCTGGAAAGTAGGAGAAGCTGCAGGATTTACTTCTGAGCAAATCAGATATAAAAACATGGCGGGGGGGGGGGGGGGG
>NW_020799091.1:52522743-52550800 GCF_003259725.1 Athene cunicularia | reverse complement strand
GGGGGGGGGGGGGGGAGGAAACACAGGTGTAAGGGTGGTCTTTAAAAAGAAGGGATTTGGAAAGTAAGAAAAAGATGTTAAACAAGAGGCTCTGAAAAAGGGGGAAGAAAAACTTGAGATAGGGGCAGGATCTCTCCAGGATAAAGTTGTGCTCTGACAGTGTTTTTGCAAATGTCCAGTAAATCCATCCATACTTTAGTCTTTCTAGGTACTGGTAGTTTTAATTCTTTTGTTCCCATTTCATCCATACAAAAAGCATGTACTTTTTTTTTTTTTTTCTGCTTTGTGAACATTCAGAATGACTAAGAGCATGGTTTGAAGCCTCACAGTGATTTACTGAGGCTAAATAAAAGAACATGCCAGGAGAAATAAAGTAAAATGGCCATTGTACCCTTCCCCAAAATCCCCTCTCCACACTCCATGAGGTAGTTTTTCCACTTGTATAGGATTGAATACTGGTGCATTAACACATATAATTATGTAATGTACCTTCACAGATGTATAAGAACAATTGCTGAAATACATAGACATGGTTATCTTTCAGGGATACCTGGGTTAGCTAACCCAAATGCTTGGTACAGCTACCCATCTCCTGGATTAATTAGAGAATGAAGATGAACAATGAAGGAGTGGAGAAGGATGAAAACGATAGATGGAAGGACTGGGACAACACATGAACTGTAGGGATTTGGGAATATGATGATTAATAGACCAAGGGAGAGAGAGAATTAGTATAAAAGAGGGAATTACTGTGTAATGAAGAGAAAATTACAAGTGGTGAAAAAAATGGGGATTCAGGAGACTTCATATGTTTGTATGATAGCGAAATACTGAGGCACAGTGGGGCCTTTTGAATGTTACAACACCTCCAGATATTATTACAGATATTCTTCAGAATAATATCTATAAACTCTTTATATTTGTATTTAAGAATATTACACCTCTGGTTGTCTCCTGAATCTGCAGGACTAATGTTAAATTGTACTTCAGGTCTTCTTCTGAGATCCCTGCTCTGTTGGTGGCCTTTCACCCTGGAATGAGTCAAAGAGTAAAGCACCACCATGGCACCAGAACCAAAGTAATGCTTCAGAGAAGCCGATGCTAATGGGCTTTTTTGAAGTACTTGGCAACTTTATTGACCAAGCATAAACCTGCAGTCCAACCAGAGGTCCGAATAATTGGGCTGCACAGTGAACTGAGATGACTTGAGAAACATCTGATCACAGAGAACATGCAGTAGTGTTATACTTTCACTTACTGCCTGCATCTCTATAGGCCATGACTGTTACACATCTAAGACATCCTTTGACAACCCCGCCTCAAGGGTGCATCTGGAGCTGCGTAGATCCAGGGTGTCCTCATCCCAAGGGAAAATGAAGCTGTCCAGCCTCTGCAAGCTGTATGCTCTTCATCATGTCACACCCCACACCCTCATTTTGCACTTCTGAAAACAGTCAGTCCTTCCTGTCCTCTCCAGTGTCATCCTCAGCATCTACAAAGCCCTGTGATGCAACCGTCCCTTCTGATGTGAAAAACTGTGAGAAGGCTATAGATGAAAAGGATATACATACACCTGTATTTTCTTTTCATTTTAAATAATTTTAAGAAATTAGTCAATGTAGAAAAAAAGCCCTTACTTCCTCCTCTTTTGACATAGCTTTAGCTCAACTGTCTTTATCTATCACAGCAAAATATAGTAATTTTATTCTTTTCAATATAACCTGGGCATCTGGACTAGCTGTCTGCAGATGTTTAAAAAGCACTCTCTCTTGTTAGTGAGGAAAGTCACTCAGTAAATTCAAGTGGATTGCTGTTGATATATATATATATATATTGAAGATCACAGTGAGCCTACCCTTCATTGTGGGACTGTTCTTAAAATACTATACTGAAATAAGTATGGAGGCATGTATTCACTAATAAAAATGGTAGTGATGCCATAAGCATTCAGCTTGCCCCTAGTCTACTGTAGACTATTTGGCCAAGATTTTAGATTCTCAGTAGCTTTATGTCAGTGAGATTAATGGTTCTTGGTGACATCATTGTGCACATAGATGAATAACCTTTGTCAGGTCAGCAACATGTGAGAATTTATGACTGTTGCAAGCTGGATTGAATACACTGCTTCTAGAAGAGAAGGATCATAGGACCTTTCATAAGAGGAAATTCTTCTGAATTGATTTACTCCCATTTCAGATGGCTCAGTCATTGAACTAAAAATATTTTCATTATTCTAGTGGTGGTTTTCTGTTGTCTGTATCAGTCAGTTCACCTGACTTGAGGAACGCTCTGTTTCTTGGAAGTTATTCTTGATTAGCCCATAGTATTCAGTAAGTGTAGAGTAGACTTTTTGCCTAATTTTGTGGCTATTTCTTGCCACCTCTTATTTCCTCCTACTCAGAGTGGCAGAGAAACCACTGAGAAGTTTAGAAGTAAGATACTGGACTAGATGCTGTCACTGTGCTGACAACATAAAACTTGCCATTCCCCATGTCTCCTTTCTATGATTCATATTGCTTTAGTAGAAAAGAGAATTCAGTGTCTGCCAGAGAGGGAGGCTTGGACAAGAGCTATCTGGTCAGCTAATGTTGCAATAGCAGAGTGGGGAAAAAGGAGAAAAAATGGTTCTGTCAGCACTTTTGATTAATGAGTTTGATAATTTGTGACACATATTTTAGATATGAAATCTATTGGTGCAGATAGATACATATTTATCAGAAACAAATGAAGATGCATCTTTAACTACATTTAGGCAAATTTTATCATCTTTTTGTCAGCAAACCCTTCTCCAGTTGTGCACATCTCTGTTGCATCTCAGTTGTTAACATTTTTGCTGTACAGTCTGCAGTCAGCTACTCTGAAGCTAGCCCAGATTCTTTCGTGAATAGAGATTCATCTTGACTGAATATAGTGTGTGTGTGTTCAAGAGCTGTGCCAAATTGTAGCATGGAACTTAAAATATTGAACTACAGCAAAACAAATGTCACGTTCCGCAAGCTTTCAGATACTACAAGTCACTTTCACACCCTTTACATATGGTGTTTATTAGCAGAGTAAATTTGAAAAAAAATTGAATCTGGATCTTATTGATTTTTCAGAACAAAATAAATTCACATTTTTTAATCTCATCAATTTCTCTGAACATAGGAAAGTATAGGAACAATTATAAATATGAATGTACTGAATGAAAATACAGATACAGTGATGTCACAAACACGTTGAATTGAAGGATCCAACAAATATTATTGGAAAATTAAAAATTCAGAAATCACAACTTCCATATTCAGAGGACAGATATCTTTTTATTAAATGCTATAATAGAACAGAATTAACTTAAAACGTAATTTTGTTTATTCAAACATGCTGTTAACTTTTTTTTTTTTTGCTTTGACTCCTTCAAATTTTAAACCAGACTTTAACATCGGCTTAAAATTTTTAATTTGTTATGCATGTCTTCAAAGACAATGAGGGAGCCTATAGTTTGTTTTAGTGGAAGAAAGCAAAACTCCGCTGACACTTAGGGAGTTGTTTTTTTACAATAGGACTGAATTTGACCAAGCTATTTTATAGTGTGAGGTATGATTGTAGAAACAGGCTCTGCTTATTCAGTGGATTTGCTCCTTGCATATAATTCATGTCATATCTACTGTATTGATTAACAAGATCTGTTTGATATAATCCTTATTCATTAAACTCAAAGAAAAAAAAAAGTCTATGAGAAATTGTGATATATTTTTCTCAATTTTGTTTTCATCAACAGAGCTGTTAAATGAATTTAATTTGCAAAAGCTGCTTACTTATTCAGATACATAAACCAACAGCACAGGTTCATATATTTCAACATTCAGAAGCCACTACTTAAAGATTAAAAAAAAAAACCAACAAACTTTTATGCAACCAATTACATTTCCTGTCTTCATCTTTTTATTTAGGAAAATTTAACTACATATGTTTCAAGTGGTTAATTTCCTTAAATGAAAGAAAGTACATGAATAAAGTTAGAGACTTGCGCGACAATGGGTTGTAACTGTTAATCTTAACTGGCAAGTTAAAAATTGAAGCTAGTAATGATGAATCGTCAGCATTATGCATGTGTGCTTGTAAAAAGAAGGATCGAGCAGCTTTGGAAATGAATGAGCTGTTGCAGTGTCAATTGGATGTTCAGTCATTTTCACAATGAAAAAAAATCTGACAAAAGTGTAAATTCAATACGTAGACTATGATCGCTCAGAATTATTAAAATAAAAAGCCCTATATATATATTAGTGAAGAAATCTGGCATCTTTCTTTTTGTCATGAACTAATACACTAAAACTTAAAAATGTGCTGCTAAATAATTTAACTGATGGACCAAATAATTTGAAATAACTTAACCTACCACTATGCTTTAAATGGAACAAATACAAGACAAATGCAGAGGTAAACCCAGAATTTTTATGAAGAGAAAGAAACAAAAATATCTCATCCCTCTCTAACTACAGTAGAAATTGTTGTAGTTATTAGGACACATAATGGTTTTGACTGTTAGGTACACCCTTAAAAAGAGTTGTTTTTAGAATTACACATTAAATAAGCTTAGTTATGTTCCTTTTGGAGCAACAGTAATGCTATTTTTGACCTCAGCTCCACTATTTCCCTATGTGAGCAGACAATATTATATTCTATATTTTCAGCTCTGATCAAATGCTAATTGTCCAAAAGTATCCTGACTTTTTTTTTTTTTTTTTTTTTTTTTTTTTTTAAACCCGTGAATCAAAATGAGAAAATCTTGTTCCACCTTATAAAAAGTGTTTCAATGAAAACATTTTCAGGAAAAGTCTCAAATATATACTTTTTCTACTTATCCTCAAAGTATTTTCTCATTTTATTTTATTCCATCATCTTCCCTCCTTCCATCTGCATCACACTCCTTAGGCTTTTCCCTCAAAAAGACTTTTCAGCCCTATAATTAGCCCAAGCATAACAAACATGGTAGTACTGTTTCTGGTACACAAACTAAACTCACTACTTTAGGTATCACAGCATCACACTGTGTTGTAGAACCCTGTGGACACACTTGCAAAGCCCTTTTTTTTTTTCAAAAGTGCTGAGCACCAGTAACTTGCAAGATGCTAAGTGTCCCGCTCCTGATTGCTCACACTGAGGTCTAAATACACTCATTGCCTCCCTGTGTGCCCAAATAATAAATAAGAAATCCGAGCACAGCATTTTGACCACAGCATCTGCCTTCATTATTACAAAGTTCAGAAATGTACTTAGAATATTTATCATATACCGGTATTTGCACACTGATAGGGTCACCATGTCTTACTGTGTCTTTCAGTCTCAAAGGCAAAATGATGTTTTGATGTAATGTCAAAATAAAAAAGATACAATTTTATTTTCAAAATGCACATATGCATATGCTATTGATAAAATGATATTGATGACAAGAAATCTGCAGTGACAGTTGTGGTTAGAAAGTGGCATTTTTCTTCAGAGATTGTCTCATTTTTCTCTGGTGAATACAGCACAGAAAATTATCCATACCTTTTAGTTTTCCAAAACAATTTCAGCTTTGGTCCATTACACCAGTCAACTTCCTCCAATAAGTTTATCTGGTGAACAGACAAGCAATATAAACAGTTTAAAAATAATCTGAACTTAAACTTTTGCATTTTGTTTAGGATAAACTGGATATATTTGGGGCTTGAAATATACCTATGCCATTGTGGCAGCTGCAAAAGTGTTTAATTTTTATCACAATCAGGAAGAAGATTTTTAGGACCTCTGAACTGAGAACCTGAGGCTCAAAACTCTTCTGAACAAGAAACATAAGCAATATGAAATAATGAGTTTGTAGAATATGTACAAATTATCTTTTTTTTTGTCTTTCCATTTTGTAATCTAAACCATTTTAAGATACTGCTTTACCAAAAAAAGTTGCACTACTCTATCTTTTTTCCACAGCCCAGTAGCTAAGCAAAATATTTAATATGACATTGACTCTTCTCAATAGCTTTTCCTGGCCAGTAACCATGGGACAGATTTATCAATAGCATAAATTTAGTAGACTTTTGACACCTTATGGTAGCTAGCAACTTGATCCAACAAATGCAAGACTAGAGATAAAAACAAATTCCTTGCAGAATGTAGAAAAGGGTGTAGTCAAACTGATATTGACAATATAAAGTGAATTACAACCCAAGTCCTTATGCTCTATCAAACTGAAGAATCAACTTTCGTAGACAACAGAAGAGAATAAGAATGTTGTAGATGTAATCACAATAATAAGGAGAACTGGAGAGAACAATGGGAGAAACACGATGATATTTAACTATACTTTCAAAAGATACAAAGATGTTCCGTTAATTCATCTTTAATATCTTTGTCTTTACTCTGATTTAGATGATCACGGTTAATGTGAGATGTGAATTCTCCCATTTCTTTCCATATGTTCCTAGACCAAAAATAGATTCCTCTCTTCATATGGATTTCTCCAAATAAGGAGTGAAGAAACTGTAAATTATCTTCTCATTACTACAGAACAAATGCATACTTCCAATATGCTGATTTGGGGGGAGAAGAGGAATGAGGAGACAGCTCTTTGGAAAACTCTGTTGAAATCTGTCTTCTAGAAATTTCCCACTTAATTGCAGATTTTATTTATTAAAAAAAAACCAAACCCAAAACATTTAATTATTTATCTTTATGCATACAAAAGAAAAAAATACAACACCAAAAAAACCAACCTAAAAATTCCGACCTCAGTAGAAGGTCAACTAATTAATTAAACTGGATTTTCCAATGAGTTTCAACACATTTGTAAATCCTTGATTCTGGTTAGGATGCGGTAATCTGTTTAGGATTCTGGTTAGGATGATTCTATCAAAAATCTCACACTATGGAACAATTTAAGTAAAACACCAGAAGCGACCAGATAGGAAACCAAGGTGAGATGTCAGGCCAGAACTGGTCCCCAGGGTCTGTTGTAAAGAGATCCACAACAGAAAGCTAAGTAGTATTCTTAGTGTGTGCTGTTATTCAGACCTGTGGATCTTAAGAAATGATCTTTAGGAATGAATTCTACCTTCTCTTTCTGTTTTGATGATTTCTTCAGCACCACTTGTACTTTAATGTACAGGAAATACAACACCTGTTACAAGACATAACAACATCTGTTGTCAGCTATTGAAGGCAAATAGACTGGGCTAGATACGCCAAATGATCCAGAATGACAGCATTTATGGGTCTCTAAGACAAATACATACAATTAAAATTAACAACAAACATAGACTTTTACATACACTAAGATATTAATTGCTACTGGTTTTCTCTGAAAAAAAAAGATGATACATGGATGGAATTTTTTCAAATAGCCATGCTATAGCTTTATGGAAAGCAAATCCCAAAGTATCGTCTATTCAGAAAAATATGTATGTGCATATGCACGTGTATGTTTAAAGACACCAGACATTACATTATGATAGTGTTGGCTTTAATGTTATTATAGTCTAGAAAGTACTAATGTTTTTTTTTTCCTTTCACATGCATAAATAGATATACATTTCTGTAAATTAATATTCAAACAGTTAAACATATTTTTTGTCTTGGTAATTCAAATGTTTTAACCTTTACAACCTGCCTATTATATTTTTCTGACATTCTGGCTTGATATTCTGTGTGAGTTCAAAACCAGCATCTGCTTCCCTATTGTTTTATAAGAAATCTTCTGCAGATCAAATAAGTGCTACATTCATGGACGTTAAAAACAAGTTCCTGACTTTAAAAGTCGGTAAACAGAATTATTTATTATAGTATTTTTATTTTTGTCATCTTTACTTACAGCAACAAAAAGAATCTACTGTCCCAAAACTTTTACCCCTTTTTGTTGATGCCACTACCTTTTCTGGTATCTTCATCTTGTTTGTTTTGAAATCCTTGAATTTTTTTAGTATGAACAAATCTGTACTACTCAAGGTTTTCAACACTAAATTTTCAGACATATAATTTCCCACATGTAAGATTTGCTCTCCTTGTTCCTGCATCTTCTTTTACATAATAATCTCTGGTTTACTTACTTCCTTGAAATGTATGAAAGTGGCTGTATGAGCTTACTTATGGCTTTTCTCTGAATTCACCATGTTTTCAGTTGTGGCTTTGTGCATTAACTGTCCTCCAATTATGAATTGCTGCTAAGTAGAGCTGCATTTGAAATTTGTATAGCGTGCTATCTCATTATTTGATTCCATGTCTTACCAAATACAGACAATTTCTGTGGTAGTTTTTTTAGGTGCCTCCTCAATCATATGATAGTTCAACTTTCATTTTTAAAAGTTTTCATTTTCCTGGATGCAGAATAAAACTTGAAGCCCTATATGTTTTAAAACTGAATGTTAATAAGAAAATAATTTTAATTCTTATTACTTTGCATCAGCATTTTGGTTTGGTTTGATGGGCTGTATTTTGATTCTGTATTGTGATTTTTTAACAATTTGGGCTTAGTATGATTTCAAGTTTTGACTGATGTTTCATCTTTGTCTGTGACTTTGTATCTTTTATTTGGTATTGATGTATCTTCTCTTATAAATAATGATTTAATTGATAGATTGATATGAATATCTAATTTGATAATAAATCAGAACTTATAAAACCTGAAAATGGAAAAATAGGAGATGGCTGCTGCTTATGATACTGCCATTATAAACTAAGATTCCCAGACAGGGTGGACAGCCTGCTTGAATATTCTGTCTTTATAGATACATAGCTGGAAATGGATAGAGAATAAAAAAATAATTCTCAAGCACTTCAAGCATTGTATGCTATCAAATAATGTATACTACATGTAAATCCTTACAGTGTTAACCTGTGCATCAAAATTAGTTATATTAATATTGGTATACTGACTGTCAACCAGATCTTGTTTCTGTGCAAAGATATCCAGTGAAAATGGAAGGTAAGCAGCAAGATTGACATCTTCAGCTAGGAAAAGCTACAAAACTGAAGGCATAACTTAGATGCCCAAATGCTGATATAATATAAAAATGCATGCAGTTATCTAAGTTGCTGCTGGATGACTCCAGAAATGTTTAGAAACTGTCTCTTTTTGTATGGATGAAACAGAATACATGGCCTGTGCATCAATATTAACAATACCTGAGCATCAGCAAGCTCAAATAGAGAGGAAATTTTGTTTTTATTTCATGCATGTAATCTTTCTATTTATTTATGGAGGGGAATGTGATAGTAATTGACATTAATCAGAAAACAAATACCACTATTGGCAAAGAAGATCTAGAAAATGCTTTGCTGTACCATGAGAATATGGAGTTTATTTATTCATAGTTATAAATACAGAATGTAAAGGCCACATACAAGTGAAATGAGGTGAAAGAATCCATGTGGATGACAGAGGAAAAATACTCTCAAAGCATATATATTTCTACATTTTAAAAAACTATAATAGAAACCTGACTATTTTACTTGTACTAGACTTTTCTTCTCATTTTCAAGCAACAGCTCAACTAGAAACTAAACAGGTGAGTGCATGTCTGATCTGTTTTTATAAATGCTTGACACTATTTAATTGTAATTTAATGATCATGACATTACTTTCTTTGATTTGAAATATGAGTTTAGATATGTAAACATGTCTCCACATTTACCTTAGCTAATACGATATGATCATTATTAAAGTACTTGGTAAAAATGGATGGCAAACCAGATTCTAGTCCATATTTACCATTTAAGTTGTGAAATGGCACTTACAAAGCATTTATTGTCTTCTCTTGACATTTGTTCAACAGAAACTGAAAGCAAGAGTGCCAGTCTTCTCTACTTGTGGATAAATGTGGAGATATGAAATAAATTAACCCTTAAAGATTCAGAGCATGTGGAAATGCAGAGCCTCAGTACATCAGGGCTTAACATCTCTAGGCTACAGGAAAGCAGGAATTCTGGATGGCTCTTAATAATGGCTACTGGCCCACAGAGTTAGCACTGGTAGTATCGAATTGGTTATAAGTATCTGTATCATGTGTTTTGCTAATGTTAGCTTTTCACAGAATCACAAAATCACAGAATTGTCTAGGTTGGAAAAGACCTTGAAGATCATCCAGTCCAACCACTGACCTAACACTGACAGTTCCCAACTTCATCATATCCCTCAGCACTATGTCAACCTGACTCAAACACCTCCAGGGATGGGGACTCCACCACCTCCTTGGGCAGCCCATTCCAACACCTAACAACCCCTTCTGTAAAGAAATGCTTCCTAATATCCAGTCTAAACTTTCCCTGGTGCAACTTGAGGCCATTCCCTTTTGTCCTGTCACTTATTACTTGGTTAAAGAGCCTCATCCCCAGCTCTCTGCAACCTCCTTTCAGGGAGCTGTAGAGGGCGATGAGGTCTCCCCTCAGCCTCCTCTTCTCCAGACTAAACACCCCCAGTTCCCTCAGCCGCTCCCCGTACGACCTGTGCTCCAGACCCTGCACCAGCTTCGTTGCCCTTCTCTGGACACGCTCGAGTCATTCAATGTCCTTTTTGTAGTGAGGGGCCCAAAACTGAACACAGGAATCGAGGGGCGGCCTCACCAGTGCCGAGGACAGGGGTCAGATCCCTTCCCTGTCCCTGCTGGCCACGCTATTGCTGACACAAGCCAGGATGCCATTGGCCTTCTTGGCCCCCTGGGCACACTGCTGGCTCCTGTTCAGCTGGCTGTCAATCACCTCCCCCAGGTCCCTCTCTGACTGGCAGCTCTCCAGCCACTCCTCTCCAAGCCTGTAGCGCTGCTGGGAGTTGTTGTGGCCCAAGGGCAGCCCCCGGCATTTGGCCTCATGGAAACTCCTCCAGTTGGCCTCAGCCCATGGCTCCAGCCTGTCCAGGTCTCTCTGCAGAGCCTCCCTACCCTCGAGCACATCAACGCTCCCACCCAGCTGGGTGTCATCTGCAAACTGACTGAGGGTGCACTCGATCCCCTCGTCTAGATCATCAATAAAGATGTTAAACAGGAGTGGCCCCAAAACCGAGCCCTGGGGGACACCACTCATGACCGGACACCAACTGGAATTAACTCCGTTCACCACAACTCTTCGGGCACGGGCATCCAGCCAGTCTTTTACCTAGCAAAGTGTGTGATCAACCAAGCCTCAAGCAGCCAGTTTTGCCAGGAGAATTCTGTGGGAAAAGGTGTCAAAGGCCTTACTGAAGTCAAAGTAGAAAACATCCACAGCCTTTCTCTCATCCAATAAGCAGGTCACCCTGTCATAGAAGGAGATCAGGTTTGTCAAGTAGGACCTGCCTTTCACAAACCGATGCTGATTGGACCTGAGCATCTGGTTGTCCCACATGTGTGGTGATACTCAGGATGAGCTGATCTATCAGTTTCCTGGGCACCGAAGTCAAGCTGACAGTCTTGTAATTTTCCAGATCATCCTTCCAACGCTTCTCATAGATGGGCGTCACATTGGCCAATTTACCATCTGTCAAGACCTCCCCAGTCAGCCAGGACTGCTGGTAAATGATGGAAAGTGGCTTGGCGAGCACTCCAGTCAGCTCCTTCAGCACCCTCGGGTGTATCTCATCCGGTCCCATAGACTTGTGTGTGTCTGTGTGATGCAGCAGGTCACTGACTGTCTCCTGGACTGCGGGGGGGTTGTTCTCCCAGTCTCTGTCTTCTGGCTGAGGAGGCTGGATTCCCTCAGTACAACTAGTCTTCTTATTAAAGACTGAGGCAAAGAAGGCATTAAGTACCTCAGCCTTCTCCTCATCACTTGTTACCATGTTTCCTCCTGCATCTAGCAGGGGATGGAGACACTCCCTGGTCTTTCTTTTGCTGTTGACATACTTAGAGAAACATTTCGTGTTGTCCTTGACTGCTGAAGTCAAATTAATTTCCAGCTGGGCCTTAGCCCTCCTGACTTCCACCCTGCATAGCCTCACAGCCTCTTTGTAATCACTGTGAGTGGCTAGCACCTTCTTCCAAAGGCTGTAAGCTCTACTTTTCTCCCTGAGTTCCAGCCAAAGCTCTCTGTTCAGACAGGGTGGTCTTCTCTGTCGCCGGCTTCTCTTAGAGCACCTGGGGATTGCCTGTTCCTGAGCCATTAACACTTTCTTCTCAAAGAGCGCCCAGCCTTCCTGGACTCCTATACCCTTCAGGACCATCTCCCAAGGGATTCTGTCAAGCAGGTGCCTAAACAAGACAAAGTCAGCCCTTTGGAAGTCCAGGGTGTCAGTTCTGCTTAGCCCTCTCCTGGCCTCTCTAAGAATAGAGAACTCCATTATTTCATGATCACTGTGCCCTAGTTGTCTTCCATCGGCCACATCATCCACCAGTCCTTCTCTGTTCACAAAGAGGAGATCCATCAGGGCACCTTCTCTGGTTGGTTCTCCCACCAGCTGCATCAGGAAGTTCTCTCCCACACTCCAAGAATTCATAAGACCATAGGTCCTTCTGATCAACACCATTAGAACATTCAATACCATTTCACACATTTAATAGTTATATATGAAGGCATTAAGTTTTCCATGTAAAGTTACTTTTTGGATGTGGATCTTGCATACTCAGTGAATTCTATATTGCCCACTTTTCATCCTACTGCACAAAATGGGAAGTACTATAGTATGTGCTTTTTGCAGAATGGTTCCCTTTGTTGCCATTAATACATACTAAATTTTTGGTAAAATCCAGTATTTTTTGTCTTGGTGGTTTTTCCACCCCATGCAGAATTCATCTTAGTTTTTCTCTAAAATCTACAGGGCTTACCTCTACCTTCTAATATTCTTGTGATGTTAACTTGCAGTATACATGCTGGATTTGTTGTTTTTTAATAAGGACTATGAACCCATGTTCATACTGCAAACTTGATTAAAAAACAATTAATCAAACAAACAAACAAACAAACTGTTAAATGTTTCCTGCACTAAAAAATAAGTAGAGTTAGTGTGAAGTCCAATCCATTTCCTCATCAGTCACTAAATGACAAACAATTCCAGTGTTTAGTTACTATCAGGTGGTCAGCCAATATAAGGTAAGTCAAGACCTTTGTTGGCAGGTGAAGTCAGCTCCAGCACTGTTGCTGGTATTAACTTTATTAAATTCATATATGTAAGTGACTTTTTATATACTAAAGTCCATAAAAAAGTGACTCTTCCTTAAAGTATAAATAAAGTTTACTCTGACTAGCTTGTTTAGAAATTGTAGATAAGTAAAACTCCATGAGATGTATTTCCTACATACTGCAAGATGTTTTGTTCTGTTTTCCACTCAAAATATCATGTGTTCATGTATCTGCATATCAGCCACCAAGTACTAATCTAAAAAAAAGTTATCTTTCAGCCCTGCAAACCACAAGTACCTTTGATCACACTTTGTTTCCAAAAAGTTAATACTGTATGTAGGCATTCACAATAATTGATATATTATGGATCTTGTAACTCCTCCAATACACCAGTTGAACACTTTTTTATGCTTTGGCATACAATATACTATATTTGATCTGAACCCTGACTAAATACGGCACAACTTCCATGTTCCTTAGTGTCTACATTCCCAATTCACTCAGTCTTTCCTCAGGTTTTATGTCTCTAGAGTTTAAAACAACAGGATTATTAGTTTGAAACAATAGGATTATTACTGCTACATCAGTGTACTTACTGTATGCATATAAAAGAATTTTGAAGAGCTTCAAACTAAAGTGAGAAAACTGTACAGCTTTAAAAGTTTGAGGAGGAATACTGAATTGTGTCAAAGTATACCTCCACAGTTTCAGCCTAGGACTACACAGACAGGATGTTCATGTAGGAAAAAAGATAAAGAGGCTCAAGGTATGTTACCAGAAAGGAGCGGAGGCAGAAATAATGATCTTCTGGTGCCCTCCCATTGTTAGTTTTCTGATCAGTTGTGGAGAGTGTTGATGTGAGCAGATAGGTCCATTTAAAGCAAGGAAATATACAGCTTTGTAACTTGAATCATTGTGAAGATATGATATGACATAACTTGATAGAAATTGTTCAGACTGAAAAAAAAAAATGGCAAGGGCTTGGAACATCATTCCCGTAAGAAGAAGGTATTTTCATTATAATTACCATGGACAGTATTACCATGACAGTAGTACTGTAAGAAGAAGGTATTTTCTTTATAATTACCATGGACAGTATTACAGTATTACAGAAAAATTTGACATGTTACTAACCTCCAATCTCAGTATCAGATGAGGGTAGCTGTGGTACCGACAAGCTTGTCCTTTCATCCCCACTTCTACTTCCTTTCATTTCTTTCTTTCAGGTATGCTGTTCAGGCTAGAGAAAGAAAAATGTATTTCAAGATTATTTTGAAACTGAAGAGAACAATAGGACTTTAATGGAAAGAACAATATTTAGATAGAAAAACAATATTTATATAAACATTTAAGAGTATACAGCTATGTCTTTATCAAACAATAAATTACAATAAAAGTGTGATTAAATACACTCAGTATTATCTCAAGCCCCTTGAATAATGCAACAGCCTCTTGTCAGCATAGCAGTTGCTCTGTCATTATTCTCACTCTAGGCAGTTTCTGGACAGTGATGAAATATGCTTTCTTAACTGAGTAAGAGATCCACGAGTTCTGAAATTATTTGATAAAGCAAGCTTCCTTTTGCTGTCATTGTAACTTGAAATCCCTTCCCGTTACTTTTTTCCCAAGAGTCATAGAAGACGTCTGGAATAATTAGCCTTTCCTCCACTGGTTCTTGAAGCAGAACATAATTTTAAGGTTGCAGATGCAACTAGAATTTTAAGCTAGTTCCCTCTGTAGGCAGTGATGCATGGTCTTTCAAATGGATGACTCCTGTCTTTTAAGATAGCTGTTTAGGATAACTGGCATGTAGCACTCCCATTTCTCTACACTGACAAGCCTGGATGACTAGTATAGGCCAGCTACAGTTTTAGACTGCTACAGTTGGACCATGTTAACTCCATTCTCAGGAATTAGACTGCCGTTAGTTATTCTTCCCAAGCCCCTTTCCCTCCAGAAATGTTTTGATTAGATGGAAGGCAAAAACAAATTGTGTATGTCTTCATATCGTATTTTTGGAAGACAATAAAACTTTTTTGTTCCAAAGTATCTACCATTGGTATGACTGTGTCACTGGGGACTAGTCTGACATTGTGAGGAACATCAAGCCAAGGTTTAGCCACTGGATAATCACCCCAGTGATTGTATAATGAATCTGAAGCACAGCAACAGAAGAGGATGGATGACTTGACAGTGCTGCCAGCAGTCAGACATGCCAATGAGATAGAAGGAGACATGAAGGAAAGAAAGATATTAAGAATGGAAGGCAAAGAGATTGAGGAGAATCACAAAAAGACCATAAAATTCTGCTTCCAGAAGATCTCTAACATGATTATGAAATGATTGGGTAAGGCACAGATTTTTCACAGGACGTGCTTAAGAGAGAATGCAGTTAGAAGAGGGAAACCTCAGTAATATAAACATCTGTGGTTTTGTTTCTGCATAATCATGGACTACAAAATATGCAAGCAATATTTTGGAAAGGGAGAACTAGCAAATGAGCCACAAACCAACAAACCATTAGCAACACAGACTTCATTCTATCTTTATTCAAGGCTCTGAAAGAAGAGCAGATGCAGTATAATAATGCTCATAAGAGCCCCTAGTTACAAGGTTTTATCCTATATCTGATGCTTACACAAAACTGACAAGAGTTTAGTGTAACTGTATACCCACTTTTCTAGATGAAGTGAATTTAAATGGAAGTGAAGAGAAAGGAGATTTTATTTCCCTAGTAAGTAAAAAATATTAGAGTTGAATACAAAGACAGTGGGCTCAATGTACCATACAACAGTCCAAATTTGTCATGCCACCTGATTATTCAACCTGATTATAGTCACCAGGCAGCTTGCACATGTGACTTAAAATAGCATCTCTAATGTCTTTGTAGTAACAGACCATGTCAGGAAGAAATTCAGTTGGTTGTTTGTATGTAAACGACAATTTTGTAGCCCATAATTCATAACATCCTAAATTTAGGAAGGTGATCCACCCTCCCTAAAGATCATAAGCATCATGATGTACTCACCATGACCCAATCAAATGAAAGACAGCAATAATGCTACAGTTCAGATGAGTCAATTAGAAATGCCATCTTGCTAGAGGGCACCTTTCACCACACTCTGCATTGCTCAGAAAGCAGTTCAATTAGACAGATAACACAGTCCAAACAGAAAATTTCCCAGCTGTTCAGTTTAAAGACCAAGTTTAAAATTCATGTGCATCTTAAGTTTGATTATACATGGATTTCTGCTGAAAGGCATAAAAGTTTTTTAAATAAATATTTCAGTGATATTAATTTCTTTCAGACAGAAAGGACAACATAGAAGGAACCATGAAACTGAAGGTAAGAGAATTTAAAATTAATTGGTTTAGACAGAAGTTTTATGGGAAGGAATGGAAACAAAAAAAATTCTTTTCCATTCTTGTTAATAGGATATTGCTGCTTCCAGCTGGTTGCAACTTTTTTGGCCTTTGGTCTTATGAAATGGTATAAATGACACTAGCCGAAGTTGAAAGGTCTTTTAAAAAGGAGTCAGTAACCTTACAGCATGATAAGATGAGAGAAAAGCACATTTCAGGGCTTTTGTGTGTTTTGTAATGTGTGAAACAACTATAGTTATGAAGCTTTCATTTTGATGTAACTCTTGAAAAAAATGTACTGATGTTTGAGTCTATTATCACCCTGTTGGGCTCTCACTTGTAATAGTTTGCAAACACTCAATGTAAGTGAATATATGTAGAAAACCTTCAGAGTGACCATTCCCGTGACTTGAAGGGTAGAGGTAGATGATGATAACTTTCAAAAAATTTTATTATATAATGTCTGATACCTTTCTGTATGTTTAACATGCTTTATTATTCCAACTATTTTTCTTCTAAAGTTGTTTCCTAATAAACCCATTTTATAAAAATACTGGTATAAATAAGCAAGCATGATACATGATAGTAGATTATTATCAGCCTAACCGAGCATGCATTCTCATAAAAGCCAGAGGCATCCTGAAAGAACATTTATTTCTTCACAAATGTCTGAAACCAGCTATCAATAAAGAGATAATGCCAGAAAGAAAGTAATTCTCAACATTTTAAAGATTCCAAAAGTAATAAGGGTATTTATACCATCACAATAAACCAGTTGCAATACTTATTAGGACATTACATTGCCATTGCCTTTACTATTAGTAAAAAGTTTTCAGATGATCCCTATAGGAAAGAAGATTTCTGTTGCAACAGTCACTGTGTGGGTATGGTAGTGTATATGCTACTACCTTAATTTCAGTCACTTACTGCTTAATGTCAGTCACTTCTGACAGAGAGCTGGAAGTATCAAAAATATGTAAGTTCTTATGGTTTTCATAAAAATAGGTACTTGGGAAGAGAAGACCATATTAATCTAAAGAAAAGAAAGGCTTCAGCATGAACTCAGACCGTCATAAAGTCCAGGGAATGCAGAGGGGAAAGAGGTATATGTACCACTGGGAAAAAAACAAACCAAACACTCTCGGTAAGGGCTCTCAATTCGCTGCCAGTTACAAACTTGTCAGTAAGATAATTCAGTTTACCTGATTTAGACAACTTATTTCCATCTACAGCTTAGGTAAATGTTACCTTGCCAGCACTGGCCATCTGAAAGTTATTTATTTATCCCAAACTAGTCATAAAGGCTACATCTGTAGTGCTGAATGAAGCAGGGCTAGGGACATGCCCTGAGAATGAATAGCATTGTATAGCCATGACTAATAGCACTGTTGGCTCTCCAGGAAACTTAGGTATTTGTTTGAGAAGGACTGCTTCTACAAACACATGAAACTTAGGTGTAAGGAATCTAATAAAGATGGATGGAGTTCTGCTTCAGAATTTAAATTATTTTGGTGCTCAGTGAACAACTTTAATTAATTACATCTGCATCTTATACAGTGGATTTGGCTGGGGGAAAAAAAAAAAAAAAAAAAAAAAAAAAGTTGTAACAATCTAAGGCACTTCCAGGAACAGAGTAAAGAGTTAAGTAGTGTGGGTAGGTAGGTATCCAGTGTTTGAGCTCACTCTCTGACAATCTTACAATTTCACAGTAGGGTATCTAGAGTCAGTGGAGCTACTGGGTATCTCCAGAGGGTGAGATGAATTATCCTCAGAAAGACTTACCTCTGCTGTTGATCATAGTTGAAATGTAAGCAATAAGCTTAGACTAGACAATCAGCTTTTAAACAGTTTAAATTAGGTATGATTAATCCCATTCTGTAAGCTACTGAACTGCTCTCAGGGTACCTGAGTTCCTTGTACAGTCAATGAGGAAGGCTAGGTTTTTCTGAAGATACCATAAGGAAATCCAATTAGCTTAACTTTGCCTGTTAAACTGAAGCAGGCAGAATCACCCTCTTGAGGCCTTTACATGAAACAAACTCTTACTATTGACTATCCAGGAAACTTAAGCACTTATTTTAGAAAGATTGCTTCAGCAAACTCAGGGCATTTAGGTGTAAGGTGTCTGATAAAGATGGACAGATTTCTCTTTCAGACTTCATTAGTTCTGGTGCTCACTGAAGAACCTTATAATCATTAGAGCTATTAAAGTTTAATATATAATATTAAAATTGATGTTTACACGGTAATTTTTTACCACCTGTTACTACAATGGCAGAAGATCAAAAAATTACAAAAGGCATGCAGGAGGAGACAAAACATTCCAAAATGTCCAATTTTTCACCCATATTATAAACATAATTGTCTTGTTAACCCTAACGACTTCTCTAAATTGAGGAACATAGAACCACTTCTCAGCTAGCAGATCTATGTGTATAATCCAGCTGCTTCCTTATTGGATGACAGCAATTATGCCCTTTGGATGAGTAGAGAAGAAGATGTGGTATATTCAAGAAGGCCGCTTGCTTGACACACCTTCTTCATAGTTTAGGCTGTGAAGATTTAAACAAAAGTTTAAGGATGTCTCACACACACACACACACAGATATAAATACTTCTTTAGGTACATTCATAAAATGTTATAGGAGTTTTGAAAACATCTTGTCAACTGGAAGTCATTTAAGATAGTAACAATGTGTGAATAAATAATACAGTAGGAATTAAACAACCTTCCTGAAAGTAGGATAGTAGGATGAGGCCTACTTGATGATATGCTCTGAACAGCAGGCTAAGTCAGGCTGAAAATAAAAAAAAAAAAAAAAAAAAAAAAGAGAGAGAGAGGATACGTTTGTACCAAAGCGAAATAAAACCGCTCAAGTCTGCAGCACTGTGGAGGCTTAGGAGAAATGGCAGTGTTTTCCCATCCCTGGAGAAGCTTGGAACTAATTCCAAAAGGCAATACTCTGGGATGGATTGTAGCTGAATCTTTTCCTCAGTTTTTATGGCTAACATACACATTAGAAGATCCCTATGGACAAGAATGAGCAGACTTTAATTTTAAGGCATATTCTAAATTTGCCCTTTATTTGTTTGTTTGTTTGTTTGTTTATATGGCTTTTGGAACTTTGTTCCCAATTCGTTCACTGAGCCTTGTCTGCAACCTTAAGCAGAATCTCAGATGACAAACAGGTCACAAGCACTCCTATTAAAGTCATGCTCTGTTATTTGGTCATCCTCTGACTACTAATCATCATGGGCAAGCCCTGAGGCTACATCTATATGAATAAATAGAAAGGACAAGGGCTGACCTACTGGCCCTGATGGCAGTGGCAAACACACCCGTAAAGCTAGAATCATTTCTCATTCTCAGAGAGGACGGCCTCTTACTTACTGCCTAGCAGAGAACAGTCTCTGTCCAGTGGTATTTCCTAGACAGCACCTAAATATTGTATTGACAGAGCCTTAGTTAGCAAGGACCAAAAGTGGAGGAGCTTATGTGCTGGCAAATCACACTGTACAGGAGATCGCATACTAATAGCACTTAAGCATCTGCTATATGTTCTCACCCTGTTTACTAGTACTGTAGACAAAGCAGCAGGGTCCAGTAGTGATTCAGGGGATAGCATTCTTAACAATTCTGGTTCCTTAATTTCCTTATTACAGCATTTGTCTCTGTTGTGTAATAGAACTTCTCCATACTAGGATCTAAGAAGTAGAGCTAAAATAAAAAATGTCAATACCGTCCACTTCCCCCTGAATACTTTAGGGTTCCTTCCAAGTCTGTTTTTAACTCCATCTCCTTCCTCCAAATGCATGCTACAAAAAAATAGAGGGAAATGGCAACCTTTAACATAGTCACTATTTCCAATATCAAACCAAAACCAAGCTCCAAAAAAGAATAGCAGTGGAGTTACATAGAAATTCCCACTTAAAACATGTAAAAAAGAACGGCTTTATTAATTAGTAGTATTGAGAAAAAAAACCCCACATATTAAATTACATTACATTATAGATAGCTGTATTCTTAAAATATTCAGAATAACCAATTACTTTGGTTAATAATATACAACATATTACTTGTCTTAGCTATGGTATGTCACAAAATACCTAAAATATTTTAAAGTATTCACAAGTGACTGCATTCATCAAATTCTACACTTTAGGAAAAAAATAATGAAATACACAGAAGAACAGGCATGTTTGGAAATGGATCTATGTTTTCAACACTATATTTTCAGCAGTGCAATTTTTGGCTGGAAACCAAGAATCAAGAGTTTGAGCTCATCATGGGTTTTTAAAGAATCTGGTTCAGATGAGCTGCCACTGTCAATGCTGTCTGAAGGCTGAGATTCTAACTCACAAAGCAGGATTTCATCTTACTCAACGTTTATATAAGGATTCAGTAGCTTGCTTTTTCAACCTATAATGTCCGGGATCTCTCTTTTACTCATTGGAAAGGAATAGGTAACAAATAATTCAACTGGAATTCAGTTTTAGTTGGCAAAGTTTTGTCTGTTCTGTTATGTCATATACACAATACTTCTTCTAATAAGCTCAAGTATCCTTAACAGATATGTATGATACTAGGCTGTTAATTCCTCAGCCAAAACTATTTACTAGTGACACTGTGTAAAATTCAAGCAGTCTGAAGTGAAACTAAGTAAAACTCATCCATGTAGTTTTTGGTTTCTGGACAACCATTTGTTTAAGAAAGAGAGAAATTTTAGGGTAAGCGAAGTAAGTAGGTGCAAAGCCAGCCAAAATGAAATTACTTTTCCAAACAGACATAGCAACAGTCACTGCACATACTTTGTCAGTTCTATAATTATGCTTTCTAAAAATAGGATATCTAGCAAGTTAAATAATAGTTTTTTGAAAGTATCTATTGGCAATATTTTGATAAAGATGTCACTGGAAGATGACAGTGCTACTGAAAATTTTAGAGCTGCAAGGGTGGGAAATTAAAGGCTCAGCCTTGATCAGATATATTTATTTATCTATGAGAATATTATTAATGTATTAATCATTGTTTCAAACTGATATCTGATGGATCACTCCATGCCTGCTATGACTATCTCTATAGTAGATTTCAGTCTATAATCACCCAATATTGAAGGTTTTTCCACCAGGGGAAATATTAACAGAATGGATGTATTGTAAAACAAAGACTGAAACAGCTTCTCATGCTGATCATTGGATAGCTGAACATGATTAGTGAGTCTCCTAAAAATTTGAAGGACCAGAAAAAAACATTCAAAAGATGAATGCTTATCTGAACCTTTTGTGTCCAGAAGTCTGGGCTTGAGATTTTGTTGAAGTAATTCTGATGTAAAATGGATAAAACAGAAGAGCAGAGCAAGACAATGCAGTCAGAACCTCAGACATGGAAATAGCTGTGAGGAGACAGTAGAAAAGGGAATAATGTGAAAACAGAATAGAATATTTTAGTTGGAAGTGACCTACAACGATCAGGTAGTCCAACTGCCCCTCAGAATTTCCCTGGTCATCAGGCTGATGGATGTTTAATTTGAAAAGTTAGATTTATTTTACTGAAGATTTCTCTCTTCCTTCCATACTACTATAGAAACATGGAAATAGGTCTATATGATCTGTTTAAAATTAGTTGTGTTAGAATGTCATGTGACATTAATGCTTTTTTTTTCTTTTTTTTTTAAAGCCAATAAGCATTTTACTAGGGTGGGGTTTTTAGGTTTTGGTGAAGTAGATGCCTTAATATATCTTCACATTTACATAAAATGAAATCTTCTGTTAAATTTTTTATTTTCAGGCTTCTTTTTCTACAAGGAATTGTATTTTGTTGATGTACAAGTGGATGCTCACTCTTCACAAAAGCTTATATATATGTAATCCTTCTTTACCTTAACAGTCTGTAATAGCTTTGTTCATATTTTCTAGCTTTGCCTACAAGATAAAGCTATAAGGTAAAATTCTGTAAACGGCTATATCTGTCAGTTTTACTGATCAGATATACCTTAAAATTACAGACTGTGAGTGCTGTACTGTTTTTATATATATGTTTCTGAGGTAGTGACGACATCTTTCAAGCACAGAGAAGCCCCAGGTAAAAGCAGCTTTTGAAAGTGCTTTTGTTACACTATGTCCTTCCCAAGCTCAATATTTAGTATAACACACACTCAAATACTAGATCATATAGCACAGTTCCACTTACATACACAGATCTTCCTATATGAATTTTGGTTTCCACGCATGCATTCGTTCTCTTGATGTGATGAAGAATTTAATTTGAAACACACAGACACCCATAGAAATTACTTTACAGTATCTGTAAATATTTCAGAACAACTGTTGAAAATTACAGAGGAAAAAGCAAGCAAAAAAAAAAAAGGCTAATATTCAGTAATCCAAGGTACTTTAGATAAAAGTAATGGTGGTGTATTTTCACAGTAATTTAGGCTTCAATAGACTTAATTCAAATGATGGTGAAACTGTTACATGTCAAAACACATAATCCAATAAATATAGCTTTATAGGAATGCAGGCAAAAATCTACTCTACTGATTAGATACAAGGCAATGCACTAAAGGACAGATGGGTGACAAAGGGTAGGATGCGTGTCAGTCATTGCTTTTGCAGTAAGTGGAAAGAAACAGGTGATTCTTTGGTGTAATTTATCACACATTAATAAAGAAACCTAAAGCTGGGCAGCTGAATTGTACCCCAAAAGTTCTCTCCTCTGATTACAGGGAGAGCCTAGGATGACTAGCTCAGGTGCAGTTGTTTACAAGAGTGATGTCTAAAATCTGCTGAGAGAAATTTTACCCTAAAAGTCACTATGGAATGAAGCTTCATCATAAAAAATTTGAAAACATTATGAAGGTTTCAAATGAAACCTGAACTTACTGATTTAGATATTAATTTAACATGAAAAGTAACCTATTCATGGAAAGAATAGTGTGTCTTCCAGTTTTAATTTTAAAAAGCAGTCATGTGAGCTGGTACTATTTCCACCTGTTTTGAAAGTAATGCATATAATGTATGGAGTGTAATCATGCTCTCCATGTGGCTTGATAAACTTGGGGCATTAACTTCTTTTTATTTATACAATTAACAACGCAATGCATTTCTCCAAATATGTATTTTTTCTAAAATTCCTTTCTTAATTATCACTTTGTCCACATAATGAATAAAGACTGTTTTGTTAATATTTGTAAGCACCACCTTCCTGTCTTAATACATACATAACACAGTCTGTAAAATTACTTCTACCATTTAAAAATTGTTTATATTCTGAAGAGATCCAACATTATACTTCCCATTAAACTTAATTTCTTCCATATTTATATGTATACATTGTCTTTTAGTAAACCCATAAGGTGGTGTTTGTTTTATTAATTTCATAAACTTTAAACATAAGGCCTTTGGCACATTGTGAAATATGAAGAATAACTGGCACATTCTGAAACATGAAGAACAACCCTTTGATTATTAGAAAGCTCTTCAAAATTTAATATATGACTGGATATTGCAATTATTAAGTAACTACTGAAACATTTCTAAAATAAAACCACTCTGTTGTCTCAAAAACATACTCCCATATAAAAAAAAAGTAGAATCCATCATTAATAGTAAAAATTTCCATTTGGTGTAACTGGGAAAGTGATCACTGTCCAAATGTCATTAAAAACACCTGTCTAAGGCTACTTACAGGTCAGCTGTGTTTAATTACAGAATTACTCAACTCTATTCTCCATTATAAAAGTTATATGTTGACTTGATCATTCATGTGTTGGTATTTCCTTATCACTTTGAAAAGCTGAAAAAAAATTATCCATATGAACCATTAAACCTTATTTAAATTTGTTTTCAGATGCTTGTGGAAATCTTTAAATATCAAGAGGTACATCTACAGTATCAAACGGCATACCCCCTGAGCTCTCATCTCCTCATCCTTCACAGTGTAAACGTTACCTCATTTATGGGCTTTCTTCTGGGGGGAAAAAAAAAAAAATCCAGTTTCTTCTGAAATAAAGCCAGATACAGTTTTGGGGATAGTTCACACACACTGTCAGTTCTAATGTTTTTCAGGTGTAACACTATATGGCTCTTAGTAGAAAACTTTGTAGACTACTTGTGCATGCATGCAAATGCATATCCACACCAGAGGTTTGATAAACCAAATCTGTACAAGGCAAAATCAGAACTGGTTATTCATTACCACAACCCTAAGAAAACCAGAACTTTCCATTGGTTTATGCTGGAAAAAATAAAAAATGGCCTTTATCCTGTAAAGGACTTTATAACTATTTACTATGCTCCCTTTTTCATCTTGAGCTTGAGCTGCCATATGCCTGTCTCGGTGAAGTTGGAAACAGCTGGTGAAATCCCCATGGAGGATGGCACAGACCCGTTCTGGTGTTCGCATCTCATTCCCACGTGTTGCTGTGCTAGGCTTGTTGCTAGTGTGTGCACTGTCTACAATTATAATAGCTCAAAAGGGAAGTCAGACTGATAAAAGCTTCTACGAGGGCTTCTAAAGGTTTGAGGGGGATGGACCCCACCACCTGCAAAGGAAGAACCACCCCCTGGCTGACTGCAGAGGCTGTATGAATGGGACCCCAACCCTTCCACCCTCTGTCATTCTCTGATGCTACTCTGTGCTCTCAGATATTCCCATATTTCTCCATTTGTGGAGTGACATGATGTCTTTCCTCAAAAATACTTACATGACTAATAGCGCTTGAATAAAATCTGCATTTTTTTGTGCTTCGGTGCAGCCTGTAGAATAGTATTAAGGTCAATAAGGTGAAGAAAAATTCACTCATATTACTTTTTTCTATTACCACTTTGCTTTCAGAGAGGATTGGGAATTGCCATCACATCCACGGGTAAGGAATCCCCATAGGCCATTCTTCACCTCTTAGAAGTGTGTTAGTGCATGTTTCTTGCTTAGTTATCTTACATATTGGAAAGGAACTTCTGTAGGTAGTATCTACTTCCTCAGGAAAACCTGATATTCATGATCTTCCATGGAAGAAGCTGACAGACTAAGCCACAGCACTCCTGGTGGAAGCCATCTGAGGGCTCATAGCAGAGAAATGATGTAGTAAACAATGTTTAGTAAACAATTGTTTAATAGTAAACTTTATTTACCATGAGATCTGATGTAGGATGAGTTCATTTTTACTCCCAACCATTCCAATTAACACAAAGACACTAATCCTAAAAAAAATTTTCAGGTATCTTGATGTTGAAGAAAAAAATATTGTATGCTGTGTTAAATCCCTTATGTTAATGAGCTTTTTGAGGAATGACAAAAAAGATATTCTAAGTTATAGACTTAATTTGTAAGGTAATTTTTTATTAACACCTTTAAGTGTATGTATAGTCCATGACTATTGAATCATAAACAGATAACTTCTCAGATCAAATCTTTGTTACTTCAATCATAAACTCTCACACTTTTGGATCTTACGAAAAAGGACCCTTTTTCTTGGCTAAAATGCAGCAAACTTGGGATCCTCACTTCATGTATTGACCATTATTTATTGATCAGTAATGATTTGATAAAAACACCCTACTTTCTTACTGTCACTGTTAAACACCATCTGCAAAAAATGTAAGTTTTTAGCTGCCTACCCTTTCCTTCCATGCTAAATACTGCAGTTGGATATTTTTCATTGTAGATGCCGAAAGTAATGCTTCAAATTTCTACTTTTAACTCAAGCTACAGTTTCAGAGGAAACTGAAACTTAATTTTGCTTCATAAGATGAAAAGCATGAAAAAAACACACCTTTCAGGATTAAACTGGATTTTTTTTATTAGCTTTTTTGTTGTTCAAGATTCGTACCTGCTTCTGGAGCAGACAGCTTAAATATAGTCAAGTGTATAATCACAATTGAATTAATTTTGTGGTTTATATGGCATCTTGACAAATTAGGCTCTCTAGTCAGGAGTTAATAGTTGCCTTTCTCATCAGTAGTGCTGGTCCTTGGTGATACTGAGGTAAAATTTCTGTGTTGTCTAGATTCAGATTTATTATTTGATTACTCCCAGTATATATTGAGATCTACATCTTGCAAACAGGAGGCATAACATAACACCTACTTCACAGAATTATTGTCTTTTAACAGCATGTGATGTCTAAGGCAAAGTTATGGTCTTTTTAATACTAAGATTTAAAGTGCTTTAAAAATCCTACCCATACCTATCTAGCCAAAAGATTCAAAATAGGTCAACTAATTTATTTCATTAGTTGCAGGACAGGGATGCTTATAAGCCAGTAACTCCTGTGTTAAGGTTTATCTCAAAATAATTTTCCTCCACATAGAAAAAAAAAAGGAATGCTTCATCTCATTCACCCAGATATAAATACATTTACAAATTCTGGGAAACACAGCAGTAGTGTGCAACAGTAGTAAACCATGTGTTATACTGTATACTTTGTACAACAAAAATACAAAAGCTTGTTGGTAAATTACAGTAGATGTTTGTGCTTTTCTGTATATTCTTATTTTGTGTAGAAAGACAGAATTGTCAAACTTGAAAAGCATACAAATCATGGAGTCACTAAACACTGGTTGGAAGAGGTTTCTGGAGATCATCGAGTCCAATCTCCTGCTTGTAACAGGACTCTTAACACCACTCCCAGGTGTTAACCCTCCAAGGACAGATTCATTGATGTCACTGGAAACTTCTAGTCTTGAAAAACCCTCCTGACTTTTTTGCCCCCTCATGTCCACACTGAACCTCCCAAGAATAAATGTGTAGTATTTGCCCATGCTTTACATCACCTGGCACTATGGCCATCTTTGTAATGGCCTTTCACACAGCAATCACTAGGTGCCTCCTTAGCCTCCTCTTCCCACGGCCACAGAAGCCCGGTCCCTCAATCCCTTTTTTGTAGGGTATGTTTTAGGCCCCGACCATCTCAGTCACACATGACTGAACCAGTTTTGCTTGCAACTGGGGGGGCCTGACACTGACTGTCGTATGCCAGCTCCTGCCTACCAGTGGCAAGTAGAGGGGAACAGTAACTCCCCTCAATCTGTTGGCCAACCTCGTCATCATGGAGCCTAGTATGTGGTCGGCCTGTGAAAACATGTTCTGGGCTCACGTTAGCCACAGCATCTGCCATAACAGCCAGTGCTTCCTCGGAGGCCAGGCCCGGGCTAGTTGCCTTGTGCGGAGACCTTGGTCCTTCCACAGACGGGGAAAGGAACCCAAGCGGTTTCTGTCGGCCCCACCACTCTTGGGAGCTTTCTGGCCTGTGCTCTAACACGGAACAACTAATTACTCTGGCAGCACTACCAGATGGGAAATATGTAAGCGATTACTGTTTGAAAGTAAGAGTTCTTTGTTCTCGAAACTGAAAGCAGCGTGATGTGAGGACAGGGGCAAGCAGCGCAGTTACGGAGCGCACGGGCTCTCCCTGCTGAGGCCGGGGTCTGACTCGCTTTTGCCTTCCCAGGGCCCTCACCTGCCCAGGGAAAGTGTCTGGGAGACGCCGCCGCTGCTGACCTCGCGGCCCTTTTCCGCCGCCACAGCACCCCCGCCCGACTCCCGCTCCCCGGCCCTCACGGGCCGACACCGACAGCGGGCGAGACGCGCCTCCACGCCGAATCCAGCGGCGGCCCCGACACCCCCCAGCCCCGCTTCGGCCCGGCCCCGCCGCCG
>NW_020799091.1:52519310-52522693 GCF_003259725.1 Athene cunicularia | reverse complement strand
AGCGCCGGGGAAGAGGCCGGGGCGCCCGGTCCGTCCGCTCGGCCCCACCCCGGGCGGCGGGGAGGGCACCGGGCGGCAGGGACGTGCCCGTTACGGGACTGCGGTAACGGATCGTTTCCTCCCGCCGCCGCCAGCGAGCGAAAGGATGCGAGGGCAGCCAGGCTTCCCTCGGAAGAAACGGCTCAAAGGGAATCAAGGGAATTAGATGAAATCAAAGGAATCAAGCCAGAAGGGAATTTTGTCAGCGAATTGTGATTGTCAGTAATCCCAGACTCAAACTGCTGTCAGCAAAATGAAAATCTGTAGCGGTTTTATATCTAAATTGGTTGACACTTCACATAAGCACTGGTCTGTTACTTCTATTTATTTGTTTCAGGAAACGTGTCCTGTATTATTTAAAGAGGGGAGTAGTGTATTGTGTACTGCCTCTTTAAAATGTTATGTGTAAAGTTTCGTTGCTAGGTCCCTTTTTTTTTCTTAAGGATACCAGATGTAGGGAAAAAAAGCAGTTTATGTTCCAACAAGTCTACAGAGTGGATGTACATTTCTAGCTGTTAGCAAAACATTTGCTAATTACAATACTTATTCCTTCGTGCTCTTTAAAACATTGATATCTTGCAGAGCGTGCTTTTCGTTTAAGTGTAACCCAACATTACAGTATCAGTGCTATTTTTCAAAGCAACAATTCGGTAAATGTTGAAAATGCAACTGAGTTCACCAAATACCTAATCGAAATTGGGAAGAGCAAGTTTTGTTTTTGTTTTCCCTATTTCAAAGCTAGAGAAAGTGACATCTGAGTCGTGAACAGATGGCATAAATCAGTCAACACAAATCCTGCCTAACGTTGGTGTTACCATATAGTACTTTACTCAAATTAACATTAATTTTGGACACCAAAATGATTTTTAAGGAAGTTCATTGAAGTAATTTCGTCCAAGTGGTGTATTGCTTATTACAAACTTTTATTTTTGGAGTGGTTTGGATAAACAAACATTTTAAAACTCATTTATCATCCTTAAATAGATGGAACAGTTTTGTTTTATTTATCAAACTCAGGGTTTAAATAAAGCTTCTGGTAACCATCTGATAAGTACTATCTAATGGATTATTTCTGTTCTTCCTATTACACACTGGGCAGACTGGTCTATCTTTACCTTTGGTCTAATTGGTTTTTTAGCCCTATTTAGTCTATCTTGCCTTTTCAGTAGCGTATCAATCAGTCTTTCGCCTATTTTTTCCCCTTGCCAACCCACCCTCTGCCCACATGCATGGGAAAGGGGAAAATTGCCTCATGTATTCTTGTTCTCACAGCAGGCGAGTAGGAGGTGTTTTATGATACCTTATTCCTCTGTAATAGGGAAGCCACAGATTTGCCCTACTACCTACACTTACTTAAATCTCTTTTTAATCCAGAAATCTGTGTATACAATTTAGGGAAAAGCTAGTTTTCAAGAAAGTAAACAAAATGTGTAATTTTGGTTGGGATCTAGTTTGTGTATACTTACTGATTTAAGGTTATGTTTCCCCCTTTTTTCATAAACCCTTGAGAATGACTGGAGTAAAGGCTCATCATGATTTGTTTTATTCCCATACAAGCTGCTGATGTGGTGTGAAAGAGCTTATAGACCTTTCTCAAACTTCAGGATGGGGGAGGAAACACAGCTTTCACTGTCCATGGGGGCACAGCTTATTTTAACGCCCTTTTGCCGTGCAAAGCAGTACTTCTTCACCTCCTGGGAACCCAAGGAAGCCAAAAGTCACCCTTTACTCCAGCTCCTGGAGCTTTGTAATCACAACCACAATCTGCCCTATGCTCCCCGATAGCCCCAGCTCACATTTCTCATGCTGCTACCATTGCTGCCAGCTATCCTGTTTTTATTACCAGTCACAAGCTACTTGCTCTTTTCAGTTATTGTGAGCAGACCCCAGGGCTTCCGCTTTCCCACCGATCCTGGAGAACGAGGCTGCTTCTCGCTGGCTTTCTCTCTCAAGCTCATGGTACAGTTTCCCATGGGGTGACCCAGTAGCCTTTCCATACTTGCTTTTAAGGCACCTCCCAGGAAAACAGTTACTGACTGAAATTCCCTCTGACGAAGGCAGGTCAGCACCACAGGTCCTCCATTTCCCTGGTGGGTGATATAACCATGAGCATCTCCCCCACCAGTGCTCCTGCTTTTCTTACACTGCACCCTGGAAAAAGGATTTTGCCTCCTGAATAAAGAGAAGTGCTGGGGTCAGGACTTTTTTCGGTTGCACTTCTGCTCCTAACATCTGCTGGCCTGCTTTGGGAAACTCGCTGTGCAGCATGGTCACACTCCATCCCTCTGCAAACACCAAGGCTTACAGCAAGCTGAGTCATTTAGACACCAAATTGCTCTTTGTAGGATCTCAGAGATGCCTTAGGAGGAGGCTGTAGAGTTTTCTTCACTGATAGACTAGCAAAGAGTTTGAATTAATGTTTTTAACTCTGATGAGTGTTTCATATAACAACAGGTAGGAGAAAAACATTCAGGAAAAATGGCTTGTGAGGGAAGGAGAAAGATGTCTCAGTCATCCCAGCTTCTGACGTTAACAAACAACATGTAGTTTATTATAGTGGGTGGTAAATTTCAACCAAAGCTTCTTCAAGAACCAGTTATGTTGCTTTTTTGCTGCTGATTATGTTCAGAATACAGGCTTCTAATTCATGTGCTAAGAATCAGGTTGCTGGGTTTAGATGGCTGCCCTGCATGTCCTGTAAAGTGAAAATTAAGAGCTGCATCTAGGCAGTTTGAATATGATCTAAAGCCTGTCAGAGAACAACGTGTTTAGACCCTCTCATGTCTCAATATTCTTAACCCTGTCAGCTTTACCCATATCAGCTATAGGTACCACTCATTATGCACCTAACAAAGTATCAGCTGCACAGGTGGTGTAAAAAACAACCTCATCATATGAATTGCACTCAAGGTTCACATTCATGAAACTGTAATTTCAGAATATTGTAATAAATACTAAGATAGAAAATTATTCCTTCTCACAGTGTGCTTGCTAATGTGGACCTAGACTAATGTTAAATGACAAGAGAGATTGTGATGTCAGTGGACTTGTGTTCTTTAGGGAAAGTCATATTATGCCCTATAGCATTTGAGGTATGAGGCCAACCTGTATTTACATGTTTAAAGAGTTGTCTTTTTCCCCTTGGATGAATAATCTGGAAAGGAAACAAAGTCATAGATGTTGAAGGAATGAAAAAAAAAAAATTAAATCTTGACTGCTTAGCTGTAGCAAAATAGGAGGTGGTATGCTTTTTAGTCTAGATTCCAAATGTTACTGCTTTTCCAAATCCCACGTTCCTGATCACTGAGGAAATACATCGTAATACTTTCCCCCTAAAAAGTTCT
>NW_020799091.1:52509738-52519260 GCF_003259725.1 Athene cunicularia | reverse complement strand
CTCTTCCAGAAAAATTGTCAGTAAAATGCAGTGGAAATGAGAGCAATTTCCTATGGATATTACCAACCTACCCACATCTTTATGGTTGTACTGTAAGATCAGAAAAAATCCCCACAAGAAGGAAGCTTTAACTTGCTCTAGTAATAAACTGAAAACTTTGAGGAAAGATGTTTTAAATATTTTGATGACAGACAAGTATTTATCATCACCTTATTTTTTCATCAATCACTCCAAGTTCAATTTATCAAATCCAAAAGAGATTCCTGGAACTTCAAGCGTCTGAACATGCTGTAGGTAGAACAGATATATTCTTACCTCTTTTCTTAAGAAGAAACAGTCACTTTGATAACGATCTTCGGTTAGTAAAGAAATGTAAAATCAGTATTCACAATTTTAACACAATTTTAAGCCAAGAGTGACAACTCTGCTCTTTATTGAAAACACAAAGAGGAATGGAAGAAGAAATATACAGCTGCAGCAACAATAACAGGAAACCAGAAGAAAAAAGGGGGTGGGTTCTGCCTCTTGATCTGAATATACTCATGATAAAAGTAAATTTGATTTACTTTGATAAGTAGTTGCATAACAGATATCCTGCCATTTGGAACTTTTTTCCCCCACAGGGTATCTAACAATTAAAACTTGGCTTCTTTACCTCTTTGGCAATTTTAGAAATAGCATCTCAACTATTTAGACCAGGACTGATTTGGGATCCTGAGTAACAGGACTTTGAAGTTTGACTCAGAATTGAACAGCAGTTGAGGAGCCCTACAAAATTACTTTTTTGGTGTAATCCCAGTTCTGCTATGGCTCCAGGAGAGCAGAACCATGACCACTCTCAGGAACCATGGGCATTAGTGTTTCTCTTCAGAAACATCTCTCCTGCTGCTGCTTCTCTCCCAGATTTTCAGTAAAGTTAAAATTTGGAAAAGATTGGTGGCATTCATTTTAGGGATGAAATAAAATATTAGAAAAGTAGATTATTTTCCAAACCAGGAAATATGTTCTGTTTAAGATTAGGACCTTTAACATTTCCCTTTAGCTTTCCAGTTCTATTAAGAAGTGTAACAGCTACTGCAGCTGTCTAACTATAGCACTCCTTAAGTTTAAAGGTTGATTTTTAATTTGCTCATTTCTCTCAGGTAAAAAGTGTTTTTTGAAGAACATACAGGAAGTGTACAGAAAAAGAAAGAATTATATCCTCCACTCTGTTATGGGTGCATTCAAAGTCTTCTAGATTGTATGCTTTCTCTGAGCTGTATATGCTATGCAGCATGTAGGAATGTGTAAAACATTAATATTCTTGACATTTGAGGATTTTAGCATAAAGAAGCATATATTCTGAGATCTACCTGAAACAAACAAGCAAACTAAAACAACCCAGATGCCAGAGCATTTCTTCATTTCCTCCCATGTATTTGTATGAATTGCACAGGCACCCAGAGCATAATTATGATGGGTTTTGTCTCTCCCCACCTGCAGTGTGCAACACGAGGAGTTCATTCTGGCATGTCCTGACTTCAGCCTTGACCATAAAGGAATAAGGACCAAAGCTACTGAAGTCTGACCACCAACACGACCACCAAAGGGAATTGGTGCAGGATAACAATCTGGGATAGCTTTTATAATAAGGTTCAATTTCTAGAGAATTTACAGGCTGGTATTGTGCAGTGGTTTTGGCCACCTTATCCCTAAAAAGAATATTATCTGTTTACCATACTATTTACTTACTTTTCCTTGAAAATATGGCTAAATGCTTGGATAATGTATCTATGGACAAAGAAAGCCTGATTAAACTGTTACAAGTGGCAATTTAGATTTTCCTTAAGGAATAAAGAGTTTCCATAAAGTGTTAAAACTTCATTGAGAGTAAGGTGATAACTGATGTTTCTGGTATGATCTCCTTTAATCTGTTTTTTTGGGGTTTTTTTTTGTTTGTTTTTTTTTTTTTTATGTGACTACTAAAGACAGGTAATTTAGTCCCATGTTCTCTTTCACTCCAGATGACCTCTGTCACCTGCAATTTTTCTCACGGTGCAAGCAAATGTCAGTTAACTTGAAAGCAACAGTAAAGATGAACTCAGTTCTAGTATGAAAATCAGCTTTTCAGTGTTCATTTAAAAACTTCAATTAAAATAACAGAGTACTAAATAAATCACAAATAATATATAAGCAGTAATTTTAAATATATTTGCCTATCTAGAAGGTATTTCTATTTTGCTCTTTCCCTGTTGACTACAAAATTCGGAGGATTTTTTCTGAAGCCATCAATACTCATGCTTATAATGATAAGAGGTGGCAAAACAATAAAATATAGCTGGAAAACAGGCAATACTTCAGTGTTACCATGAGTGACATGGTTTTATGTAGGTTTTGGGGTTTGTTTTGTTTTCTTTTAAACTTCTTTGTAGTATCAGAAGTGGCAGGATCTTTCCTGTGTGCCTTTTCTAGAGCAGATGATTTTGCAGTGTCTTCAATTGAACTGAAACAAGGTTTCAGATAAAACTGACACATTTTTTTTTCCCAATTCAAAGGAGAAGGAAATTGGTTTTCTACTAGGAAAAATGGCTACTACAGTCAGTTGTTTCCAGTAAATTTGAAGCAGGCTGTCCCTAATTACAGATGCACAGTGAGGGCAGCAGTGCAGGTGGAATTTTACAGCAAATATAGTCCCAGAAGAAGAGTGACAGTGCAAAGAGAAGGTGGCACATGAAACATGAGAAAGATGCAAAAAAGAAGCCAAGGAACAAAATATAGGTTGCCATGAAGCACTTTGAAGAAAATTATGCAGAGACAGCAAGAAGGGGAATATTGCTTGTATATAGGACCATGAGGGAAAAGGCCTCATGGGTTACTTGGGACTCTTGGAACGAAAAATATTCAAACTCTTGTTAGAGTTTTCTGACTCTTGTTAGAAAAATGTTCAAAGTTCTTGACTGTCACTTCTTTCACTAGCACCCTCTATGATAGCCAGTTATTAATTATCAAATGGCTAATTATTATTATTATTTTTTGCACTGAGTTTTTTAAAAAAGAAAACATTACCTCCATGCTAAATCTAGATTTGGTATGACAGAAGAAGAAACACATGGAACATAATGAGTTTGTTTATTTATATATATATAAAGCATTCTAGCTATCTTATTCTTTGAAATCACTAAACTAACTGATAAGAAAGTAAGAAGTGCCTTTGGAGACCTTGTGAAATGATAAAGGTTTAGAGATGAGGTTTGAACAAGGTGAAGGAACTTACACTGCACTTATTGTGAGAGTGCTTCAGTCACATGCTATATACCTATATATATCTTTGCTTTCAAGAGCATACCAGTTTGTCAAGTACCATAAGTACCCTGTACTTATCCTCATCTTTTTTCTGTATGTTTGGTTTCTTGCTGGTAGGCAGGACCATGATTTTCGGAATTAATTCTCTATCTGTTCTAGTTAGATCCTGTTACAGCATCTCAGTTTCAGGACTGAACAGCCACATCACTACAGCCAAAAGTAATTTCTGAAAAACTTGGTTTTGACTATCAGAATATGCTCTGTAAGCAATGATTACTTAAACTTGTCAAAGTGATGCATTAAATGGCTGTGGTTTGGTTTTTATGAAACACCAGTGCTATTAAATTAATGGATATTATCAAGCCTAGCCAATCTTTGATCTTAGATTCACTCAGCTTTGGAATGTAAAACATTTATTTTCTTCATGTTTCTCTTCATGTGTACAAATTACAGCACTCAAAACAAATCCTGTGTTGTTTTTAACAAGTCTCAATGGATCAATGGCATGTACAGTAAGAACTGATTGTACACCACACCTGTTGGAGAACAGCTTGCAGAGAGCAAGGCCATAGCTCCCTGCAGGAGCTGGTCGGCCATAGCTCCCTGCAGAAGTCGGTCCCAGCCACCTGAGGTAAACAAAGGAAAGAACCCAGGGTACAGTTATGTAAACAAGGATGAAGACCCAGGGCTCAGTTGTGCTAGCGAGGATTGTTGTGAGAACACAGAGATAAGTTGGGGAGCATTATGACCTTGGGGGTCAGAGGAAAGCAACCCTGGAAGAGAAGCAGGTTCACAGCAAGAAAGATGTTTATGCATACCAGAAATGCCACAAGGGGCTGGTGTATTATAATGTGACTTTTTAGATGTACCCAATGGCTGAGATATTATAATGTAGTTTCTTTAATGTATCCAATAGAGTTACAAGTAGTGTATTGTAGACTGCTTATATAAGGTGTGATTTCTATCAATAAAGTTGAAGCTTGCTCTATCATTCACATTGAATCGGCTGCTTGCTTCCTCCGCTCGCCGCACACACCTAATTTCTTAACATTCTTCTGGATGCCCCTGAAAAAATTACATGGTTTGAAGTGCTCTCCAGCAGGTGTCCTGGTCTGGAAGGTGGAGGATCAGGACTGCAGAGCATATCATGATATCATGAGTACCTTTCCCTTCAGTTTAGATACAGCTGCAAGTTCTATATGGTAATAAAAACACAGGAATAAAAAAAATGTGCATACAATATATATTTTATAAACAAGGTGAAAATATTATGGAAAATTAAAAAGAATCACAAAATGTAGCAATTCCAGTATTTTCAAAACTGGTGTCAAGACATATTAGCTCCTAGCAATGCCAAAGCACATGTAGGCAAAATAACAAACTGGTATCAACCATTTATAAAAGTGCACTTTCTTGTCTTCTTGTTTAGGTGGGTACTGTATTCGTTTATGTCCATAGAACTGTAACATATATTGTGCCTTTTGCTAGTTTCAGACTTCCAGTTTGTTTTATCCTACATATTAATCACCACCCAGTAAGTCTCTGCATATTGTCTAAAAAATAGTTTTTATTTTGTCTTCTTATGAAGTTTTCTTGAAGTATATTATTTACTGTCTTCTGTCTTAAAATTATTTACTTTATTAATTTAGTAATAATGCAAGAAATAAAAATTTAGACTTCTTGCTTTAATTTTTTTTCTTTCCCCCTCTGCTCTTTCAGCTAGTTGTACTACTAGCTAGAATTTTTCTTCACTGAAAACTCCAATGTCATTTTTTGAGATATTTTTAGACAACCAAACATAAAATTTGATTTTACATGACAATTAAAAGTGAAAAAAGAATATAATTAGACTTTTATGATTAAATTATTTTATATTACTAACTGATATTTAATCCAAACAGATACCGACAGATTTCATGAAGTCTCTGTAACAGGTATTACCTAAATTACTACTGATTATCTTATAAAAATAACAGCTTTAAGAAAAGTGAAAAAAACATAACTGAATAATTTAGTTTCCAGAGGTCATCTAAATTCCAAATGCAGCACTCATATCAACAAAGGAAAGTTTTTATTTTCCTGCATTTTGAAAAGTCTAGGTGTTTTAATCAAAAAATCATTCTATTAGTCTCCTGCTAAACTCCCCAGATCCACATTTCTCTGTGGCCTGTTTTTTAGTTTTGGAAGTCAAATAGCCTCAAATGCAAGGAAGCAATCTGTAAAAGACATCAGTTCTTATCAATTGGTGGGTTTAGGAGCAAAATGACCTCTGATAAAACTCCTTGCTGTGAATGCATGATTTTCTTCATTTCCTGACAAAATATAAAATTATGCTTGTATTGCTTTGCATCAGTGAAAAAGAATTTAATAAATTTATAAGGTATGTCTCAGAAGGAAGCCAGAAGTAAAAATTAGGGAGTTGTCCATCTCCTCTGAGAGAGATACCAAGACAATAATAAAAAGCAGTGGAGGTTGAGGTTTCCCCCACTGTCTGCACTGGTTGTCAATGTATATATTTTTTCCTTCTTGAAATGGCAGAATACCAGCTATGTGTATTCATATCACAGAAGCACAGAATGGCTGAGGTTGGAAGGGACCTCTGGAGGTCAGCTGGTCCAACTGCCTTGTTCAAGCAGGGCCACCTACAACAGATATATCAGGACCGTGTCCAGGTATTTTCTTAATATCTTCAGGGAGAGAGAATCCACAACTAGTTTGGGCAACCTGTGCCAGTGCTTGGCCACTCTCACAGTGAAAAAGTGTTTTCTGATGTCCACAGGGACCCTCCTGTGTTACAGTTGGTGCCCATTGCTGCTGGGTCTGTCACTGGGCACCACTGAGCCTTGCTCTGTACTCTTTGCACCCTTTTACACACTGATGAGATCCCCTTTCTGAGACCAGTCCCAGCTCTCGCAGCCTTTCCTCATAGGAGAGATGCTCCAGTCCCTTCATCATTTTCATGGCCCTTCACTGTACTCTCCATGTCTCTCTTGTACCGGGGAGCCCAGAACTGGACACAGGACTCCACATGTGGCCTCACAGTGCTGAGGGGAAGGATAACCTCCCTCAACCTGCTGGCAACACTCCTAATGCAGTCCGGGACACCATTAGCTTCTTTGCCACAAGGACACATCACTGGCCCATGTTCAACTTGGTGTGCAGGTAGGACCTGCTTTCTGGCTGGTTGGCCCCCAGCCTGTACTGGTGCCTGGGATCGTTCTTCCCCAGGTGCAAGACTTAGTACTTCCTCTTGTGGAACTTCATGGGGTTAAATGCTAGTGTCTGCATTTTTTTTTTTTAATTTATATAGAAGCAATTCACATTCCTGCTTCTTTGAGATAGTTAATACATGTACATTTTGCCACATTTTTGCAAAAGTAAGATCACTGCTTCACACATACAGATCAGCCTGTATTTAACTGCACTTTAGGAATCTGAGATAAAGAGTACTTGCCATGGAGTTTGCTATATGTGAGATATGTTGCGCTAATTGACCTAATAATGGTTTAGAGGTTTTTATACCCAATTTGCTATTTTCCTAAAATGTTCTGTTATACTTGAACATATTTTTTCAATCATTTAAAAAATAACTAGAAATGTTTAATACAAAGGAACAGTAAATAAAACAGAATAATTCTTTTAACCATTAGTTCATATCTAAATATACTTAGGGTAGTCATATTTGTGATCAAGAACACAGTTGAAAATAGAGATTCTGACTCAGCAGAGTACTTTAAATACATAATTTAGTTTCAAGTCCAAATGAATTAGTTGTCTAAACTGATTCAGTACTATGTACTGTATAATTCTATGTTACATGAGAGTCAGAACTCATACCTAATACCTTTGGTCATTTGTCTTAGACTTGTATATCCCATTTATTTCTAGGTATAATCAACTATGTGGCTACACAGCTATCCTGCAGTGCATCTCGCTTATTTTCATTCATCTAATCAGTAAGTTTAATATTTTTGGTGCCACTGTCAGAAAAGAGTGCTACTTAGCCTTAATTAGAAATTCAGTTACAGATTTTAGATGCACAAAGTGATTTATCTAGAAAGCATTTTCTTTTATTTGTTGCAACAGACTAAAAATTCCAGTAACATTTGTTTGGCTGACATATATTCATGATTGGGTCACATACAGTATTCAACATATGCATGCATATGTGTTATTGCATGTTTTGTGCTTATGCATTTATGTTCAGCTGATTTTATGAAATCACTTTCCCTAGAAAACACTATGTATGTTTTTCATATAGGAATATGTGAGGGTAAAACACAGGAATTATAAATAACACCTAAACACTCATATTTTGTAGCAACATACATTTTTTCCTCTAGATGGCAATGTATTGCAAGAAATATTGTCAATCTGTTTGCAGTACTTTTAAACATTGAATTTGACAGTCTGCAGAAGGTATTTAAAGTGAAATTACTCTTTCTTTTGCTTGATTTTTTTAGAGGGTTGATAAATGTAACACCATAAATAATGAAGAAAATAGGTATAAAATTGGAAGAAGTAAATGAATTAAATAAAACCATCGGTTATAGTACAGGCAATACTTAAATACTTACCTATAACCAATGGTCATATGGACTTTTATATCAAGCTAACCTGTATAAGTATTGCCCAAGTACATTAGTATTTTTCACATACATTACTGTAAGAAATAGGGCTTGTACATTTTCATATCAAGACTTCAAAATTCCATACAGACTCATTACATTTTCTAGTCTGATTTCTAATTACAATACCACATAGTAAAAATAATATTCCAAAACTGTTCAATACTGTTCAAAATGTTTCAATATGAAAAATGACTACAATATATTAGAAGTAGAAATATTGTAGATGTGATGATTACAGAATATAGCAAAAATATAATGTGTCAGGATAGGTAGTATCTTACACCAGTTGATATAAGCAGGGCATTAAAATAGACATGTTTCTAGGCATCTCAGTCAAAAATAGTAATATTGTATTTTCCCCTGTCTGTACATTTTAATTCTGGCTATTATTTTTCTGTTCTAGCATACTATAATTAAAAAGATAGACTGTATTGTCTTGGAAACATTAAATAGAAACTCAGGGGTTTCATGATAGCAATTCACCAGCATGTAGAAATCTGGATTTTATATACCTACATGTATGCTTTTAGAAAATACTGTATACACCTACAGAAAAATAAATGAACCGAGACACTATTTGAATTCAACTGTACTAACCCACTTGAGATATCCTTTTTTCTATACATGAGTTTGATTTTTTTTCTCTATAAACAAAAAATAAATGCTGATACTTTATTGGAAGATTTTCAGCTTCATTCTTTTCAGTAGAATCCGACAGAGCAGTAAATCAGCCTAGGAGGTTTATTTGTCGTTTATCTTCCCCTGAAATTTTTGGTACAGATTCCCAAGGAATTACTCAAAAGAAATGCTTTTCTTTCACTTCTGTTAAGTGAAGAGATGATCTGATGGCATGATCATGAGAACACTGGGGATAAGCTCTACAGCTGGGGAGATCAAACAGCTGTGAAGTACGGCTATAAGAAAGAATGGGAGAAGGCAGGGTAAGGTGCCCAAAATGGCAGTTTTATGGCAACACGTCTGCAAATTTATGTAAGAAGTTAGTCATATACTTTGCCTCAGAAAAACTGTGTGGGTTTAGGGCTAGATTTCTCATCACTGTATATTTACCATCTTGAAAAGGATGTGTCTAGAAGCCTTGTATTGAGCTGGTATTGTTGATCTTTTGGATCTGATTAGGAGGAATGGGTGGTACCTGAAGCTAATATATATGGAAGGAGAAAGCACGGTTCAAAACAGCTGGGCATTGGTGGATATTAATAGTGGAAAAGCTGTAGGCATTTCCTTCGAGATAGTAAAAGGATGAAGAGGACATGACTGTTGACTCTACTGATTTTAAGATGACTCAAGCAAGGAAAAGAGTGGAAAAAGTGCTAGCTGATTTCATTGTAGCAAACAGATAAAAGCTACAGATCTGTGAGAGTTAAGAGTGCAGTAGAGGAGTTTGCTAGCTGGTTTCTTTCAGATAAAAATCTGGAGGTTAAAAGATTAGTGGAGGGGCTGAGCTGTTCAGGGTAAAGCATAAATAGCTTAGGGAGATCTATACATCTTTCTGTGGGCAAAAAGTGAAGCAGGGAAGTTAGTGCAGAAAGAAGGAAAAAGGTGGAACTCTAGGGTCCGTCTTAACTATTTAGAATGCAACCCACCCCCA
>NW_020799091.1:52466209-52509688 GCF_003259725.1 Athene cunicularia | reverse complement strand
CTCCCCCCCCTTGAAACGTCGCACTTTTGGAAACTGTTGAATATAGTGAGTTACTGTGTTGTATTCAGATTTCTGGAGTCTGTTTGTGGTGTCCAGCAACAAAGTACTGCAAATGCTGGCAACACTGTGGCTGAGCTCTGTGGTGAAATCCTTTATGAGTTATGGGAAGAGACAGGGTGTGACATTGCTGTGGTGGTGCATCTTCTGTGGAAGGTGTTTGTCTGAATATGTTTCATGCAATACTTCTTCTTTCTTAAAGTCCTTAAAAGTCTAGTATAATGAGTTAGCAATACCATACTTGTCATTAGGAGTTAATGCTGTGATCTTGCTTCTGCTAGTAGGAAGTAAACATCAAAGTACGCGACCAGGTTTTGGCTGGGACGGTTAATTTTCTTCCCAGTAGTTAGCACAGTGCTGTGTTTTGGATGTAGTATGAGAATAATTTTGATAACCCATTGATGTTTTAATTGTTGCTACATAGTGCTTATCCTAAATCAAGGATTTTTCAGTTTTCCATGCTCTGCCAATGAGGAGGTGCACAAGAAGCTGGAAGGGAGCATTGCCAGAACAGACGACCTGGACTAGCCAAAGGGGTATTCCATACCATAGAACTTCATGATCTGTATATAAACTGGGGGAAGTTGGCTGGGAGGTGCTGGTGACTGGGGACTGGCTGGGCATCAGTCAGTGGGTGGAGAGCAATTGCATTTTGCATCACTGATCTTTCTTGGGATTTATTTCTCTCTCTGTTACCCTTCTTTTAATTACAATTATTATATTTTAAAAAATTTCAATTATTAAACTGTTCTTATTTCAATCCCAAGTTTTATTTCTTTTTTAACCCCAGGTTTTATTTCTTTTTTTAAATTTTTTTAAATTTTTTTTATTCCCCCAATTCTCCTTCCCATCCCACAAGGGGAGGAGAGTGACTGAGCAGCTGCATGGTTCATAGCTGCCAACTGGAGTTAAACCACAACAGTACTGCTTAATAAAATCTTGCCCTTGACAGTGAAGAAATATGCACATTTAAGACAGACCAGTGAAGCCCTTTGCATGAGGCTTTGTTTGAGACTTTGTACTAGGCTGTAGTAGTACAGGTATGTCATGCACATGGCCTCCGTGCCATAGTGCACATCTGGAGGATATTTATCATGGTATAAAGTTATTGGAGAGCAAGTGAAAAGGACTAGGATAAAGGAAATATCCAACTCCTGATCTAGAATATAGACATATAATTATGAGATGCCTGTTCTTCCCACTGCCTCATTTCTTTCTCCAGTGACTCAAGAGGCTGCTTTCTTCAGGATTTAGGGTGGTACAGCTGTTACGATACACCTAAAGGAAATGTATTTTGAAACTTTGGTGATCTCCAGCTGCTAGATCAGCCCTGTAGTATAAGTCTCAGGCTTCTCCTATCAGCACTGAGACCTTGCACCTTTCCCTGTCTCTGAAATTAGTGAGCTGTGTAAAAAAAGATCAAACTGTCTTTGCCACCACCATCTTTGGCAGATACATTGCTTAGATTAGAACAGGGAATTATTATGCTGAAGTGTTAATCGGTAATTAGAAAAATATATGTGATCTAAATTTAACCAAAAATCAGAGTTGGCTAAACTAGATTTCTAAGAGGTAGTCATCTATTGTTGAAACTCTCTACCTCAGACTTCTTTGATTGTTATGGTGAAAAAACAGGAAGATCCAGAAGGTCATTAATTTCATCCTAAATTAAGCATTTAGGACAGATTTGACAAGAAAGTGACTGTTTCTTTCTATTGACTAGTTTTAGATGCTAAATTTAGCTGAAGTGAATCTCACTCAACGTCTGCTCTGAACAGCCCTAGTCAGATTTGGTATGTATTGTCAAAAATTCCAGTAACTGCTGTAAGATCTATATATATGAGAACTTTTATTATGACTATAATGAAGCTACATCAGAGTTACAGAAGTTCACACTGAGGAAGTGCTTGCAATATTGTTACAATGTCTACCACATTAAATAACGTCACCTTATTTTACTTGGAATAGTACTAGTTCAAAATACACACTTGCTAATCTGAATTGGGCTTTGCACTAAGGCAACTGAATTTGTTAGATATTTTCATATGCAAATTTTTCTAATGAAGACAGACCCTTAGATGCTCTGAAAATAATACTCCACTGCCTTGAAGCTTTTAAACTCATTTCCATCTGTGCTAAGTTTGAATGTAAAATGCTGTAAAACAGCAGTATGTACTCACTTAACACTTGTTTTGAAGAGGTGTAGTAAATGAGATAAAGGGCAAAGAAGATAACAACAGTGATATTACCTTGCTGCAAAAGGTTGTGCAAAATTGAATTAATTCATTAAAGAATTGGTTCTTTACTCCATATTCAGAGGAGAAACTACTTCTATGAACTATACCTTAAGAAATCTGGGGTTTTATGTTAGTGCTAGAACAGTTATTATGGAGTTATTCACTGAGAAACTTATCTTTTCTCCTCTTGAAATAATCCTTTCTGATAATTTCATCCTGTAGATTCCCTTTGAAGAACTGTTTCTTCTTGTGTCACCTCTGAAACAACAGTATCATTCTTGAAATTCACAATGTCTTATCTATATTCTTAAAGATTTCATGTACTATCTATACATATTTAAGTACCTGCTGCAGTTTCTAGAAAGTATGGAACATCTTTGACTCCTTTAAAAAGAAAGTAAAAGATGGTTGCCAAAGCATTAGGTACAATACTAGCATATGGTTGAAATCACAGGAATTAGCCAAATTCCACATAGATTTTGGGGAGTAGATTCTATAGAAGGTGGCTGCTGTTAGGATTGTGAGCTGTACCAATATTCATCCATGTTTTCAAACCACTGCTTAAAATCCTAGACAGCTTTCTGCAATACCAGCTCAGAAAGGGTCTTTCTTCTGTATTTTATGTATAGGCTCATTTGACTTTGTCGTTGAACTTAAAAGGGGACTAACGTCTGGCATTTGACCAGAGTCTTTAGAAAATCCCAAGTCTAGGGCAGCAGTGTTCACAGCTGAGCTGTTTCAGATGATACCAGCTGCTGAGCCAGAGGATTACATACAGTTATCCCCACACAGAGAAGTAGATAGAGTACAGTATGGCTCAATTTATGCTAAGTATGTTACTCTGGATGCTTAAATCTGAAGTTTTGTGCAAGTATTAAAGTGAATTGTCATGATATCTTCTTTAACGTATTTAATGAGAAAATGATACTTAGCCTTTCTCCTCCAAAAGTGGTGTCTGACCTCCCCTGACCACACCACAATTTCTACTACTACTTTTCAATTGCTGGTACTAGTGTTTGCAAGAACATTGCCAAATCAGGGAGCTACTCTGGCAGAGACCTAGCACCACAGAGGAAGAGCTTGTTTCTGGCCACAGTGCTGTCAGTTCCCAGAGCTGTCTCAATGCCTGAATCCGTCTGTATGCACAAGGACGACAGTTGGAGGGAGGGAAGGATGACCTTCTCATCAGCAAAGTCAATTTAGTTTAAAGTAACTGTGTCTTTAGTCTGCATCAACATAGTTCAAAGTTTCACACAGCCAGTATGTTCTTCTCATCATACTACTAAAACTCCCTGTGGAAAAAAAGTGTTAAAACTCTCAGAATAATGTCCTTTAACACAGTTAAAAGGAAGATAAATCAGTCAAACATTCTGACAGTATACTTCTAATTTAAAGAAAAAAAACAAACTCAGTGGGTCAGACAGCAATCTCTTCCTCTGTTTTCCCATTTGGGCTTCCGTCTGTCTGCTGAATACTCAACTCTTACTTTTCTAGGGTAATTATATATGACAGATCATTAGGACTGCCTAGAAGGAGTGATGGAAAATGTTATAACTTCAGATATTTTTTTAAGACACCATTTGCCAAGGGGTTCTGTTTCCCCTAGTAGGAGCCAGATAATAAGATACAAATTATTCTAACATCAGACAGAGATAGTAAATAAAATGTATCAGAATAGTTCAATTTATTTTCATTGAGTTGTTATCAGTAGCTGCTTTCTTGCTTAATGGAGGGGAAAAAAGTTTTCGTTATTTCTAAGTCACATATTTTAAAAGTCAGAATACTTGAATATGTTTCTGTAAGTTTTTTGTAATGATCTGGGCATGAGTTTCCTCAGCTGTAAAATGGGAATAATTTTTCACAGAGGTATAAAGAGACATAATTAGCTAATATTTAGGAAATACTTTGAAATCCACAGATGGAAAATTTTTTTCAAGTCAGTGCTACATGAATAGTGTTCCAAAGAGCTGAGTATGTTACTCAGATATTATTCTGCCAAAATTTTCTGCCAAATATGTAAGTATCAATCAATCTGTAACAGTGAAAACAAATTCAGAATTGCTAAAACTCTGTACATCATGGAAACTAATTAAATTAACAGAAATGGAAAAGCATGTTCCTGATATGGAACAGAAACTACCTGACACGTGATTACTATGAAGGAAACTTCATCTTCCATATGTTGAGAATGGATTTTTCTTTTAGGAGACAGTAAAGAAGTTACTTCCTTTACAGAACAGACCATCATCGGACAAGGTTTGAACACATAATTGTGAAACAAGAGCTTTACTTTGATTAGCAAAGAAGCTGGCAAAGATGCATTTTGTGTCTAACAGTGCTTAAATACAGATTGACCCAGCTAACTTAAAGAATTGCCTAATCGAGAGTCTAATTGTTCAGATTTCCCTGAAATTAAAGTACCCAAGTAAATACTTTTCAGAACAAGAGTAATTGTAAACGGGTTGAATCACCCTTTTAATCTGCTTGTTTCCCCCTATGTTGTGTATAGGGAACTTGTATTCCTTCTATGTTTGACTGTATTCCTAACACAGTGTCCCAGTTCCTAAATCTATGTCATGAAAGATATCACCTATTAAAGGGGAAGAAAGCAGTGCTAGCCACAAGTCCAGCTGTTGTACCTGATTTTAGGAGGCAAAAAATGAGGAAAACAAAATATAGAATGTAAAACAACAGCAACAACAAAAACCCAAGACAAATGTTGGCTTTCTAGTTATTGACATCTACATTATATTTATAGTGTTATCCTATTCATGACAAGGTAAATCAGTAAAAATATTAAAAAGAACCAGACACATTATAAGCAATGGATGAAATAGTGTGCCAAAATTCTATTTGTGTATCATTTTATACAATATGGCATAACACCACATAGCTCAAAAGCACACAGATGAGCCCTCGGTTTTTGTCAGGATTTCAGGGAACAAAAACTAGCCTGCAGCGAGCTTCCTCCACCTATGTCTGGCACAAATACATTAGCTAAATGCTGTATTTTATTGCTAAATAGAAAGAACCAAACAGTGAAATTTTAGCATCAAGCAAGAGCTAAAGCTGGCAAACGAAGAAAAACAATAGCATTCAAAGAAAATAACAACAAGGAGGGAGTAACATGGTCCAAAAATGAATAAAAGTGGAGGGACCACATCCAAAACCCGAATATGTTATAAAACATGGTCAGAGATAAAACATTCCCAGTGGAAGTAAAGGGAGAGGCACTATGTGGCCAAGTAGAGAATTCTGCATATGCTCTATACTGCCACCAAATACCACTTTGTGTCTTCACTCTTACCCATTTTTTGGCATTGTATATTCATTTCCATGCTTTTTTGCGGGTATTATTTGAATATTTTTAATGCCTTTTTTGGTGGTGGTGAGTTGTTATCAACAAAGATTTGTAACATATGCCTACTACTGGCCTCATCAATTGGAGCACAGCAAATTTTGGATATGTTAATGTGCATGGAGTGAGGTGTGTGAGTGAAGCCTTTGCTCTTCATTTATAATAAAAGTTTTCATTTTAAGGGCCTCTTAAGATCCTTCATAATTACTTGCCCATAACAGAAAGAGCCCACAGCTCAAACATACCTGTATGTCAGCACCCAGAACCAACACAAATGTGAGGTTATTTCACAGAAATGTAAATAGGTATAAAGTAGGTATATAGGCATACATAGAGTAGGTATAGAGATTGTGGATATTGTTCTAATGGAAAGCTGCATGTATACAGATACAAATCAACAAAATAGTTAATGTAAAATCCAACTGCCACAAAAGTGGGATGGTTCTACTCCTCCTACTCCATCCCTGTGGTCCCCCTCTGCACCCACTGCAGCACTTAACAGATGTGCTGGACAAATTGTCTGATAAATTAGAAGAAAATTAATATGATAAAGAAGGGAGTAGTTTTCAGCTCTTTTAGAAGCTGAAATCAGCCAGAAGGGCACTTCTAGGAAGATCCAGAACATGGCAAAAGACGCATGTGAGCTGCACAGTTGAGTATACAGGAGGAAGCCAAGGAGAAGGCTGGGTGTCCACGGCCACCTCCTGTAGCAGCAACTGGCTCATATCTGTCACTGAATTGTGCCCTCAGAGAGCGAAAATCCCCAAGAGCATAAAAGAAGGAAGTAATAAAGCATGACAGAAAACCCCTTATAATGTATCTGCAGCTGAGGAAAGAATAAAGAAAGAGTTTATGCTGAATGCTAATAGTTCCAACTTTCCAACTCTAAGGAGAAAGACTTTGTACATTCTTTATATATATATATATATATATATTTATATATATAAAGTAATATTACACCAAATAAGTGACTGAATCTACCACTAGTTTATTTTCTGAATGGAAACAGTTTTTGTTTTGTGATTTTTTTTCTACTGATTTAGCTCACAGAAAAGATAACAGAAGTGTCACTGATTGGACTTCTTTAAAAAAAATAGACCTGATAGCAAGTTCTGTTGAACCAAAATGGATAAGTGATTCAGGGAAAATGGTTGTGGAAATCTAGAATGGGCAAAGGAAGGTGCAAAAAGAGAGATGTAATAAAGTCTTTCCTGGAACAGTATGATGAAAGACATCTGCTTTATTTATTTACTGGATATGTATTTCATGCTTTATGAAAGAAATTTCTCTGGATGGCCAGAAAGGCTAATTTGCCTGTTTGCCTTGTCCAGGCTGGAGCAGAATGGGTCAAGGCAAATCCCAGGGTAGCGTGCTGGGGAGCACCATCCGGAAGACCCACTCAACAGGGGCAGGGTAGGCTTGGGTGGGAAGCTTTTACTGTACAGTATTATGGAAGAGAGGAATTAAAGAAAACGTGTAGGGTGATCCCTAAGGAGGGAACAGAGCAGTTGCCAAACTCAAGACAGTGATCAAGAGGGTTTTTCTAGGGATGACGATGTGAGATGAAGTGTGCACATTTTTTTGCAACCATTGCAAACCATTAAAAGTTGTTAGATTGAGAGCAAGACTGGAAAGATGTTGTAGGCAAAAGTCTACTCTATACTTTGTCTCATCTGTCCTATTGGATGGGTTCTGCACTTTCATGAGGTGTGTTGTTTGACTTGGTGTTCCAATGAGATTGGAGATATATTTTCTTTAAGAAAAATATCTCTTGAAAATTGTGGCCTACTGTATTTTAGCTAGCTGGCCAGGGGAGCACAACTGAAAAACTTCCAGAGTACAACAGGCAGATAGAATAGATGGTCAGCAACCTAAATGCATTTTAGAAAAGGTTTTCTCCAAAGAAAAAATTGGTCTAATTGCTAACAAAGATGAGTTGCAGGAAAAGACTGACAGAGTTGAAAACTCAGTCCATTGTAAATCTTCATGGAAAAAGAACTACTTGGTTTTACATTTGGACCACCCAAAGAATTTGCAGAGGATTGGGATTTTTGCAACTGGTATCTATTTTTTTTCTAAACTGAGACTTCCTTCCTGAAGCAGATTCAATCTGCAGTGAATCAATTTTAAATATTTAGGTAGAACTGGAATTGCACTTGAAATTGATTGAAAATAAGATTAGGTCATTCTGAGTTGTGAAATTTGCTAAGCTACAAACCTTAGAAGTACAGCCCTGTGACAGAAAATGGTTTTGGCTTTTTGAATAAGCAGACAAATCATATTAAATTAAATTTGTGGAACAAGGGAGTGTAGCAGTAATGGAAATATAATAGTTGAGAGTTGGTAAGTGAGGAAAATATATCCACAAAAAGGGCTGTTAAAAATATGGAATCAGCCAGACCTGAACATCATTAGTTTTTAAAAAATCTTAAACCAGCAAAAACTGGAGGAGCAGAGGCTGGCCAAAAAATTTTCTTCTGCCATTATTTATTTATTTAAGTTCTCATAGTTGAATAATAATGATAGGAATGTGTAGCAACATCTTGGAAAGCTTAAAAAATATTGGACAAATGCAGAAACTGAAGGATTTAAGTCCAGCTTTATTAATGATCTAGCCGATAATAGTTATGAAAGAAAACTATTCAACTGGTTTTAAGTGGAAAGAGCAGAAATAGAGCATGGTCTGCCTGAAAAATCCATATTTGAAAGGAAATTTGAGCAGATAAAATAAACTATATTACTATCTCCTCTAGGATCTTCAAGATTCAGTGAGATATCTGAGTATCCTACTGTATGCTGGAAATTCTCTAGTCCTCCCTCCCTCCCTCCCTTCTTTGTTGTCCTCTCTTTTTCTTTCTCTCTTTCCTTCTCTTTCATGCTTTCTTTCTTCTTGCTTCTTTTCTTCTTGTTTTGTTTCCATTCTTACCTTCTACCTTTACTTTTTTTTTCTATTCTGCCTTTCTTCCTTTCCTTCTCTTTCTTCATCTCCTAAACTTAACTGGTTAGTAAGCTGCTTTTTTGTTGGAAAGGTAAAGTATATACTTCCCTACCTTTCTCTTAAGAGTCTAGGAAAACAGAAACTGTTATATGTTCTATATATGGAATGATGCAATTCTGGTTCAAGGTCAGGAATCTCTGAGAATCCAAATTGCCAAAGCCTTAACAGGACTAAAATGAGAACAGGTTAAACTATTTGTTTCTCTGACTTTTTTACAGCTAGTTATTAAAAAAAATTAATAATAATAATAAAAAAAGAAAAAAATAAAAGAAAGAGCATTGATTGCAGATCATGGTTTTTTTTTACAGTTTTGGAAAATGACTGTTAATAGTGGCCCACTGTAGTAACCATACTGTTCGCAGACAGTTTTCTAACCCATAGTTAATCCTCAAAGTGTAAACTGCTTCTGGAAAAGGAACAGTCTATGAGAAGGTCTTTTTCATTAATGCACATTAAAAAAATAAAACAAAGAAGACTGAGATTGGGCAGCACAAGAAGACTCTCAAACACACTAGATACGAAGAAGTTTGCAGAACTGGTTAGAGAAATGGACTGTTGCATTTGCCCATGTTGCAAAACTAGTGCATAGGTGAGTGCAAGACAATGCCTTTAAAAGATTAAGGTAACAGTTTTGGATTTGACCATTACTAGTACTCTTGTGACTGCTTCAGGAAGCCTTTTGTATTGGAAACAAATATTATTGCTTATAGTTTGAGAGAAGTTACAATAATGATTTTTTTATAACACAATTCTAAATTGTCCTAATATAAATTATTATGCTATGAAAGAGTTCTCAGGACTTCTGAAAGATGGGGAACATTTTTTTCACTGTTTGCATGAGATAAAGTTCTTGTTCAGGGACAAATCTGCATCTCAATACAGGTCTTAAATACAGAAATAATAATAAAGGCAACTCATGAAGAGACTAGAATAAAGCTATGTTTAATGATTAAAAAAACACATAAAAACCTAATATAAGGTTAGCTTTGTTGGGACACTAATTATAATGCTGTGAGCAAGAAAGGGAGAAACTACTGAAAGAGATGTTTACTTGGGTACAGAAAAGATTAATTCTTGTTTTACAACTTCAGAATTGAAAATCTTTCTGCCTCATCTTGCTGACTGCACGAATGCTGTTCAGAGAAATGAAAACTTACCAAAATCAGGATCATGCTAACAAAATTGTAGTCTGGGAGATGATTTGGCAAATAGTCACCTAGAAATCACTAGGGTTTGTTGGATTTTTTAATCCCATTGACATTACACTGTGATGATGCTTAAACAGGCTCAGCAGGGTTTGAATGTTTGAGATGGCCCCTTCTCTTGAAGAGGGCATAAGATTGTAGGGCTGGTATGCTGCATTTCTTTCCAGGGGTTTTCCAGTATACAGTCATCAAGAACACCCTGTATGGCCCTCTACTCCCAATCCATGAATTCGAGCAAAGAAACCCATCAACTCCTCTGTAGGAGGTACTGAAGGGGTCAAATAAATTTGCACTTTGAAACAAGCTCCTCTGTACAGTTGGAAAAGGTTTTTTCAAGGATTGCCATTGATCTATAATAGAGACATAATGGGAACATTTAAGAGCAGAGATAGCCTTTCCATTTGTTGCACAAATATTGGAAAGGACTATAAACATTACTGATCTGAGTATCTTATGACATTACAGGAGCTGGTTGGATCCTGACCCTATCCCTGTGGGTCTATAAGACCCCTCTGAATGACTGATAAACAATGTGGCTGAGAACAAAGCTACAGGATCTGAGATTAGCTAATAAAATAGAGATCACTTTCTAAAAAATAATCTCTCCCTGTCAATAGATCTTTGGGCATTGATATGCATATCATTTGGACTTGCTGCAAGAGGGAGCTTCTCAGTCTGTTATTAGGGATCCAGAGGGAACTTGATGAAAATTTTGATGTTATGAGATTGTTAGGAACAAATGGTGCAAAAAGACAATACTGTTGTGTGAGTAGCTAGAATTTGTTAGGCTGGTTCTTATTTTTCTGTTTGTAGCATAGTTCAGCAAGGGCTACATTTCTCAATGCCAGGGTGTTACAGGAAGGTGCTAGCAAGTCACAAAATGTTAGAAAACTTTAGATCATTTTAAAAAGTGAAAGTAATTATAAAAATTATAAAAAGAAAACAAATGTTTTCTGATCTCTTTCTAGGATTAGCTCAGTTCCTTCCGAGTGAGGAAGTAAGAAGCATCTACTGGGCTGAGTATAGTTAAACTCCCTCTAGTCACTACCAGACATGTAGCCACTTCAGGGGGCTGTGCAGTCAGGAATTACAGCTCTCTGCCATGCAAGCAATGAGTTGTTAGTACTCAGCAACAGCTTTCTGGTTGTTACTGCATGTTCTGCTAGTAGTACATAGTACTACTGTTCTGCATGTTACTGTCAGGAATGCACCAAGCACGGAGTAGTCCAAGAGGGAGTTTTGATTGAGCAATGTCTTAGGCATCATAATTTAAAAAATGAAGACATGTTGGCTTGTAAGAGATGTTGTGTAGAAGCTGCTGTGACTAAAAGATTGGGGTTTGGGTTGCTCCCTCCTCCCCTGACTAAAAGATTGGGGTTTGGATTGATCCCCCTCACCTGTAGTTATACTTTGTTGCTCCTTTTGTGATAAAACAAAACAAAATAAAGTGTTTGTGTTGTCTTTGATGAGTATGACATACATGTTTTTCTTTAAATACCTGTTTTTGTCACAATATTTTTTGGTTGCCTGTAGAAAGATATTTCATGGTTCAATTTGTAGAAAATAGTAAATGTCACCATGGTATTTATCTGTGTATTTTTTTTTTTCAGTCACATACTCTTATTACTTTCCTAGATCTAGATTGTTCTTCCTCAGATAATTTTTTTTTTTTTTTTTTTTTTTTTTGGTAAGCAATCCCTTTGACTACAGCGGAACCAGTTATGATGAACATTACTATTCAGAGTGAGTAAGGGTGTTGTAATCTTGTCCTTAATGTGTATCTTTGCACAGTTTATTTAGAAAAGATCTTGTTACCTTGGGAGAAATGATCAGAGGAGCAATTTTTCAATTGTATATATTAAATTCTTTATGATATAGCCAAAGAAGAGGGGAAATTTTCTATCGTCATTGTTTCTTTATATGTTTAGTACACAAAGAATTTCACTGTGGTGTTTTTTGCTTGTTTGGTTTTTTTAAGCAGTTACTGATTCTAACATATTCGGCTGATACAGCAGTTATTAAAGACAAAAATTAGTGAAAATGTTAATGTTTTCTAAGCAACTATCCAGGGAAGATGCAATAACCATTACTGTTAAAGCTCCCACATTGGCAGAAAGGATGGCAGATAAACTGGAATGTGTCAGTACTTCAATTCAGTTAAATTGAAATGTAAAGAGTCCAAAAGAAGCTTTGTTAGGTTTTCAAAAAGCTAGCACTCGGGTTCATACCCAGCTGCAATGGCACAGTGCAGTACTGTCTATTACTAGTGCCAGTTTCAACGCCATTGCGCAAAAAGGTTACTGAAAATCCCTAACATCATTTGGTCTACAAAATGAACCCCTCACTCAAATGAATATGTCTTCTCGTCTTGTTATGAAGACAGTACAGTGAGAACATTTGCTAATTCACTGTCATTCTGTTGTGTTCAATTATCACTTTCATCCCTTTTTTCTTTTGTACTTAACTCTTTTTCTATTTCCCTTCTATTTTATACCTGAAACACAATAAGGTTCAATGTGATAAAATGAAGTGTTTATAGACATTACCTTCCAATTATACACTCCAGACACCAACATTTAACTTGATAGATTTCTGGTTTAGTCATTAGACTGAATGGTAATCTGTGTATTATGGCTTTTGAAAAAAGAAGCCTCTGGCTCCATTGAAGAGAATCAGAATGGGAGAGATTTAATTTGAGTTCTAAGGAGTTAGCTGTTAACTGCTAGGACAGTGACTCAAATATGTGGGTGGATTTAGCTTGGTTGGGACTAACCCACTTGTTTTTCCCAAAGCCTGCCATTCTCATGGCATTATACTAAACAAAATTGCATTTGTTCCTGAGCAGGTGCAGTTTACAGTCATGTGTGTAAAACATAACGCACACCATTTTCAGTTCAGATTCACAATTATAAACACTGGGGGGTCTCTATTTACCCATATTGTTTCCCCTCATAGGTGAGCATACCTAGAAAAAAGTCACTTACTCCCTATGCCTCCCTGTTCCAAATGGCATTGTGCCTACAAAGAACAATTTCGAGTTGCAATTGGATCTCATTGATTTCAGTGAAGCCCCATTTGTCACAAAACTGGGATATTCAGTTGTAAATTAGGCTCAATATATTCTGTCACTGAAAAATTCAAAGGCTTATCCTGCTATACAGAGTAGGGAAAAATGTGGAAAAGCAAACTCTGCAGATCATTGGGTGGTATAATAAAGTTTTTAAGATGCTTGAAGAGCAATTGCATAACATATAATGTAAAGCAGTCTCAATATTTGAGTCTACTTCAGATAAAAGGAAAAAAAACCCCTCTGCAGCAGAGTTTTAAGGTTGAGTCAGGTACAGTAATGTAACATTACCTGAAATACCAACAAAACAGCAGTTGCTCAAAAAGTTATGAATAATCTACTTCTGCCCGTAGAGAGCTGATGCTAATGGTAAGCTAGTTTTCCCATGGTTTGTCATGTTCTTTCAATATTATAATTATAAATTGCAGTGTGTTAATGATTTAAAGAAAAATGTCACTGACCAAGCATTTGCCTGTTTTAAAGGTAAACCTCAACTATGGCTTGGAGTGGGTTCCAACCATCTTCTCTGGAACATGTTATGTGAAGCCTGGGATAAAGCACAATCTACAGTGTGAACATGCCCTGGATTGTTAGGTTCTGGGAACATGTAGGTTTCAGCTAGAAGGGTAAGGAGGGATGTGTGTGTGTCTTTCTGTTAGGATATATTGTAATGTTATATCCAATATCCTTGTCTTATATGTATGGTTTTAAAAACAAACAAACAAACAAACAAACAAACACGGTTGCTGACATAACTGTAAATACTCAACATTGGGAAGTTATGAGGAGGGCTTTTATCCTTGCTTCTGGGGAATGGGGATATGCCAAGTGTTTTCTCCTGTATTTGTGGGATATTTTGTGCACTGGGACCCTGATCTTCTGTTGCTACCTCATATAAGCACTTATATTTATTTAAATAAGGACCATAAATATTTATGTCCTTTATATTTTGGGTTCGATGATACAAATTCCCAGTTCTTATTTAGATTCATACCCTTACATAACAAGAGCACTGGAAGTCAGAGAATTGTATACTTGTCTGTATATGTACTTATATATCTAGAATAAAATATGGGGTTGTATTTTGAGCATAATTTTTCTATTGTTATATCTGAACTATGTAATTTTAGATGTTAATTTTACTTACAGATTATCTAAGAGTTTAAGTGGAACAGTTGCTCATTAGGGTGTAAGGCAAGGGTGAACAAGCTGATTAAAAAAAAGTAATCAACGAAGGCAACTAAATCAATATGTTTTCTCTGCAGTTTGGACATATTACTGTCCAAAAGTAAAGGTATAAAATTAGGTTGGATTAAATGCTGATTTGTTTGGAAAGGTTTTCTACCTTTGTCCCCCCTCCAGGTCAAAAAGCATTGATTAAATGTATTGAAACAAAAATCTTGTCAGTTCCAGTGTTCTTTAGGTGAGTTCCTATGGAAGGCATCTATGAAATGGTATCATTTATTTTCTTCATAATACTAGCTGTATCCCTTAAGTGATACAATTGGGAAATCCCATCTGCGCATATCATCTGCTGCCTGTTAAATTACTTTACTCAAATTGGTTTTGGTTATATCTATCAACCTCAGGCTTAATGCAATTCCTGAAGAGGTGGTTAACCTTAATATCAGTTACTGGCAAGAGTTTAGATTGCCATTGTTCACAGGGCACTTGGACAGATTATTTTATAGAAATAATTTAGGTTTCTTCCAATTAAACTTAATACCAAGATATAGGTCCAAACCCACAGATTTGGGAAGGTACAAGTTCGTCTTAGTCACAAAAGAGTAATAAGACAATCTTCTCTGCATTTAGAACAAGACAGAAATCTTTGAAAGGATTAATATTCAAGTACTTAAAAACACATTTAATGACTTTTTCTGAATTAAAGTATGAGAACAGACATCTCATTACTCACAGAAAATACATAATTGTTTTTAAGCAAGGAACAGTTTAATGGTGAACCTTTTGAAAAGAGACCAAAACCTTCAACGACTGCCTTCATTGAACTGACCATGACCAGAGTCAGCTGCTAATTGGCTGATAGACCTTGCATCCTCTGAGGCTGGGTTGGCTCCTTCTGGATAACCCTGAACTTCATGGCAGATCCTTATTTCTAAAATTGGATGAACCAAAACTTTGGGTCTGATCAACTAGAATGTATTAGTTTATAGATACTAGCTTCTATCAAATCAGAAATTTGAACGTTCTCATGCCATTAAGGCTCCAAAGAGCACTCCAGTGACACAGTGCTTTACCCATACTATGTGTCAAGTAGTCTTCTATTTTTATTATTTTTTAAGACTGTAGCAGCCATGAACTGTTAAAGCAAAGCAGAAATTAGTACAAATCCATCCCTTTCTGATGATTTTTTTCTGACTTATTGAAAGAATCATATAGCAGAATAATTTGTTTACTTTTTAAATATGTATACTAAAAAAAAAAAAAATCCATTAAATCAGTGAAGCTTTGAGAAATAATACCAGAGTATGAGTAGGCAGTAATGGAGATGCCAAATTGTAAAAGACAAAACAGCTAAGCACAGAGTTAATGAACAAAGTTATTTAAAATAGACCAAAAACAAAAAAGAAATTTTTTTCTCTGTATTTAATCTGTCTAAAGGATAACTGAAAGGATAACTTTTGAAAGATCATGTTGAATATATATTAAAAAAATTGTTTATATTTTTAGATTTATTAGATTGAGAGAAATAAAATATAAAGTAGAAATCCATTCGACTGGACTTCATTTCCAAAGAACTCTCAACATTAAATATAATACACTGAAAAAGATTGCAGACAGTTTAATAAAAAAAGTAAACATCTACCTCAAGCTACATACTGCTCTGAAAGGAAGTTAAACAGTGTTGAGGCTCACCCGGAGGGATGTCAGAGATGTAATCTGACACATATTAAGAGGCCTCCCTCTGCTGAGGCCTTTGAAAGAAAATGTGTTTCCTCTCGTTCTCTCAAGATTATACAATATTTAGAAACAGTCAGCAGTTCCAGCTTTAGTACTTCCAGTTGGTCCCTGATGTGGGTTACTCATGTATTATTTAAGACTTGCAATGCTAGTATAGCAAAATTCTGAAACAAATTTTCAGGATAAAAAGTAGCTAATGTAGGCCTGAGTATGAATATAGGCAGAAAAAAAGATTCAGCCTGAAACTGAAAATACTCAGAATTAATCTTTTCCTTCTTGACAGCAAAATGTATTAGACTGTGGGACAGTGTCTCAAGGGAAGCAGTGAAAACTCAAATACTTTATATTTTTAAAAGCAAATTGGCAAATATGAAGTAGAGGTATAAAAGCAAGCAATACTGATTTGGCAAGCAGAAAGACTATATAACATACCCAAAAGGCTATTTTGTAAGCTTAAGGTGTTCAGTGTCTTTTAACGCTGACCCCAGCATACATCTTTTGCTCTACTAAAAGCAAATAATGTGATTCTGAGACTGTAGTGATGAGTTTTGCAGTTTTGAAAAAGCAGGGATAGAATTGACCAAATCAAATGGAACAAAGAAGTTTGTTACATATATGAAAAAAAAAAAACCCATGTAGAATCTGGCAACATTTTGTTTCTTTCGCTCCCTCTGGGCCATAGAAGAATTGTTTTGTTTGTTCTCCCAGTCAACAACCTTGAGGTTTCCTTCAATTCTGAGTTTGTCTATGTGATGCTTTTGAGAATCTATTTACGAAACATTTCTCAAACAGGCATTTCTGAGAATGACCTTTGGCATTCCCATAGTCAGGACCTTGGAACTGTTTTGGCCTTAAGCCATAGGGGGAGAGCAATGGGATTCATCACTGGCACACTCTTCTCCATGACCTTTTCTGAACAGAATGTATATCAAATGAATTTGGCAACATAGGTAAGTTGAATAGTTGGTTAGAATAGTTGATTTTAGGGGTGGCTTAAGACTCTCACTGTTTCTCTATAGTGAGGCTTATATCCCTGTCAATGAGAGCAGAGCCAACAGTTTCTTTACCTGACACCAAGATCCTTTTTTTTTTTTTTTTTCACACATTCCCATAGAAAATTATCAACAGTTTTCCTCTGGTGACTCAACTAGAAGGTCCTGTCAACTAACTAAGACTTCTGCAATTTTTTTGGCACACTTTTTTTTATTGTAGTTTCCCAACTAGCTCCCCACTTGTAACGTATTCCATACCTCAGTTGCATCTTCAGCCTTTTTACACCTGTTTTTTTTGAGAAACCCTCATGCGTCCTCTCCTACACTTCAGAAAAGGATTGAAGCTTGCTTACAGAAGTATTAACAACCTCCAATCAATCTGGAGTTCTCTAACACACTGGTAATGCAACATGCATCATTTCATAGAAGTCTTAAGCAGTACCTGGTTAACCTCTGCAAACTGCCACAGTCCCTAATCCTAAAAAATGTGACTCCTAGGCTTTGTCTCTGATAAGGAAGACATAGCTATTACTGTCTTACTTAATGCCTTCAGCTGAAACTCTGACAGCAACAAAAATTAACAATTTTAATGTCTTGTCCATACATTGGCATATTACAGGAATCCTTATGAGTCCTGTCATAGTAACCAAAACAAGCAGTCAGTTGTACTGAGAAAAGACATGGCTTGTAGATAGAGGTAATTTCTTAGAATAGCCTATATAGTTGGAAAAAGAACATACAAACCCTTAAATCTGGTGTAGAAGCAACAGACTTCAAAGCTAAATATGAATTGACAACACCTGCTCACTTTAATTTGTATTGATTTCTCTTTACATTTGTGCCAAATTACTGGCTAGCAGGAGCAGAAAAAGAAAACATAAATGAAAAAAAAAAATCTTTCCCTTTTTATACAGTTCGTTTGGTTCAGCTTTTGTTTGGTTCCTTCTTCTTCATTATTTACTCCTGCCTTGTGCTGGCTTTAGCATTTTATGTGATTGCGGCAGATTCAGTTCTTTAACCTTGCCAACCCCCACCCTGCAGCCCCCATTATTTTTTCTTTTCTGCAAAGTTAGGGTTTTTTTTTCCATTTTAATGAGGTGAATCAGTTTATCATGTGATCAGATTAACATCAGCACTTGTTTTAAGTAAGCTGTAAGAGTGTGGGGTAGTGCAGATGGAAGCACAAAGACGAAGTTTCTCCTCTGAGAAATAGAAAGCTGTTCCATTCAGGCCATGCTGCGAAACCATAGCCTGAAATAAGGGCAATAGAATATTTGCCCCCAGGGTCAACAGAAATATTTCTGAATCTTATGAACATAACTTTTGCCATATATTCAGGATAGATGTGAGATGTAAATATGTAGGTTCGTGGAATAGGTAACAGAAAAAACAGGAGCTGGCATTCAAAGCACAGACCAGCTACCACAGAGGTGGAAGTAAATTCTGTTTTGGGAGGCTTTTCTGTAAAACAGAAATTCAAATGGGGCACTCTGCCAATATTTTCTGGACTATATGTGTAACAAACTAGAAAAAATACTTTACCTATGGAAAACATCAAGGAAGACCCAGAAACAGACACATAAACCCTTACTGTGTGGCCCACTGCTTAGCTATGAGAGACTAGAAGTGCTAGCAAAAATGAGATCTGGGATTCTAAGCAGTGATGGTTGTTTTAATTTGTTGAAATTTAGAGAAAAAAAGGTATTATTTAGATAATTTAGAAATAACAGAATGTTATATCACAAAAATATTATGTTTATTTATGTTTACAGAATAGATAAATAACCTTATAAAACCATAGGTTTGGCTAACTGGTTAAAAAGAGGATGAATTTTCATAATGGAAAAAGCTGTGGATGCAAATACTGGACACATTTGTTTTCTTTAAACAACTTATTTAAAAAGAAAAGATGCTTTGATATTTCAGAATTTGTTTATCTTATCTCTCTCATCAGGTGATTCCTGAAAAATACATCTTAGGAAATTTCATATGGAGAAAAGCACAGAAAGGGAGATATAAATTTGTTTTGTTTTGTTTTGTTTTGTTTTGTTTTTTTTTCCCTCTGATTCTTCTAATTGAGTGATAAAGAAGCAGTTTTGTTTGTTCCATCAGTTATGTACATCCTGATCAGCTTCAAAGATAAATGGTGTTGGATGAATGTAGCTGTATAAAATTAATGACAAAGGTAAATCACATAAAAATAGTCTAGTCAGCACTTTGATCTTGAATTGTTTTTTGCTTTAAATGGTAAAATAAAAAATATTTTTGAAACAGAAAAATATATTTATTTTTAAAATCATAGTTTCCTTTTAGAATTTCGGGGCTTCTTTTTCTTTCTGTTGATTCCTTGTGTCTCATGGTTATTTTTCTTTATCTTAGAGAAGAAGCTATATTTGTGGCAAAAAATAACGAGAGAAAAACCAAAGATTTAAAATGTTCTTTCCATGCTTTTACTGCCCTTTTCTATCTTCTGGAAAACTAATTAAAAACATTCCTTTCAAATCTCATTTTTACCTTCTACTTCTCATTCTTTCTCTGTCTTTCAGTTTTCTGAGTGTTACACATTTTATTTTTCAGTGAGGAAAAGGGAAAGAGTGTTTTGGTTTTGTTCTCTAACTTAACTTTTATTAAGCTTGTCTTGTGGCTTTCTAATGGATAAGTGAAAGTGAATGTGGAAGGGAAAAAATCCCCTTTAAAACATCATTGTTTCAAAATTAGAAGAATTAAAAATAATTCAAAATGATAATATTTCACAAATTCATTTTGCATAACTCATATTTAGCCATATTCTTTTGTAACTTAAAAATAATCTTTTTCCATTCTCCTCTTAGTTTTTTCCTGTGTTTAGTGCAAGCATGGTAGTTCAGGATGTCTTATTATCGCACATGTACAGCACCCATCACAGTGTAATCTGGATGCTGCTCAAAACCTTAGATATGCCAGAAGAAAACTGTTAATAAATCAAGCAACAGTAGGAAATACAATCTTTAATGATTTTGTAATGGACAAAAATAGGTAGAAATAATAATGTAGAAGCTGTTTTTACTTAAAGAAATTCTGAGGAGTTAGTATTTCAAGCCACTACATACTCATATTAGAATTTTACACTTGCTTTGAAAGAAATGCCATGAGTTTGAATTTATCATGCTAATTAAAGAGCACTATAGAAGCACATGTGTTGTGGTTTTTTTTTTTTTTTTTTTTTTTTTTTTTTTTTTTGTTTTGTTTTTTGTTTTTTTAAATCAAATGAACATTCACAAAAATTAATATACAGTGCATCCTGAGAAATGAACAAGCTGAATTTTATTTTCATCACAACATCTTGTGAGGTGAGCATTTGTTCTCAGTGTAGTAAAAGACTCAGAATGTTTTGCATCAATTTTTATTTCAATATTATTGTAGTTTAGGCTTAGTCAGAACACTAGTAAGTGCTTTAGGGCGATACTAAAATTCTGGTGCATTCTGTTGCCACTCAAACCCGCACTGCTCTGCCCCCTGCCCCGTCCTGTTCCACCAACAAAGAGCTTGTTTTTTCTCCCCAAAGCAGCTTCCTGCTTTTCATGAAAGCACTTCTTTCAGCTAGCACCTTAATATTCCCTTTTCTGAAATAATTTGTATAGAGTGTGGAGTTCCTTTGAACAGCAGAGAGAAGCCATACAGAGAGCAGGACTGGGAGAAGAACAGAGATAGCTGCCATCTGCCACTTTAGCTAAACTGAAGCAAATTGAAAAGGCTCTTCAGCACAAGTTCTTCTTTCTATTTATTTGTTTAAGCCCATCTTATGGACTAAGGAACAAAACCCCTTCAGTTAAAAATGCACTTTTTTTCTGACGTTGTATCTTGCTTTTACTGATTGGACAGGGATGTTTTAGGAAAACAATGTACTGTGTATGATATCCAATTTAGTTGGGACTGGGGGCAAAAGATGTGATCCAAAGCCCATTGATACAGTTCAACAGAATTCAGAGGTTTGCTAAACTGTATAAAAACAAATCGAAAAGCTCCATATTTTCAATTTTAAAGTTACAATAATGAGCAGGAGAAGTACTCCTGTAAAAGAAGGGAATATGTTGTTAGGGTTAACACAATGAGAGAGTACTAAGAAACTGCAAATGCTTGCATTAACCTACATGAGTCGTCCTATTGTACTTATTATCCTTAGAGCAAGTAGGAACACAGAACATATTTATGTCTTTGCAAGAACACAATGTGTTTGGGACCTCGATCAGTCACTAGCTGTAGTCACTGTGTGAGTCTTTTGTCTCTGTGAGTCACAAAAGACTAAAATCACTGAAGGCAAGGCTCAGCCTTATTCCATACGGTTCTGGAAGAACCATATTTTTTACATCATTATCCTTTTCAAATCTGTACTTCAGATCTGAAGAAAATTAAGCTAAAGGCAAATCTTGGCCAACTGTGTGGGTTCAGAATAATAAATTAATGTAAAAAAAGTAATAATAATTTCCCAGAAAGTGCCTAAGAAACATACTGTTTATGGTGTATGCACAATCAATTTAGAGTCCACACAAATATCTGGATAAAAGTGTGCATCTAACAAATAAATAGCAGTAGATAGTTATGAAGATGAATGGGAAAGTCTTAAAATTGGAAGTCCATTTCTTAGTTGGTGAAATTTATCTGTTTATCTGATAAACTGTTTAATGGGACATACAATCTTTTAGGTAATATTTAACCCAATACACATTTCCTTTCTGAAGCTTTTTCTTATTTTGCAGGAGATGATATCCGTAGAAATGGAATAAGTCTTAGAACTATGTTATCAATCCAAAGGTCAACCATTACACAGAATATGAAATGAAGAAAAATAATTAGAAACTAGACCATATAAACTCTATTTATGTATTATGGTGTGACCTCAGAACTATGACTACCTCTGGAAATCCCAGGAGTCATGGGAACAATCTTAATTTGGAAAAATAATTAAACTTGCTATATATTGATTGCAAAGTATTAAAGAGACTAGGTCTCTAGATGTCTTGAGAAGGATAAGAAGTGGGAACATTGTAACTATCAGAGTCTGTTTTATCAGAACTCTTCTCTATTTCTTTGGTTATATATGGTTTTAATATTTTTGAGCCACCAAGAAGAAATGTAATATATGTTATATCTTCAATTATATCTGAAATTTAGGGGGGGGGTTTGTTTTGTTTTGTTTTGTTTTTCCTTCTTTTTCTTATTTTGTTTCCCAGTGCAATTGCTTCTTTACAGAGCCAAGAAGATTTGTTTCTCTTAGGAACATTCTCCTTGCTTCCAATTTAAATATATTTGTATCATGTTATTTTTGAGAGAGAGCAATAAATGTAAAAACTGAAGACAAAATATGTCCTGTCATTATCTGTGGGATGAACTCACTTTCAGAAAGATTTGTTTGAGCAGAGGAAAAAAATGACTATTTTTAAGGCAGTCATTTGTGAGGCCCTGTGTGCACACAGTGAAGGAAATTTATATTGTGAAACCCTTACAATTTAAATAAAGAATAACCTTAGAAGTTTAGAAAGGTTTAGATGGTGCTACTGAATTCATTGAGTGGGGAAACCAGAACTGCATTTCTTAAGAGATTTTATAGTTATGGACAGCTGTAAAAAAATGAGGGAAATAGAGGGAAAAAAATTAAATAAAACCAAGTAATTAATAGGCACCATTTATATTATGCATTTGTAGAATCTGACTGAGTACAATGCATACAATCAAATAAACGCTTTTCATTTTGTATTAGGATCTGTGGATAAGTTCCTTTAATAATATGAATAGTCTCATAGATCTTACTAGGACAACCTGTGCAGATAAAGTGTTTGTATTTGATTGATACGATGTTCTCCAAAAGAGAATTCAAGCTGATTCTACAGACCATTGAAGTCAAGTCATTCAACGCCAGTTGTGGAGAATATAAAGTAAAAATTTGTGGTGCATGGAAGTTATGAGCCTGACAGGTTTTTTAGTAAAAGATATAGGTAAAAATAACCTGATAGGAAAGAAGTCTGAATAGCTAGTCATTGTGAACTCAGTATGAGTTGAAAATGAAACACATGGAGAAACGATAGTTACACACAGCACATAGGCATTGTCAAACAGCAGGGAAATGAGATTTTTTCCTTTTTTACTGTGAAATCATTGAAGTGAGAATTAGCTAAGACTTTTCAACCAAAATTATCAGAGTAATTTCTGTGAAGTAGTTGCTAACTATTTTACTCCAGTGGTGGAAGAGGCTTGCACACACAGAGTTGAATTTGCAAAGGGCTCTTAGTTTTGATCCAACTCATTTTCTCATGGTCAGTGCAGGATTTGTAATTCAGTTTCAAACGCAACAGATCTAAACTGTAGCTCAAGGCTTTTTTTTATTTTTTATTAAAAAAAAAATCTACTTAGAAATTTTAACATGCTGACTAGGATTTTCAAAGTATTCTGACAGCACAAGCTCCAGAAGGAAGTGGTGGGCAGTAGAGGTCAGAGATTTGCTCCTGCAGGAGATGGAGACACCCATCTGCCAGACAGACATGCTTTCATGGGAATTTTGTTGCTTTGCAACATCTATGATATTTTTACTCTATGGTAATTGAAAGGTTGTGGAGATTGAGAATGGATGAATGGAAAAAGGTAACTGTTGCACCCATTTTTTAAAAGAGGAAAAAGGACAATAATCTGGTGAACTGAAGGGTGGTCCTTTGACAGGACATTCCTTCCTTTGGTCTCTGGAAAAATCATGGAGCTCTGGAAGTGATAGGTGTTTCAACAAATGTGAGTAGTGTGCCCTGTCAGCAATGAAGGTGAACAGCGTATCGGAGTGACTGTAGACAGACTACTAACTATTCCTCTTTGTCTTCCATTTTTCATGTCATATACATATTACTGCATACAGTTCCTCACTCAGAGCAAGAAAGGTATTGTCAGACCGGGGCAAACCTAGAGGATGGCCACCAGGTTGGTTGGAAGTGGATTACTTGCCCTGTGAGCAGAGACTGCATCTCAGAATATAACTGAAGCACAAATATCTGTAATAATTAAGTACTATTTAAGTAATGAAATTTCTCTATCCATTAAAAAAATGGGTATAAAAAATATTTAGTCAGTAATTAACTCATGCTGAAATCTATTGCAGTGGTTACAGGGTTGTTGGTCCCCTTGAGTCCAGAAGATTCAGATGTCCCTCACAGAGCGAAGGTGGCCCACCCAAACTGGATTACAGTATGCCTGTGGGATCATACAGACCAAATGCTAAAGAGAGAGCACAAGGACATGTATCTGGAAAGCCCTTTAATTTAGGTGAAGAGTAGCTCTGCACTGCACTAACGATGATGTTGAGCTGTTAGAGTCTAGGAATCTACTGAGTGTTTGCTATTGTGCAAACAAAGCTTTATTTTATAACAACATCATGTCTTACAATATTAGACCTAGGAATGCCTTTTCCTAGTGTTAAAAGACCCTTTTAATTCCAACAGAATTGGGATGTCAGCTTTGGAAGAATTTATACACAAGATTACTGGCAATTTGCTTATCAATTTGCATTTAATTAGTTTTCATGCAGATATTAAGAGATGGACTGTACATTTCACACATAGGTCAAGTACTCATTTCAATAGTTAAAATGAATTGCCTAAGTCAAACATTTTAGCCTGAAAGGTTAAAATGGCAAAACCCATAATGCCTTTTCTGTTTCTTTGGTAATTTCTAGTTAAAACTGAAACAGCTATAGATTATTGCACATGAGTTTGTCACTTTGCATGTCATTAAGAAGATATTTATGGTTTGTGATATAAAAACTCCATGTAGGGCTAACACACATCCTGGAAGTGTCATAGGTAGTTCCTCTTAATGATTTATTATGGCTACTAACAGTATACCACATTGACCTGTGGTTTGCATTGAACACCAACTGCCATCTGCTCTGATGTATTATCTGCTAACATCATTGCCTCCAGATACGATAACGCATTTAGTTGAAAGTGGCAAGGCATTTCCTGTTCATGAGATTCCAGGTTAAGGAAACTTGTGAAATGATTAGAAGAAGTAGCAGGCCGTTAGGTGGAACTGAATTCTTACTGGGCTGTGAATTTCAATGAGAATAAAGAAAGCAAAAATACCAAAGATCTGGAAAATATTTTAATTTCTCTTTCACAAGTTGTAGATTTCTTGGTTTTGGCTGGAAAATGAAATGTCACAATAAAATGAGAGTTTCACAGCTGTGGTATCTCTGATTTAACTGAACAAATAAGCCTTTTCTTACAAGTGTAAGAAGGATGCAAGATTTATATAAGACACTCAGATTTGATTCCATGATTTTATTTAAGCACTGTGTAATGGTGGTAGATTTACTTATTCTTCCTTTCTTAATAATCAGTTAACATGAACCAGTTCACTGTGAATCAAAAGATATCACTGACCAAGCTGGAGACACCAAAGCAGGCTTTGTCTATCCTCAGGCCAAAACCAAAAGTGCTGGGAAAATGGATCAGAGACATCTGATATTTTTTTCTATTTTTGTTTTGGGCTCAGGCTGCCCATAAGTGGCAAGGTACTGTGCTATAGGGAATTGTGTGATTAGAATTTAGCATCTGAAGTTATGCTTGGATTTTAGAGGTCATTAGGGATGAGCCCTAATTAATGAAAAAGGAAGCACAAAGAGATGCTGGGGCTTGTCCCTACATTGGCATAATTTGATAGATTTTGGTTTGCATGTGTGCAACAGAATGCTTGGCACAGGCTAAAGCTAGAATGTTTCCTGTGAGAATTCCCAGATGGAAATAGTGCTGAATGCTTTATAGAATTGCGTGCAATAAATCTGGAAGTTACAGATGGCATTGGTTCAATGTATGGTACTGTGTATGCAGAGCACAGGTGCTTCTCTTCATGACTGATAAATCCACACCTGGAAGCACTGAACTTCCAGTGTATGTGCAGGCAACCCATGCCCTACACAAACACACCCCCACCCCCCCCCAAACATTTCCTGGGAGCATCAGACTAACTCTCCAACCTATCCACCTGCACAACAAGGTTATTCCTTTGAGGACCTTACAGTGGAAACACCTATCTAATATGAACATTTGTGTCTGCCATATATTGGTGGAGCTACTATGCATTACCTGTGATTTATCTGAAATCCTGTCGAAATATGAAAAATCCCTGAAAATATTCCTGGACAAAATTATGGTGAAAATCTGTGGTAATCTAAACTCAGAACTCCTCACTGATTCTGGACTCCCATCATGACCCTCTTTCCACCTTTTAGGTGAAATAGCTTTTTCAGTGGTTTTCTGGTCTCTGTCAGTAATCCAGATAGCAGTTTCTTCTGTATGCATGAGCCTGTGATTCTTCTATATTTAAAGAAATACCTCCCATTTCTCTCCTTTTTCTAAATCTTACCTTTTTGATATCAAGTGGAAGAAATACAGACATTTTAAGAGGAAGACTTGAACCCATAAGAAGAGAAAAACTAACATTTTGTAGGCTGAGGCTGAAGAAAAGTGTATGGAAACTTAATACTTGCATAGTTTGCTGTGGTAAACCACCTTTTAGTAAATTTTTCATTTTCCTTTTAAGTAATTGGACGGCGGTGAATATAAAGTGAAATAGAAAACGATATTGTGGGATATTTACATAGTAACCTAAAATAAAAATAAATGGAGATTGCAAATGAAGGTTTCCATAGCAATAGTAGTTTACCAGTACTGTGGATCTGAAGTGTTTGCAACTGTTGACTGGACTACTGTGTACTTCAATGAATAGTTTGTGCATTTGATGAGCTAATGGCTCTATAGAAACCTTTAGCTCTTATGTTTACTGACTGTAATGGAACAAATCAGCTTATTTCCAATTTGGTATTGTTTTCCATTGGTTTTTCACAGCTGAAAAGTTCCTATTCATTAAAAAATTAGAGCTTCAGATTTTTTACTATAGTTATTCTTAGTTTCTGACATGTTTACTTGCTAATAAGATGCCAAAGGGGATATAGTCCTCATTCTGTCCTTGGAGACCTTTATCTCTTTCCTCCCTTTCCCCATCCTTAGTTCTTGTAATTAGGACTAGTTGAAAAAACAATAACTGACTATTCTCCATTGTTCTTAATAAATCAGAGCTAAGTACACTTCATTGGTCTTGTTAAGTATGTTCTCTTCACTGCTACCACAACCATCTTCAGATTGCTTTTGATCTTTATATATCTATACTTATATATATATTTATGTATACATAAACTCTTTGACCCGCTTACTCCTGAGAATGTTAACAACAGTCTTAGCCTTAGTTAGCTGGTTAGCTATCTGGCTTGGTTAGCATATCTAGCTAAATTAAGTAAACACAAATGAAGACTGTTGCTTTAATTTCATAACTGAACCCTCAAACCCAAGTAATTATAAAACCTGGAAACTTTGAAGGATGTGGTGAGAGGCATGTCAATCACAACCGGAAGAACATGTTACCACTGGATCCAATTACTGCTGGCCGTTGTCTCCAGGAGGACAGGGGGTTTCAGTTCAGTTGTATTGCATACAAGACACATCTCGATGACTCAGAAGGACACCTTCTACAACCTCTGGACAGATATTTAGGAACCGAATAAAATTTTAATACAGTAATAGAGATGAAAATGAGTGTAGCACGGCAGCAACTGTTTGATTTTTAATGCTGAAGCAACTGAGTCATGGACAATGACCTAGACACACAGAAGGCATTTTCCAGACATTCTCAAAGAAGTTGCATGGATATTAAAGAATCATGCTTATCTTTTCCTGTTTTATGAAGATTTTAATTCACTACTGTAATGCACCAAACCACTGCTGGCATATGTATGGTGACCTTTGACTGCTCTAGAGTAAATGAATATGTTATGTTATCTACAGGCTAGTCATCTACATGTTTATGATCTATAGAGAAAACAAAAGTAATTTATATTCAAAGTCTTGAGAGATGGGTGAATATTATAAGTCTGTAATTTATAAAAAAAAAAAAAACCCAAAAAAAGAAAACTGGAGATAAAGAAGTTTAGGAGTTTTTTTTGCTAAATAAACTAAATAACAACAATGAAATGGGGTGGTATCCAGTGCTACACTCCTGTTGCATCCCACATTGTATGTCCAGAATTATTAGATAATTATGAATACATATAGGCTTTCTAAAATTACATTAAGTAAAAAGAAAACATGAGCTCTTATTAAAAAAAGAAATGACAAAAAAGTTATGTATTCACATTCTTCAAATAAGCACTTTGATTTTTTGTTCTGTTGAAATAATATTGTTATGTACATCTCCAAAATTTAAGAAAAAATATTCTGTTTTAAAAATGCCTTAAAAATGAAGGATTTCAGTATAATCTTGCCAAAGAAAAATAAAAAATAAATATTCTAACAAATAAAATTTAGACTTTACTTTTCATTTTTTTTCCCTACTGTTGACAAGTCCTGAATGGAACATAGATGGGTGCATTCACAGAAAATCAAAAGTCCAGTTGCCTCAATAAGAGTGACTCTCCACACTAGCTAGCAACTTTTACGAACTGTGTGTTTTAATAACTGTGCATAAAATGAAGCAAGACTGCAGAAGCTTTTTCAGCATTTCTCATTACATTAAATAATCAGTAACTCATGCATCCTGTATATTTAGCCAATAGGAAAGGAAGCAACAGCATATTTAGTCTATCTGTAAAATTAACCAATGCAGCTTGGATAAGGAGCATTCTTGATGAATATAGCATCCAACAGTTGCTTACAGTAACTAAATTAATGGCTGGTTTTCAACAGCATAAAATAATACTATAAAAAAAAAAAAAAAAAAGTACAATAGTACATTATAAAACCACTGAGTAGTCAGCATATGGTGCTGGATTTTTTAACTACTTTGTGTACATTATTTATAGAGACACACATTTTATGTATGTATAACTACATATGTCATTCAGCAGAGGCCTGATGGCATCAGTTTAAGGAACTCATTGACATGGGCTACTCAGAGTAATTTAGTTTATTTTATACTAGAATCCATGAGTCTCAAGTTCAATTTAAAATACAGAAGTAGCCCTAAATTTCCAGTACCACATGAGCTGAGAAGGTATTAATTGTCCCATTTTACAGATAGAAAAAAGAAAGTCTTTGTGTATACACATAATAACGTATGCAAGGATAAAGGAGGTAACTGACAGGACAAGAAAAACGTCAGGATAGTCTTAATCACAATTTTATCTATAGGCCAGTTCCAATTCCCAGATAAATTAAGGGAGGAAATTTTCATCGAGAGCTGGTTTAAATGATTATATGTTCACACAGTAAAATTACCTGTTCTGATGCAACAGTCTGTAGTGACTTGAATACTATACTTATTATAGATTCAGTACTGACTGCTAGACATTCTGTTAAATAACTATATTTTTTAATCTGTCTGGTTTTGTCCCATTTCTGCGAACTTCCTTGTCTTCCAACAACAATGCCAGGTTGTGAAATAGAGAAAAAATATATTTTAAGTTACAATAAGAAATAAAAATAAACTGAATGCAATACTGAAAATTTAAATAGTGTAATGAGAACTTTTAGATAGGAACAAAGTCATGTAGAGTTCAGAGGAACTCCATCAGGAAAAGTGTATTTGAGAAGCAAACTGATATCTTAATATAAAGGGTTTCATTGACTCTTGTAATAATCTATTAACTCTGTTAATATTTCATTAGGAAACTCTTACAATAACAGCTATGTCCATAGCAGGCTGAACTTCTAAGAGCATGTTTGATCTGCATGATCTCAGTGTGAGTTGGCACATTTGCTCAAATCCCAAGTCTGCTGCTTTGGTTTAATAGAGGACTGCAGCATGTTAAAACATGTATATGTCTATATAGGCACGGTCTTTGGGGCACTGGTGTCTAGATTGAGGCCCATATGGACCTCTCCCTAGCACCACTAAATAATTCTACATAGTACAGGCACAAATCTGGGGCCCATGCCCAGATATTACTGGATCTTGGAAACTGAATGAATTGTAAGACTGATGTTTTTGGCTTAACTGATCTTTAAGAAAAGAGAAGAAAGAAAGAAAAAGGCAATTAAAGCCAAGCAATGGCATTTTCAAAGAACAGGCAGGACAACTAATTATTTTAAGTTCTCAGAACTGAATGACAACACTTGTTTGAAGGATAAAAGTTGTGCTCATCTTGTGTCAGATTTTCATAACAGAGTGGTACGACAGATAAATGTATAAATGTCAGTGATGATCATAGAAATAAAGGTGTTTGTTTCAGTCCTTGCCAGACAACTTATTTTAAGGGATGTTTGCTATGAATTTGTCTTCCAGTAAGGAAATGCTTTTGTCATTTGATATAGCCAAGTCATTCTGGCTGGTTCCATCACTGACACGATGGACAATTTACTTTTCCAGAATTTCTGAAGCCCAGGGTGTGACAGAAAGCATAGCACTCCTGTAGGTATATTATGCAATTTGTTTGCTGAGGATGGAAAATCAGTACAGCATCACATGCAAGATACATGCATCACAGCAAGACTCAGAGGGATAAAAAACCCTTGCTGATTACCATCTCTTACGTTATTACTTGCTAATTATCATCTGCTTCTTTTTTCTTTCACTGCCATATTGCTCCTTCTAGACATAGAGCAATTCTCATCCATGTCTTATCCATTTTCTACAGTTCTCAGCTGTAGAGCAATAGAACAAGAGGTACTAAGGTCTGAAATGAGGTCATGGAAGTGTCTAGCTTTTCATGCTGAAGAGGAAAGCTGAGAATGTGGAGGTGAATATAAGAAAAAGTAAATGTATCTCTTGCTCTCTCATTCCTAAGTATTCTTAACAGAATGGTTCAGACTCATTTTAACTTATTTTTTTCAAAACTGACTTTTAAAAAATGACTAGTCATAAATTATTTTTTTTTTTTTTTTCCTCTTTCCCTCCCACTACAGGAGTTTTAGTTATTTAGAAGGCAGATTTTTTTTTTTTAAAGTTGATTTATATTTGAGCTAAAGGATCTAGAAGAACATCTGAAAACTCAAATGTTTTCAGACCCTTTCATGCTGAATCAAAACCAATATCAAAATAGAGGGCTAGAGCTACAATGTTGGTAAGGAAAGAGTTTCATTCTGTAACCAAGACTGAGAACTGATGAGACAGTAAAAAAATCAGATAAACCCTAAAAAGCAAATGAGGCTATGTAAAGTCAACTATGCAAGTAATAGCTTTAAGTCTCCAGTTACCAGTATTTTCTTTTTCTTTTTCTTTTTTGTTTTTACACTGATAGCAGTAAATTACCTTTTCCCCCTTGTGGGTCCATGTCTCAATCCATTTCAATCTACAGCTCAGAAGACTATCCCATGCAGAGACATCCTTCCTCAGGAGGCATAAAGGATTGCATGGTGTCATAAAGACATCTCCAGCATAGGTATGCCCAGAGTCAGAGGGAATAGATCTGCATAGATCAGCAGATATGCCCAGAGTCAGAGGGAAGTGCCTTCTGGGCAGGTACAGGGACTTAAGAGGTAGGATGGAGATAAAGCCATCACAGCAGCATATGAAAAAAAATTTGGGGAAAACAGGGACGGTACAGGTGAGGTGTCTACCAGTTAGCATCCATTCTAGGCACACATACACACCACAATAGCAAATGACCAATTCTAAATAAAAGACAAATACATACATACATAGCAAACAAACTCCCTATGACCTTTCTTCTTTCCACCATTATTCCACAAAAGTAACAAAGAATACAAAGGAAAGCAAACCACATTTTTTTTTTTCCCTAAGAAAATACTTCTTTGTCATTTCCAGTAAATCACCTTTCCTTTTAACATAATAATTAAACAAAAATTAGATCAAATATTTTGTTGCATGCTGGCTGGATTTCATACAGCTATATTTCGTATCTGTTGCAAACTAAATAACCATTTTTAAATACATGACTTCAGACAAATATTGTGGGGAGACAGAAAGATGGAAATCATGGTGCTAAAAGATATTGCTGACAGTCTAATGCATAGAATAACTTGCTAATCCCTGTTTTATTCAAGCTATTTGAGGGTGAAGTGCTTTTTTTAAGTTGGTGTCTGAAATGTTAAGACACTTGTGCCCAGACATAGGTCAGCATCGCAAGTTGTGAACAGAAACCGGCCCATGTAGCTGAAGGTATTTTTTTTTTTCATAAATGGAGACTATAACTGCAGTATTTAAGTTAAAATGAACAAAGGACTGCATGTACTCATACATCCGTATCCATGTGTAAGCAAGTATGAAGCCAGGGCATATTTACATGGGTCTGAAAACAACTCAACAGTGAGGGAAGCAGTGACAGTGTTGCTCCAGGAGGAAGCCAAAAGAGAGAGACAGAGAGAGCTTCTTTTAGGCACAGAACTGACTGCAAAAACAGACTTGAGTTTCTGAAAAAAGAGATGGTCTCCTATTGTTTATTCTATCTGAAGAAAGGAGACTCTGTAATGTCCCTTTGATAATAAGCAGAATTGTACTAAAGGAATACCTGAAATAAGATTTTTTTCTTTCTCCTTTTGTTTTGTTTTCTTTTGGTTTGGACAGCCTATCAAGACAATTAATATTGGTTCACTTCCAACAGCAATAACAGCTTGTTTCAGAAGTTATCTTTGTAAATATCTTTGCATATCATCCACTAACATTTGGGTTAAGATCTAAAGGAGCACTTTTCAGGAATATGACTTGAAAATAATTTATACTAAAAAATTGCAATTTGAATCTAAGCATGTTCTTGCATGTTACAAAAAGAATATACAGTTCTTTTGAATAATAAAGCTTTTGCCTCTCTACCTCTTTCTTTTCCACTCTTATACAGATCCCACATCATACTTTTTAAAAGACATATGCATTGTTCTTTGGGGGGAAATAAGCCTGGCAGCCCAGCTTGTGTGATGATCTTACAAAGCTTTACATGAGAAGATGCCACACAATGAAAGACTATCATCTTCCCTGAGCCATGCAAGGGATATTAGTCATGGCTTTGGGAGAAGGGACTGCTGGCTCCTACCTGCCCTCACAAAATGGGAAGATCAGAGATAAAATTGTGTACTAGAAGGAAGGATACATACAAATATGTAAATTAAGTACATTCACCTGAAAATGTAGATTCTTAGAGGCATGGTTACTTGTAGGTGATGTAGTAGGTTGTTTCCTGTGCTGGTATGTCTAGAGGTATGTATATATTACACAAACCTGTCCTCCCTGGGATAAAATAAAAATATTAAGTAAAACATTGCCATATTCTCCTGTTAGTGATACAGGACTTTCATACATTTCTAGTCCTGCAGTTTGGCTGAAGAAAGTGTTTGTACAAGGTGTATGAAGATTTTTGGGTAATGCCATTTATTACAAGGAGGAGATTCCCCATGTGGCTAGAGCTCCTTGGGTCACACTGGCAGAGGCTGGTAGGACAACTCTTCTATGCTTAAACAGGGTGAGGCTCCTATTTCACTGATAATGTTATAAATTTCTGCTATAAATTTAAAAATAGACAGTAGAAACATCCAATCCATGGCCATAAATCTTAGTACTTTTCCCAACTGAGCAATAAGTTATTGCTAATGGTAATTTTGCTTTTTTGTATCATTTATAAATTCAGTGTAAATTAAAATGTTTCACATCACAGACAAAATTGAGAGAAGATGGTGGAAGCACAGAATCACGTAGAGCAGGCAAACTGAGATTCCTTTTACACGTTATTAGTGCTTCTCTGTTTAATCATGTTTTCTATTAGCTACAACAGTGCTAAGTGCTTTGGATAATAAAAAAAAAAAAAAAAAAAAAAAAAAAAAGCCAGGGAGTGTGTAGGTAGCTTCCATTAGCAATAATGGGAGTTTGGGCACATTCACAACTTACAAAATCCTCAGTTTAAAACCTGTTTATCAGATAATGGTTGCAGGCCTGGAGTGGGAGCATGGGAGCACTAAATTAACACATCTTTTCAGACCTACAGTTTTTTCAAGGAACTAATTTATTAGTACTCCTTTAAGTCCAGAATGTGTTTTCTTTTCAAGATTTTTAAAATCATGAATAAGATTTAAAAAATCGATATAGTAATAGGAAAAAAAATATGGATTTTTGTTTGTTTGTTTGTTGTTGTTGGGTTTGTTTTTTCTCAGCTAAGATAGTAGCCACAGTTATTTTTATACTTTCAGTGTCATTTAAGGCCAGTCTTTATACACATGAGATTGAAAGCCCTTAACAAAATGCTGAAAGTACCTTTAGTTATTTTAAGGGTAAGAGTGACTATTTTGTGTAAGATGTAGTACAGTGTGTCTTTGCAGAGGATTTGTGAAGTGGACACGTGCCAAAAATCCACCAGATGTAATAAACTGTCTTGGGAAGTTACTCTGTTAAATAATTCACAGTAACCTGAGGCTGAGTATTCATGAATTGGTTCAGCTTAAGTGGATGTCTTAAAAAATCATTTACATTTGGTTATTTGAGCAATATTTTATGTAACAATGAAACTCCCTTCTGACCCTCGCAAGGGTGATGCTTTCAAAATCAGCCACTTGAGTCTGCCACCTAGTGAGACAGAGGGAAAAACACTGAACCACACAGCAGGGCAATCCATTACATCAGCGGTGTAACTTCATAGGTTTTCACTTTCAAGACAGTTTAGGTGGATTCCTACTCAGGCCGTTAAATTTAGGAATAGATTCTGGATTAGCACTGGTGAAAAATATATTTGTTTTTTTTTTTTTTTTTTTTTTTTTTTTTTTTAGCAGTATTTGCAAATACGATTTGTTTTTAGTTTTTACAAATACCACTAAGAGAGCACATTTTCTGGAAATGTTGAGTTGTGCATGAAGGCACATGTATTCAGCACATCTGAAATAATTCTTGGCAGTAATAACTACAATTCTAGCACTACCTGCACAGAGTCTCAGCTGTGGGATCTCAGGGTCAGGTTTAGATAGTAATAGAGGTATTAGTTTTGATAGACAGCTGAACAATATTCATAATTAAGTGGTTAAGAGAGATTCTAATTTTCCAGTTATTATGTGGAGAATAAATATGACTAATATTCTGGATAGATTTGATTGTTTTGCATGTGATAAAAAATCTAAGAAGTGGGGTAGAGAAAAATGTCAAAAATTTGGTTAAAGAAAATAATATGAGCTGAAGTAATTCAAGGATTTAGTTTAAATGAAATTGAAAAAAAAAATAGAGTTAAATTTTAAATTTTTTAGCAATTAAGAAAACTTATCAAAATTAGTGAAAAATCATAAAAATAAGAAGAACCTGAAGATAAAAAATGTTAATAATTTCTTAGGTAAATATTTAAATATCCACTTAGAATTTGCATCCATTCCATAGTCTTTTTCATGTTTTTCTGATTTGACAGAGTTTTTCTAACTCACAATTTTTTAACAAAACTTAATTTATATATTGTTTTAAATAGCAAAATTACACCCTCAACATTGTTTAGAATACAACTAAAACAAACAGAAGTGTGATTCTGATGTGCAGAGATTTGTCAATGTACAAATCCGTTTTCATAGAAGTGAAAATAATGCATCACACACAATATAATGGACCAAATAGTTATCTTCAAGTCAGAGCTGATGGTGGCAGTGTGACCCAAAGAGTTAATTATCTTACAGGTATGTACAATGGGAGTTTCTTCTGAAGCTCAACATCCCAGTGATAGAATTTGTCCAACATGCTTATTATCTCTGCGTCAGGACTGCACAGAGATCAGAAATGATACACAGTTTGATTTTTGTCACTTTGCTTCCACCGGACTCCTTAATTGCAGCATCTGTTACTTGTCTCCACTATTGTGAAGGTCATAGAACAATTTCCATGATGTTCCAGTGTTCTCACAAATTTCTGAAACGTTTCCCTTTGGAGCTGAAGTGTTGCATGCTTGATCTCTGTACCAAGAGCAAAGTCCCTGCAGTTGGTTTAAAGTCCTCAGAGAATTTGAAGAAACACAGTTTTTTTTTTGTAAATTGTCCTCTTTTAATTGCAGACCGGGGAAGTTACACTATTAAGAGCTGCTGAAAGCTGGTCCTGGCTTCTATGGAGTAAATATTTTATGTTACCATAATTCTATACAGATATTAGCTGTAACAGAAATTTAAAAACATGTTTTGGAGAACAATTTACTGTTCCTCTTACTATTTTATAATCTTCTGAAAATGCATTCCTGTCTTATAGGAGGAAACAACTAAAACTTGAGACAAACTGTGAAGTACTTACGAATATGGCCATGTCTGCTGTAAACTGCAACTTTGTGCTAAGAGTCCTGAGATAATTGAATTCCATTTTATTCCTGAGTCTTGACTTAACAAAACTCCCAGTTACACCTAAAGACAGATATTTTTCAAGTGTGGATAAAACTAGTTATTGGATCCATCTACTGATTCATTTTCATGTTTTATCTCAGAGGACTTGAAAATCACATTACCAGGTATTAAAAGCTGGTATAATAATTTAACGTTTGAATTGGATAGTTTTAGTTGATTGCATCAAACATAATTTCTAAATGTTTCAAGTTGTGAATAAGAACTGAAGAGAAGCTGAGAAAAGGAAATCTTTTCTCTTTTCCAAACCAAGTACCAAAAAAGTCCACTCAAGCTGCCTATAATCATGTAAACTCATGGCCCATGCTCTTTTATCAGCCACATGGCTGACTTTTATTTTTTCTTGGCTACGTAGTTTCTAGACAGGATAACCCAGGCAAGAGAGATCAAATTGGATTTCGCTTAGAATTCAGCTCTGATCTCATATGAAATATGAACAAAAATGACCTGATCCACAGTTTATTTTGTTTTCTTCCCTCTTTATTTATGTTTTATCATTGACCTACCATTAAACTTTGGACACTCATACAAAAACAACAGAGTAATGATATAATTTAGATAATACATTACATTTTACATCAGTTACAGTTTTATTAATTAGCATAACACCAAAACTTAAAGTACATGTGGGAAAACTTCCTGGATTAAAAATACCTCAATTACTTTAGTACAATTAGTTCAGAACATCAAAATGTAAGTTTCTAATTTTTTTATTTTCTGTGATGGTCAGAACCTGGAATCATTTGCTCTTTAATAACTTAATTACAAGATAAAGGATATTTTTTTTCCTAAATTTATTCCCACTAATCAGCAAATACTTTATGGTGAAGAAGATCCCCACACTCAGAATGTTATTTCTCTGAAAAATCTCAAAAAACCTACAAAAAAACCAGTCATCCAGTATCTTAGGTCAGCATGAAATTTGAGGAAATGTGCATGTAAATCCATTTAGGTTAGTATCAGAAGCAAGTTGGTCTTTAAGTTCTTTGAAGCTAAGAGTTGGTGATTTTAGGAAATTTGAAAAGGACGTTACTAACCCTGTATGATCCATTCTGCTCTCCTACAAGTGTTCTTTTAAAAACCCCACAGCATCATCTCATGAAATGCAAGGAATAAAATTGTTATTTTTAAAATACATGAGGTCCTTATTAACTAGACAAGAGCGTTAAGACAACTGAATATTTTAATTTCTGACTTATATTAGATCAACTCCTCAGCTGACATAAACAAGCACCTTGTTACTGATCTCAGAGGAATTAAATGCCTGGGTCATTTTGCATATAGACATATATTGCTCTACAACAGTACCGTATTATCTCACATTGACAGAGTTTATTTTGATGGATGAACTCTTAGGTACATTGTCAGCCTATCAGAAAAAAATATAAAAAACTCAATGTTGCAGATATCTTCAGTTTCACATGTCATAAAGTTCTCTCTGCATGTCATTTTTTAACTGCATAAAGAAGTATATCTTGATGCACTTCATTCAGTAAAAGACAATAGGATATTTGAAATTCAAGGAGTATAATTTTAAGAATAGTTGCCTTATTAGATTATAGGATTTTATTAAATTAAATGTATCATAGGTCACTTGGGTAGTTGCTCTTCACAAACTCATGACTTTTCTTTCTGAGGTTCATTGAGCATTACAAGAAATTAACTTGTTAATTAACAAGAAATTGTTTATGGCAAATTCATGTGCTACTCAAAATAGAAAATAAAGTGTCAGAAAATCGAGCTTTACAACCCCCCAAAATTCTTGAAATATAATGGGGAGATATCCACTGAATCACTTTTATCTACAGGTGTATGTAGTTGGGATGCATGGATTCACAGTGATAATTGTGATTATTTTGTTTTGTATTGAATTCAGGAAAAAAAATGTGAAATGAGAATTCCAGTGACTAACATTCTACATGTATATACAAAGGAATAACTACTAGTTATAGAATATTAACTGACTATATTTTTCAATGAATTTTTAAAATTCATCTTAGAGCTAATTAAACAACTGTTAATAGCACAGGAAAGTTTTCACTTATTTGCTCGTCTGTCAACCCACAGTCATTATCCTTGTTGTTTACATACAGCTGACAAAAAGAGGTTAAAATAATTTGTGATCACAGCTACAAACACAGAAGCATGTTCATCCCTTTGCAGTCTGTGCATAAAAGAAGGAAAATATCAAAAGCGTAGTCTGTATGTAATGGTCTTGCAAGGACAGAATGTGTCTATAAATGAAGTTAATTGGGCAGTATTCATTCCTTCTCATCATAGTGTTTCATGGCATTTCAGAGCCCCGTACAGTGAATGGTGAAGGCTGTTGATTTCATATGATGCTTCAGAATGCCAAACTGTAAATAAAAATTATAAAAGGCACAATATGGTCCCAAAGTGCATGCATAGCTACATTCATTGCTTTGAATTTGCTGATTCATATAAACTGATTTCAGTTGTATTCTCATGATGATAGCTTATGATGATAAAAGGACTCTCTAAATAATTTCATTCCTTGTATTAATTCTGGAGCTATTTTTTTTTTTTATCCTGTGAGAATTGCAGATATCATGTGCATATGTACTAAATAAATGGCTCAAACCACAGCTGTTCGGAGTTCTTTCTGCATCTCTGTCACAGAATGGCTTTCATTTTCTCCTGAGTCTGTGGTACCTGGGGAGTGCAGTACCCTACACAGCCTTCATTTTAACAGGTGTATGTTAGAAATATACACCGAGATTCATCTCACCTAATGTACTTTAGAAGTCCATTTCTCAGATAATCGCTCAATATGCACTTCTGGGATGCCATTTATCTAATGTTGCAGCACAAATTTAAGATGAGGCAGATAAATTGTTCCTATAAGTTCCACTTCTTTCTGTTGACTGTAAAGGGAGACTTAGGTGACTAACTGAGAGATCTGCAGTCTGAATGCATGACATTAGTTGATATAATTAGACATTTACATTGTGATTCAGCTCATGGTAGGCACAGCTGAAGAGTGAAAGCCGCAAGATCCTGGTAGTACAGTGCAAAAAATAACTTTATAAAAAAGCTATGATTAAGCAAGCCTGGTCTTTTGGGATTCTTTCCTTGTCTTCTTAAGCCCATGTGATGTCTTCTATATCTACTCACAATTTTGTTAATCTTTCTTCAACATGTTAATCAGAATTATGCACAGTACCTCAGGTTCTCAGCAGGATGGCAGAATTAATAATTTCTCAGATGTAAAGGATTATATATGCTTTGGTTGTGCTACACTGGCAACTTATAGGATCCAGGGAAACACATTTTTTTTCTTCTTCTGTCATTTTAAGCTGATACATTTTCTGTTTACCGTATCAGGTTTCTTGTATGGGTCTCTACATGCATGATCAAACATTTCTTACTTCTATACTTCTCATTTCAGTAGTCCAGCCTTTGATATTGATACCAATATTGAATACCTAGAGCCTTTACATCATGTTCAGATTGCATCTAAAAATACCAACTTTTAATGTGAGGCTCCTACAATCAAAATCTAGTTCAAGAATGACCTAGAAGAACCTATTTTTCACCTGTTTTCAATCTGGCTGGCGAAACTTCCCTTTCTGCATAGCCTGTTGCCCCCTCCACTTTGTCCAGTCCCTTAGTTAATTTATGAATTTAATTTGTGAACTCAACTAATTTACTAATTTATCTACTAATCTCAGTGTCCTCGGTTAAATGAACAACTTTTCAATGTGGAATCACATCGAAGGTTTTACTAGATTTTATATAGTTGAGATCTTTGTCACCTCTTTCATCCAGTCATCTGTCTGAGCCTGTCACAATTTTCTCATTTGGCAGATGATTATCATCACTGTGGATAAAATGGTGGAAAGAAATATAGAAAGAGCCATAGGTATAGAAACAGCCATTTTCCCATCCCCTTTACTATGAACTGCTCCTAATGCTAGTTTTATTTTGATGGTTGTCAGGAAGGAAGGAATAAAACAACACATCTCAATGAAAGCCTAGTTATTAAATGCACTGAACTGTTTTACCCTTGTTATTTTCTAGAAGCTGTTTAGCACAGCAATAATGATTCACAGTATTATGACTAGGTTTAAAAGTATCTAAAATAGTTAGGCTTATAGCTAAGTTAACCCACAGTATAATTCTATAAAATTGTTCAATTTACATTACAGAAGTGCATGGAAACAAGGCTTTTAGAAAATAGATCCCCTTTCCATTCCAGAATTGTATGAATTAGGGAAGATGACTTTTTGATGACAAGCAGCTGCACTGGCAATATCTATGTTGTTTACTAATATAGCAATTGGAGTAAAGATTTGTTTTCTAGGGAAGTCATCACAGAAATATAGGAGGAAGACCAATAATGCTCTAGTGATGAAAAAGTTTTGGAATGAACAAATTATAACCTCTTTAAGAGGATAATGAGTATATTCTGCTCTGGCTTTTCATATGCATTCAGGGATGTAATATTTTTATGATCTTTCAGCCAGTTGATGCCCAAGAAGAGGTTCAGCACTTCAGTCTCTCTTCAGTCCACCAAACTATCTGCTTGTTAATCCATCCATTGACATAAAATATTTGTAAGGAGTGCAGCACTGGTTAGTAGGTAAATGCCTTTAATCTATGCCAGAGCCTCTTAGTGGTAAAAACACTATAACAGGGATTCTGTTGGAATATGGCATTTCAAGTTTTAGGATCCAGTCCTCTTAAAGATAACATTTAACTACCTGTAAAATTAATGGAGAAAAGCAGATGTCACTGAAAGACTCCTGAGAGATATTTGTTCAATATTCTAACTTCGAATGTAGACAAAAATTAAGTTATCCTGGGAGAAAAAGAATATGATGGATAAATTGTTAATATGGATTTTTTACCATGAAAAAGTTAGAACACATGCCTTAAATTTAGTGTAAAATAAAACTATATGTTTGCAAAAAATTTATAGCTTTCGAGATAGGTCTGGTCTTGTTCATCTGGAATCAATGGTATTTATCTGTCTGTAATTTTCTTTCTTTTCACAGATCATAAGAGAAAAATAATTTTTTCATATAAACTGATGGTAGGAAAGATAGATATTTAAGAAAACCAATATGTACAAAGTGTTAGGATAAACCTATACATACATCTGTTAAATATCAAGCTGTTGATTTCTTTTATTTTAATTTTGTCTATATTCCTTTATGGGAGAAAAAACCCTAAAATATTTCTAGCAAATGCACTATTTGGCACAAAACCTAAATTCATCACATGAAACCAGAATATAATGTTAAATGATAGTGTTGGAGCTAACTCCTTACACACTTCACTGAATGTCTGCTCTGAAGTAATTGAGTCTAGGAAAAAGCTAAATAGCTCTTAAACAGGTCAGGGAGCTGGAAGACTGCATACATTTGAGTGAGGGACTTAATTTTTCTAATGGACGCTAGATGGCAGTATTAATCAACCTATTCGAGACTGCCTTGCATTACGGTATTTTACTAGGGGAAAAAGACCCTCAGAAAATTGTGTGAAACATTTATTTATAGGTTTTATTGTCCTATTTTGAAGGAGAATTCAGATTAAATATTTATTGTAAGTACGTATGTATGTAGGTTCCAGGGCATGTCTTCATAGCATAACCTCTGTTTGTGTAAGCATACAGGCAAGGGCAAATAGTGCTTCCACAACACATGAACGAAAAGGCATGAGAATGGAAAGAAGGAAAAGGAACAACGTCTTTATACAGGACTGATATAGGTGAAAGGAATAAAGAGTATAAAAATTTTAAAATGAAGAGCAAAGTTTGGAGAGGTGACAGGGAATGCCAGAAAAAAACAGTGGAGATTAGTGAAAAAGCATGGGAGATCACAGGGTTTTGAGTAAAGAACCTGGGCATCAAACCAGCAGATTTCACTTCTTAGATATCTGTATTAGTGATGTATTGGTCATTTAACTGACTCACCTTCAGTGACTTATCACTAGTTAAATAAAAAATTATCAGTCTTTTTGAATTCAAGTTTCATATTGTTTCTATAATTGACAATGATGAAATCCTAAGCTATGCAGTCATTGCCCAGGGCCTGGGTTTTTAAAATGTGTCATTACAATTTATTTGCTTGACTCATGAGATGCTGATGCTTTGATGGCAAAACGACTCACTCAGCTGAGTCACTCCCAAATCTTAGGAACACTTGCTTCAGGAGAAACTTTTACCTTGAGACCCATCTGACTGTATACCTGTCACAGAACTACTGGCCAAATTTTAATTCCCAACAAGATGTGAAAGCAACATGCTAAGCCATGAATCTCTAAGCTGAAGCCTTGGTCAAAAATGTGAATTTCTAACTGGAAACCAAGGTAACCTCTTTCTTTGTGACCACAACCTGCTTGTTCCACAGTGGGCAAATAAGAAATGTGTTATCTCGACCTAGCAAGGCTCTTCATCTTATTTCTTCTCAACAAAAAATGAGCTGTGGTGATGAATCAAAATTTCATGATGCTGATGAAATTACCATGAAGTTAGTGTTCAATATTGTCACAAAACCATAGACAAAGAGATTTTGGCCACTTCTGGTCAAAGGGAGGGTTAGTTTTTAGGTGGGATTGCAAGTGATCATGTCCTGGGCCCCAGCTTCGATCAACACCACCCCTGGGGACATCTGTGGTCCTTGCCCCCAGAAAGGGGTTTGGCAGCCTGCACACAAGGTCAGTTCTGATACGACATGGGTCTGTGGCCTTTAACCAGACTGTTGGGGAAGAGTGGGAGGAGAAACAGCTGGCAGAAGTTGGAGAGAAGTGGTGCTCCCTCTTCCTGCTCCTGGGAGGAGCACTGGATCCAAGGCCCTCCATCCTGGCCTGAGCTACCATGACCCTACCTGGCCTATTCCTGCTGATCCTGAGCCTGACCCAGTCTTGCTGACTTGATGTCCCGTGTTGGCCTTGGCCAGTCACTGTCCCCACGGAAGTGCCCGATGCCCAGGGCGGGGCCCGTCCACCTGCCCCCAGCTTGCCCTGCCCTGCTCAGGTGATGGGATGGCCCCTGCCCTGTAGGGAGCCCCCAGCATGAGGAAAACCTGGGTTGCAGCAGTGCTCAAGAAAACAGTTTTGAAATCATACTTGAATAGAGTTTAAAAATGAGTCAATCCATACCAAGTACTGCAAAACTGTCGATTCTCACTGAGATGCATTAGCAGCAGCACTTCACATGAACCACGGGGAGAAATTAATGATCACACTTATCCAGAATGGGAGTGGCCTCAGACAGAGTACGCTTTCCATAGACAGTTTAGACAGAATTCAGAAGAGAGAAATAAAAAATGCTAAAAGATTTGGAATGCATGAACTGGGGGGGGCGGGGGGGGTGGGG
>NW_020799091.1:52415079-52466159 GCF_003259725.1 Athene cunicularia | reverse complement strand
GGGGGGTGGGGGGGAAGGTGGGTAAAGCCCAGTGTGCACAATTTGATCTTTCAGATGTTTAAGACTGGAATTACTAGGAAGTGATCAGTTGTTCCCTGTATCTAACATGTAAGTATAGTGAAGAAGAGCATGACATTAGCTGAATTCAAAGGAAAAATAAGCTTTATATTTAGTATGAGAAATATTTTAAGTTTGAGAATGGTTTAACACTGTAAGACTGTGCAATGTACTTCACTGAATTTTCATACTGTAAGTTTTGAGAAGAGTCTGCCTCTGTACTCTCTGATCTCTTGAAATATCTTCCAGACCTTCATTTCTATGGTATAGTAGATATGAACCACATCTGTTTTTTTATATTCATCTAACATGAGTGGCAGTTCTGCATTGTAAGGATTGAAGAGCACTGGAGCTCCTTTAATAGAAATGCTGTGACAGAATTTTCTCTTAAAATGCATGCACAATGCATGCACAGCTCAAGACCTCAAGAGCAAGGTCATCTATAATTACAATTCATTAAATGCTGTGAAAGTTCCTCTAGATATTGCAACATAGGTATCAGTAGCATCGCATACACATCATTATTAGACGTTCACCAAATTACCTGAAGTGCACAGGTTATAGCTTGAAATTTTGTTAATTAGAAGCTCAGAGATATTTTGTAGGGTCTGGAAATGTATTTGTTTTTTTGAGTAGGCTAAAGACAGATAGTTTATTTTGTGGCTGAAGCTTGTGTTTATAGCTTCATAAAACATGACCTGTAGTTTTATTACAGTGATCATCCTTGGTTTACTTCGTGACTACTGTTCTGTTTTTTTTTTTTTTTCTCTTGTGGGAAAAAATGCTGTATGCCTTAAGATTATGTTATCATCCCTATAGATTTTTACAGAACTCTGTGGCAGCAATACTTGATTCTATAGGGTGGCTTAAAGCTCCATAGGAAGCTTCTTGTTCTATTTATTCTAAGCCATTTTAGTGCAATAGAGACATATTCCTGCTGGGGAATTCTTGTTACACATAAAGGTTATTTTTCAATATTAAATTTCGTGAAGATCACTACACTGAAAATATTATTGCACAGCAAAAATCAACTTGAAACAAAATAATGAAATAGAACCACCCCGGTATATATTTTAGGGTTAGAGGAAGATAGAGTAAGAAGCTAGAGATTGAGAACAGTAGGGAAGAAGTAAGAGTTCTTCAGTTATTGTGGTTCCGTTTTTACATATAGCTAAAAACTTTTATATATATATATATATATATATATATATATATATATAATATATAACTAAGAGATTTCTCCCTGTTTTCCTGCTTTGTCAATACCTCCTCTCTTTTTCACTCTGACCTTTTATTTCTTGACCTCTAGATCAAAAAATATGTTTATTTAGTGTTTGAAAATATTTTTGTTTGGTGGTTTCAATATTCAAATATTTGCAGTTTATTTTTAAAACAAATAGCTATGTGATTTTTTCATGTTGAAATCAAGTTTAAATGTTACATATTAAAATAAGAACAGTATCTGAAATAAGATTATATTGAAAATGTCATTCCTCTAAATTATGGCAATGCAGGATTTTACCAATAAATGTTTTGTTAACGTTCTTAATAACGTTCAGATAGGTGCTCTGCCACAACATGAGAATGTTGCTCAAGGCAGTGTTGTGAATATTAGTGCCCGCTAATCTCAAAAAAACCCATTAGATGGCACTGCGCACATGTCAGTACCTTTGCAGCGCTGTGGAAATGTTAAGGCATTGTGTATTTCTATACATTAATTTCTTTCTTATTTTAAACATCACTATTTTATAACTTCTCTACTATTTTTTTTTTACAGGCCTAAAAGAAACCACACATTAGAACCCTCTGAGATCCTTGTCCTGTTATGTCATACATTGCAGAAGTGGTTCAGAGATAGAGCTTATTTTTTATTACTATAGTTTCCCCAATAAACCTTCATTTAAGTAATCAGGGCAAGGCCAGACAGAGCATCAAGTAGTGCAGATTTATGCACATCTTAGCTGTGTAGTGAGGCATGAGGCAAAAGACCATCACCACTTCATCAGTTTTTTCATAATGCAAACACAATTAAAAAAAAGTGGAATTTTACTGTTTAGATCTCAATGTGATTAAGCTTTGATATTCTTAGATTTCTCTATATTTTTAAAATTTAATTTAAAATTTATAGTAATCTCTCTGTATTTCTGAAGTTTTTTGATTGCAATTTATGTTTTTCTAATATGTTCGTATTATTAAACCATCAGGAGTTTTAACATTTAAAAACTAACAGGTTCTGGTTTACATTGATATATTGCTTCTTTCTGCTTTATACAGACTGTAAAGTCCAAAGATGTTATAACACATATATATCAGGACATATATCACACATATGTCAGGGTTCACAGTGTCTTCACTACCAGGTTACTATAATGGAACTTCTGGAAAGGTCAGTGGTCATGTTAAACTATACTTGGTTGGGTTTTGTCTGTGGCTCAACCTGTAAGTTTCAAAGAAGGGACCAGATCATCCACTGATGCAGAACAAACTAGTATTTTTGAAGAAAGTATCTGACTATTCGTTGTGGTGATCAGAAGGGAATCACATGAAAAGATGGCATTTTTTAAACATTGAGACAGCAAATCCTCTAGAGCAAGGAAATAAGTTAGCACATTTCAAAACATAAACTGCTAGAACAGCTGTACGTTATATATGCCAAATATTCCAGTAAAGCTTTCTCTGTTAAACATGATAGTAAGTCTGAAGTATACAGCAGAAATGAACAGTTGCACTATTTAATCAAGTCAATATTGTCTTAAGAAGTATGGTCATTTCAGCTCTTGAACATGACTAAATGTAGATGTCCCCATTGTCTATGTCTGAGTTAATAATCTCAGAATTCTTAAAAAATATTATAAGTGAAGAGAAAATAGAGAAAATAGACATGATTATGGGACTGGATCACCTTACATATGGCAAAAGGCTGAGAGAGCTGGGAATGTTTAGCCTGGAGAAAAGAAGGCTCAGGGGGATCCCATCGATGTACGTATATAAATACGTGAAGGGAGGGTGTAAAGAGGACAGAGCCAGGCTGTCTTCAGTGCTGCCCTGTGGTAGGACCAGAGGCAACGAGCACAAACTGAAACACAGGAGGTTCCCTTCGAACATCAAGAAGCACTTTTTTACTGTGAGGGTGACTGACAGCTGTCACAGGTTGTGAGACAACTCCAGAGGACAACCCAGGGAGGTTGTGGAGTGTCCTTCTTTTGAGACATTAAAAAAACATCTGGACATGGTCCTGGACAATTGACTCTAGGTGGCCTGGTCTGAGAAGTGGGTTTGGACCAGCTGAATCCCAGAGGTCCCTTCCAACTTCAGCCATTTTGTGATTCTGTGATTGACACTTTTTAGGTTCTGTTTAGCTGACCTGCTTTAAATGGATACTTTAGGATAAATTGAATCTGCAAAGTAATTTTCCTTTTACAAATCACATCTTTTATGTCTAAATTATAAAATTTAAAATTCAGTATTAACCTTTTAATTAAATTTTTATTAGTCTAGGAAGAGGAAGACAAACTATTTGATTTTTAGCACCACATGCCTCTTTTTATTCTCTGGCTAAGAAAAAGGTAGAATGCATTGTGAAAGAAAAAAGTAAGAATTAACATCCTTCCTTCCTGCTACTGACTCCCCTTTTGTATATTTTTTTTTTCTTGCTTCCTTTTAGTCAGGTTAAGAACTCTCCTGCATATATATTCAATAAAAAATTACCTATTCTTTGGAGAACACAAATCTTCAAACTAAAAACATTTTATAGTTTTGGACTACTATATTGAAAACATCAAGCCAAAGTTTCTCAGATGAAAAGTATATCAATAAATAATGTATCATTTCAAAGGACAATTGCAATAGTGTATGCAGAACTAAGGCCAACACCCATTAAATACAGTCTTTTCACATTTTGGCAATATTTGCATAACTTGTCATACCAAGAAAATTTCCAGGCGTTTGAATATAACCATTATTTACCAAGAACTACACAGAATTCTTCAAACTCATCGATGTATCTTTTTTCTTTTCTTTTTTTTTTCTCTTTTTTAAAGTTTTTTTTTGTTTGTTTTGTTTTGGTTTTTTTTTTTTTTTCATTTAAGAAAATCCATAACTTGTTGAGTGGAATGCCATAGGCATTCTCTTAGGGAAAAATAAACATTTAACATCTTTATCTCCTCAGGATATTTCACCTGTAGGAACAGCAATTACTCTTTTCTGCACTAAATACAGTGAAATGAGCCTTCTAAATCAAGAAAAAAAAAAAAGACTAGCTACATTACTTATTTTTCTAAATTATCTAAATAATTTAATCAGAAAAATGTACTCAGTAGTTAGACCCTCCCAAACCACATTGAAGACTTACTGTATGGACTTGTGTCTGGATAGGATCCATTTCTCTTCCTTAAAGCCTGTATAAATTTCTCATATGAGAGGAAAACCCATCCATTCAGAAATCTAAGGAAATACAGGGTTCATCCATGCTATCAAGCCATTTAAAAGGAAGATAACATATTTACTTGAAGTAGATCTGCTGCTGTTATAAACACTCCTCTTTTTTTTTACTTTATAGATATGACTGTTTACATCAGTGGACTATTTACACCACAAATTTCAAATGTTGTTTATGAAGATTTCCCACTGTCATCAATAGCATTTTGACATGGAGTGATCAAGCATGGACAAAAGAGAACCACCACAAAGGAAATGAATAAGGTCTGGTTTTCTGCCTCTGATACGGAGCCCTCAAGTTCTTCATATAATGAATGGCAGGAAATAGCTTTTGTTTTGTTTTGTCTTGCTCTGTTTTTTGTTTTGTTTTGTTTTAGTACACCTCTATCTCAAGTGTAAAGCTGTATCAGAAAAGGTCTTCATGATCCTGTTTTGTGGTAAGTTTATAGTGTGTTTACTGAAAGCATCTTTTTAGTTCACCTGACTTTCAAGTGCCAGTGAGATTCAGCCACTAGAGACTAGTTTTAAAAAAGTCAGTCTAAAAGTTCTCCGGCTTCCTAACAGATGTTTTCCTTTGCTGTAACTGGCTCTAGCACCAGATCCTAGGATTTCTAAAGAAACAGTCTCAGATAAGAAGTAGGATGAATTGGAAAGTGTCATTTTCAACAAGAACAGCAGAAAAATCAAGGGTTGTGTTTTGGACCTAACTTTCAGTTCACCTTAGTACGGTACAAGATATTGGAATCAAGAGGGGGAAAAATGAAAACATGGTCAAAACCTTGTATTCCACACAGGGCCACACAATCTCATTATACTAACAAGCAAAAATCAGCTGAGCTCATTAACTTAGTTTCCACAGTTGCTCCTGCAGCAATGCATGGGGGAAAAAAAAAAAAGAAAAGATCCCTTGACTCCCTTTCACCACTGAAAAATGTTTACATATAGTATATGTTGTAAGTTTCCTTGTTTTGAAAATCATACTTTTCTTTAAAATGGATTTTTTAAGTGAATCCATAATAGTTGTAAATGAATGACCTCTTCAATAGGACTAGCTATTTTTCATAGAGGGTTTTTTTTTGGTGTTATGTTTTGTTTTGTTTTGTTTTGTTTAAATGAAGACACAGCATCATGGTAAAAATCCTTAATGTGTTCTCAAAGGAATAAGGGAAAGAAATGCAATATCTTAGCACTCTGTCACAGCTGATCTTCTGAAACTGTTAATATGCTTGTGGAAAAAAAAAAAGATTGGGAGAGGCTTTTTAATATTGTAGAGAAGATTGTTCTTTGGGTGAAAGATGCTTCTTTATTTTCAATTATTTTAAAGCATTTTAATTATATTTTTGGTAATGTATGTGATTTGATTCCTGAAGAGTAAATGGACATTTAAAAATATTGCCAGGAAAGAGAAGTGTAAGTCTTAAAGAAAAATATTTCTCATGACTGCTCTGTGATTGGAGGGACTGAAACATTTTATTTCAGAAAGAAATGGCAAAAAACTAACTTGAGAAACATTTCTCCTGAACTTCTAGAGAAGACATCAAAACATGATCTATTTCATCCTAGGTCACCTTAGTGATCAATGAAGAGAAAAAATGTCACCTCCTAAAGGCAGCACATCTATCTCACACATCTGTCTTAAAATTAGATGCATCACCTCCTAAAAATGCTTACTTCTCTCATTTGGTAAAAGGGGCACAAGTGGTGATGAACAAAAGTTTTACTTTAAAATTTTCATGTAAGAACAAGTTGCTTATACCTTGCTAATTGGGTCTTCTGTGTTATTCTAAGGTCAAGTTCACTTTCAAGATGCTTTTACTTCAGGTCAGAGATAATGTATCTTTTTTTTTTTTTTTTTTTTTTTTTTTTTTTTTTTTTCAGTTTGACAGCTGAATAAAATGTAACATGTTTTTCAGATACAGTTATGCATTTCCAAATAAGTGCTATTGGGTCACATATGACTCAGATTAAAATCTCTTACTTTTGGGGTCCCTATGGTGTGATCCTCTCACACTGATTTTGGAAACAGGGTTTGCAACAGTGGCTGCCTTTGAAACTTTCCCATTTAGGGGAGCAAAGGCAAAAAGGCTGGGAATCTACCTTGCTGACTTCCTTGGAAGTCCCATCTCCTGCTTATTCCTGTGTGCCAGAGAGGTCTAAGGGCCAAGAGAGTCCCAAAATATACTCTTTACCTCTGGCACTCCCTCCATGGATGAGCTATAAATTTCTGCTTGTAATTGCACTTTATTTTCTGTAGAGTTTTGCTCAGTTACAGAGGTGTATTATGCTCTTAATATTTTCTAAAGCAGAATTCTAAAGCAAAAACATATTATTAGTGAGTTTAGGTAGAATATATTTCCATTTTTTAATTCTCATTTTTATTCATGCTACCTCTTCTGAATTACATTAATGCTAGTATCAATCTCTTTGCATTACATTTAGGAACACAAAAACTACCACACTGTTTCCAAGCACAAAGCAAACCTTTCATTTTGTAGATAAAACGGTTTCAAATCTACTTTAAGATAACCTCCTCTTTCCTCTGTGCATTTCTTTTCCTGAGGAATATAGACTTTTTTAGAAATTCAGCACAAGTAGTAGTAAAACTCTTTGGGATTTCCAGCAAATCAACAGGAATTTTGCAATAAGCTTCTTGAGTGACTCTCATTTAATAATCCATACTGGTATGGCTTACGATTTTTAACTTTACTAGTTTGCTGTAGGGCTACCCTTTCTAAAATATCAGGTGTAGTGGCTTGTCACTTCATAAGTGTTTATTGTTGGTTGTTACAAAGGCAACAGAAAATTTTAGTCCAGTTAATGAAAAATTAATCTGAGTTCAAATACTGTCACACAGATATATTAATGGGTCATTAAGCCTAATAAAAATCTTACCTAATATGGGAGTATGACTTTAAGATATATTCTATTTTATAGGATTTATACATTCCCTGAAAGTAATGAATCTACACATTATACAAATAATTTTGGTTATTTTTTGATCATTCTACCTCCTGCTTAAGTATTGTCTTAATATATCCTCAAGTAAAATGAAATAAAACTACATTTTGATACAGAAAACACATCACTGTGGCAAAGCAAGATCATTATTTTCACTCCACTAAGAAAGCCTAAGCCCAAACCTGTTGGTCTTGAAAAGCAAAAAATTCTTTGACTTCAAGCTAGTTGTCTCTGGGAAGGTGGGTAGGACCAGGCCCACTAACACAAGAAGAAAAGAAACAATAATAAAATGGTAGCGCATACAAAGACCGTTTTGCAGCCTTCACTCCAGGAAAGGCCTGACTCCCTGAGGCTTCCCTTGCGCTTTCAATTTCAAAGGCGGACACTGCAGCAGAGTGTTTGACCTCTCCAGAACTTGTCTGATTACAAGAAACCCTGAATGTAGCCTCGTGTTCAGTGAAATAGCCTAAGTGGGGATGCTCAGCATCAGGAAATGAGCCCGCCCACAATTTGAGTTGTTAGGTTCATTTGGCTTCAGTTAACCCTCCAAAAGACTGCTAACCATCCAAAAGACTGCAGTGCTGGTATTGGAAGTAACCCACACACTCAGACAGAGCCTTCCTTTTTATTATTGGTGATAGTAGACTTACAGCAGTGGTGACCATGGATACAGTGCTTGGCACTGTTTATCCAGGTGCATGAAGGAAGATAGCCTGTACTCTGTAATTTTATCTTGGAGACAACCAGGAAAAGCCAAAGGAAAGGATAAACAGAAGATTTTCATAGCAAGAGTGGATGAATTGTAGCATGAATTTCCATGGAAGTGATATAATGAAGGCAGGTTATTAAGATCAGTAATAAGTAGGTGAAAGTTAGTGGTCTACAGTTAAGAAAAGGTCAAAGCTGTGTCCAGCCGTCACCTGTGGACTTAAAATCCATGAATCACCCAATGTCCAATTCTGATAATTCAACATGTTTAAGGACCATTGAAATTCAGATAAAGGAATTAAGGGGAGATTATCACAGGAATCATGGGCAAGTAAAATCATGCTGAAAAGGATAACCATAGATTTAAAACATGATTGTAACTGGCCATGTATGAACTGTCTTTGCCACTACTTGTCTCTGGAAAATCAAATGCATTCCAAGACCGTATGTCTCTACTTTTGAAGAATTTATCCAACACAGTGATAATTTTGTGTGTGGAGAGGGTATGGTCCACCATGAAAATTTGCATAACCTGCTCCTCTGCATAATCTGTCATCCGTTAAGGTCAAGAAAAAGACTATCAATGAAATCTTCATATGACTTCTATAGCCTTCTTGAAAATCATGAGATTTATCTATTCCTGTGAATCTGAAAGGTTTCCAATTTACCTAAGAAAAATCCTAGACCTGACTAAAAAATCCAGGTGAAGTAAAACATATTACCTTGTTCTGTGTCACTATCTTCTTTATGAACAGATAACTAGGAGAAATAGTTAATATCAAATAATCTGAGATGTTATGTGTTTTGTCCTGAGAAAGAGAATTTACTATTTAGTGACTATTGTACTGTTCAGGGAAGATCTCAGGTGATCTGAAAAAGATCATATAAAGATGTAACATAGTTTTAGCATTTTGTTGGTTGAGGAATTTTAAAAGACTTAATTACAAAATTTGTCATTGAAGTAGTCGGTTAAAAAAAAGTTTTCATTCTCCTTACACCCAATGTGACCATTGCCACTTCAGCACTTTCAAGAACCTGAACAATTCACATTTCTCTTTTAACACCAACTGGATCTCTTTTGAGTCCAGTGGGAAATAAAACAAGTTATCCAAGGCTAAAATGGGTTTAGAAGGAATGTTCATCAGAACAGGTGAAGGTGATGACCTCTGGTGAGGTTCATCTGTATTTTCTCTGCTCTCCTTTTCTGGATGACTCCTTGTGTTCTCTGTGATGTATTATATTCGGTGCCTCATTTTATAATAGTAGTTTCCTGGATCACAGGTGACACTCCAGCAGTGGGTTAGTTCTTTGTTGGGAGAAAATGATTGGCATGTCACAGGATACTTTAGCTCAGCTGCTTTAATTCTGGTACTGTAAGTATATAATTCCTCTTCCTGTGTTTTGAACAGAATTATGAAGGCAAGAGAAGTAGATTAAAGGTTATTGATCTAATCTTCACAGTAGAAAATTCTCTGGAGTGGTGGCTGTATTTTATTTTGAATTTGACTGCTCCTGACACAATGGACTCCTTTCATAATCCCTTAGAGAGTTTAGACACTACAGTACTACAAATAATTAATTATATACTCCGAAGCATAACCATCAGAAAGCTTGTAAGATCACAAAAATATTGACTCCTCTTCATTTCCCCCTTTTTTTTTTTTTTTTTTTTTTTTTTTTTTTTTTTTTCTGGAGGATTTAACTTATCCTGCATAAATCTGTATTCATGTGTGAGCATCCCTGGACACAGAGAGCTGCAAATTCCTAATAAGTAGACCAGCATTTCCCTTGCTAGCCACAATAAAAGCTGCCTTTTTTTTTTTTTTTTTCCCCCCCAAAGATGTTCAACATTAATCTTCTGTGTTATTCAGCTGGACTTTCTGGGCCTCAAAACATCTTAATATCAGTCCCTAAACCTTTTGTTCTACCAGTAGGTTCTAGAGCTATTTACCTGAGTCACTCTTTATTTTGGCAATAGGCTTGTTAAATTAAGTTCAGTACAGAAATGAAGGGGTCAGATATCTGTATCTCTTTAGATTTCCATGTTGTCACATAAGGAAGTCATTGATCAGCACAAAAGTTCTTATAGAAATTTTTCTTTTGAAGTTATGAAAGCCAGTAGGAGGTGTAGTGGTGATTACCTAAACATAGGTTGTTACTGGACTTCTCAACTCTGCACTGGTTTTTAACTTCCCTAACATAGGATTGCCTCTACAGCATCAAAGCAGAAGAACTTGCTGCACAGATATTTTGGAGTAATTGTCGTCACTGATACTGAAGCATATTAGTAGAATAGTATCAAATAAATACAATTGCTATGTAGAAAAACCTGCCTGAATTCCTCACAATGATAATCTTCTGCCCAGCTTTAAGAATGCATATATTTTCTGTTTTTTTTAAATGTAAATTTACACACATACATAAGTCTAAAAGATTTCCTTGTATCCGACAGTAAAGCCTAGATAGAAGATATCTTAGAATAACTATCTCATAAAGAATTTCAAGTCTAACTGTCATCAAAATAAACATTATATCTGTTAGTTTCCCTTCAGCTCCTGGGAATAAATAAGAAACATATTTTTCAGAGTATTTTTTTTTTTTTATCAAGTAGTGTCTGTAGATAAAGATATATTCAAGAAACCAAGGAATCTTCACAAAAAGAAGCCAGAATTAATCTTGCAAGAAATCCCACATAGAAAATTCCCAAAGGGTTTGCCTGTAGAGAGTTTGTTGCTGAATATGTGCTTTATTGAATTCAGAAGATATTCAACATCAAGAGATATCTAAAAAGAGCTGTATAGAAAGTTTTTCTGTAGACGAAAGACCTTTTTACAAGCATACCAAATAACTGATTCTTAGAGTTCTGAAAGTTTTTAGAAACAGAGACAAATAAGACATTTTTTTTAGTTCATGTAACAACCTACAGGAGAATTTAGTGTATGAACACTGTAGTCCCACTGAACACTTCCTCCAAGTTTCAGGTCTCATCCTGTGCTTTTTTCTCGGTGGGTTGAATCTGGGGCACACCTCTGCAAATACACTCATTTGCTCTCTTGTCAGGATTACATATAAAGAACACCAGATACCATTGCCCTCCTCCATCTTCTCACATAATGGTCATATTTGTCTGCTAACAGTATTTATCACCTTTAGGATACCCCTTTCCTGAAGCCTGTGAGCTGATTGAAAGTGATCCAGATTACTTCATTCTAAATGGATGTACTATTTATTCACTCAAAGGAACACAGCCAAAGTGATGGGGTGATACCCACTGTGTACACATCTCGGAGATGTTTGCAACTCATCTGTACCTCTTCAGTTCTCTCCAAGCCAAAGTGAATCCCATTGTCTCAGGTGGCTTGTAGCTCCCACCCATCTGCTCCTTGCTCTGCTTTTATCAGTACCTGTCTCTCAAAACTTTTTTCTCTCTCTACTTACAGGCTGGAAATTTTAACAGCTTAGTAGATTTCCTGTTTGCTTTCTTTCTTGCTTTCTAACATTAATATTTCACTTTGGAGACATCAGCTGATCACTGTACTGGTAAAATTCAGATAAAGATTTTTCACCCTTTCCATCTCTTAGGGTTTCTTGGACTTCTGGGTTTTTCTCTCTGACATGATTTATTTCTGGCTTGTTTCTTTTTTATAATTCCTTTCAGGCAAATCATGTTTATTCAAATAGATAAATTGTATCATAGATAATTTTAATTTTAAGTAACACAGATCCCTCACTCTCTGTGATGCTGTCAAGTATCTGAAAGTGATCATAGAGAAAGATTTTAGCATCTTGATACTTTTGATATTATTTTACATTTATAAAAATCTTTAAAGATATTATGGATTTTGGAAGGGTATCTTTTTGACATTGTTTGAAATACACAGTGAAACACTGAAAACCTAGAGACTAGGAATACTTTACATAGAAACAAAAAGAATCTAAATCATAAAATACCTCAGGGGATTTATGAGTGCCTGTGTGGAGGTAAACGACCCATGGATACTTGCAGGTTTAGTGGAGTTCCTAACATTAAAGGACTATCCATGTGTTGGTTTGGGGATTTTTATTTTTTCATAGGAGAGAGTAAGTACATCATGTCACCTGCCATGTGATCCTAGAGGATCCCTGTAAGGTCTTTTCTTGATTTTTCTGCTTTAGGTTGTAAGGGGATGATCCAAGTGTATCTCATGACATAAAGAATCTACTCACTTATGTTAAATCAGACTCCTCCTTTTACAGCTTTTAATCCTTTGGGAAAATCAGTAAACCTTAACTATCAAACTATTATTTTCAAGGGTATATCCATGCAAAATGTTTCCTTCATCGTTTGATCAGATTTCATGTGCTCATGCTAGTGAATATGATGCTTGAGTCTATCTTCCAACTTTTTGCTAGAGTCTTATTTTTTCCATAAGGACTCCTCTGAAACAAGGGAAAATTCAGTCACTACTGAAGGAGAATAGATACTGCACTTTCATTTGCTTTGGGCATCTTTTAGGGCCAAGTTTGGTGACAAACTTATTGAAAGAGCAATGCAGATAGTAAAAAATCAATAACAAGTTCACAGTCCAAGAAGAAAATTCACAACAAAGGACTTAGAATAGAGGAAAATAGAAATCCTATTTGGTTTGGTTTTTTAATAGTTCAGGGAGCATATTCTGATTTACAACAGCATAATTCAAAAGCATTTCTATTAAAATGAGATTTACAGCTTCAAAACTCAGATTAGAATCTCTGCCTTCTTAATTTTAGCCGTGCTTTATTTGTTAATTGAAAATTTGGTATTCTCAGTCTTTCTGTTTAGGAGGGAAGAGTTGTGGAGGAGTGGATGGATGCTTCATGTTCAACTGGTTGTACAGCTGGTGTCAACAACAGGGATTTGTTTGGGGTTTTTTTGTGACCATGGAAACGTCTTTGAGGATTGAGGACTGCTTGTAAGAAATAGGATCAACCTGACAAAGTGGGATCAGGATTAGTGGGCAGACCATTGTGAGTGATGTGGTGGGCATCTGCTACAGACCACCTGATCAGGAAAAAGTAGCTGAAATTTTCCTCAGGCAACGGGAGGAAGTCTCCTGTTTGTAGTTCTCCTGGTCCTTTCAGAGGTCATGAATTTCATTGAAATCTGCTGATGGGAAAACACAGCAGGGCAAAAGCAATGCAGATTTCTGGAGTGGATTGATGACAACTTCCTTGACACATGTGATTGAGGAGCTGATGAAAGGTGCTTTGCTGGACTTGATGCTAACAAACAAGGAAGACCTGGCAGTGACCATGAAATAGAAGAGTTCTCAGGAATTCGTCATGAAAGAATGAAAAAAGGCAAATAGCTGTATCACAATCCTGAATTTCAGGAGAGCAGAGCAGAGTTTTAGCCTGTTCAGGGACCTGCTTGGAAGAATCGCAGGGCAATGGCCTTGGAAAGAATGGGGGTCTAGGAGAGCTGGTTGTTTTTCAAATGATAAAATCCTCCAAACTCAGGAACAGTCTGTGCCCCCAAGCAGGAATCACGCAAAAACATCAGGTGGTCTGCACAGATGAACAAAACTCAAATGTGGGAAGGAAGCACACAAGGGTTGGAAATAGACAGGTGAGGAATATAGAGACACTGTCCAGGCATCCAGGGAAGGGGTAAGAAAGGTCAAAAATGGTCTAGAGTTAGACATGAGGTATGTGAATGGCAGTAAGAAAGGCTAATATTGATACATACACAACAAAAAGAACACTAAGGGAAAATGTGGTCCTCCTGCTGCATGGAACAAGGGATCTGCTGACAAAGGACATGGAAAAGGCTAATGTATTAATTGCCTTCTTTGCCTTAGTCTTTACTCGTAAGATTTGCTTTCAGCAATCCCAGTCCTCTGTGACCTGTGGGAGAGTTTGAAGAAAGAAATACTTATCCTTGGCAGAGCAGAATCAAGCTAGGGAATATTTACACAACCTGTAGATACTCAAGTCTGTAGGGTCTGATGGGATATAGCCATCAGGGAGCTGGCTGATGTCACTGCAAGGCCATTCTAAATTATCTTTGAAAGGTCACGGCAATCTGGGGAGCTTTCAGAGGACTAGGAGAAAGCAAATTTTTTCTTCTTTCTTCAGGAAGGGTGAGAGGAAGGATGTGCAAAACTACAGGCCAACCAGTCTCATTTTGGTCCCTGGGAAGGTGACAGAGCAACCAATCTTGGAAGCCATTTCAAAACTTGTGAAGGACAAGAAGGTGACTGAGAGTAGTCAACATGGATTTATGAAGAGAAAACCATGCCTGAACAACCTGGTAGCCTTCTGTGATAAGATGATTGTCTTGGTGGATAAGGGCAGAGCAGTAGAATTTTTTAAAGATTTATTTTTAACAAGGATTTCAGCACTGCGTCCCTTAACATCTTCACTAACAAACTGATGAAGCATGGGCTAGATAAGTGGGCAGTGAAGTGGATTGAAAACTGTCTGAACTGTTGGGTTTAGAGGGTTATGATTAGTGTCATGAAGTCCAGATGGAGGCCAATTCCTACTGGTGTAACCCAGGGGTTAACACTGGGACAATACTGTTTAACATCTTCATTCATGACCTGGATGATGGGACCAAGTATACTTTTACCAAGTTCTCACAGAAGATACAAAGCTGGGGAAAGTGGTTGGTTCACTAGATGGTTGTGGTGCCATTAAGAGGGAAATTCATCAGGCTGGAGAAATGGGCAGGCATGAACCTCATGAAGTTCAACACCAGGAAGTGTGTGCAAAGTCTTGCACCTGGGGAGGAATAACACCATACACCAGTATGCTGGGGCTGACTGACTAGAAGGCATCTTTGCAGAGAAGGACCTGGGCACCCTCGTGGCCACCAAGTTGGACATGAGCTCGCAACATTCTCTTATCACAAAGGAGATTGATCTCATGGGTGGTATTAGGAAGAATGCATTGGGTGTACATAGAAAGGTTTTGTTAATAGGGGTGGCTGCAAGGCTGGCTTCTGTTGAGAAGAAACCATGGCTGCCCCCATATCAGACAGAGCCAATTCCAGCCAGCACAAAAATGGACACAACACTTGACAAAATTGGCCACCAGCAAAGCTGGTGGTGCCACTGTGATAACATATTTGAGAGAGGGTAAAAAATGTTGGGCAGCAGCTGGGAGAGAGGAGTGACAAAAATGTAAGAGAAACAGCCCTGCAGACACCAAGGCCAGAGAAGGAGGGACAGGTGGTTCTTCAGGTGCTGAAGCCAAGGTTTCCCTACAGGCCCCAATGAAGTCCAGGGTGACATAGGTTGTACCCCTGCAGCACATGGGGGACCATGGTGAAGCAAATATCCACACTGCAGCCCATGGAAAACTCCATGTCAGAGCAGGTGGTTCCGCCTTGAAGGAAGCTGCAGTCTGTGGAGAGCTCACAGAGGAGCAGGCTCCTGACAGAAGCTGTGGTCTGTGGAGAGGAGCCCATGTAGGATCAGGTTTTTGGGCAGGAACTGTGGAACATGGGGGGACTCACTGGAGCAGTCTGTTCAAGGACTGCAAAACATGTGAAGGACCCACGCTGGAGCAGTTCATGAAGGACTGTATCCTGTAGGAATGACCCCATGCTGGAGCAGGGGAATATCATGAGAAAGAAGGAGCGGCAGAGATGGAGTGTTAAGAACTGACTGCAACCCTCCTTCCCACCCTCCCTGCATTGCTTGGGGTGGGAGAGGAAGAGGCAGAAGAGTTGAAAATGAATGACTGAAGACGAGCCTGGGAAGAAGTGGGAGGGAGTTTTGTTTCTGTTTCTCACTATCCTACTCTGTTTTTAATTGGCAATAAATTAAAATAATCTTCCCCAAATTGAGTCTGTTTTTCCCATGATGGTAATTGGTAAGTCATCACTGAGAGCAGCCCTGCAGAGATCCTTCTCTTACAAGTATTAATGGATGGAAAACTGAATGTGATCCAGCAATGTGCAGTCACAGCCCAGAAAGCCAGCTGTATCCTGGGCTGCATGAAGAGAAGTGTGGCCAGCAGGTCAAGGGAGGGGATTCTCCCCCTCTACTCCTCTCTCATGAGACCCCACCTGCAGTGCTGTGCCTAGCTCTGGGGCATCAACATAAGAAGGACATGGACCTGCTTGAGCGGGTCCAGAGGAGAGACACATACAATGAGGGGGCTGGAGCACATCCCTTATGAGGACAGCCTGAGAGAGTTGGGGTTGTTCAGCCTTCTAGAGAAGATCCAGGGAGACCTTATGGTGGCATTCCAGTACTTAAAAGGGGCTACAGGAAAGATGGGGAAGGACTCTTTATCAGGGAATATAGTGATAGGATGAGGGATAACAGCTTTTAACTGAAGGAAGGCAGATTTAGATTAGTTATATGGAAGAAATTCTTCACTGTGAGGGTGGTGAGGCATTGGAACAGGTTGCCCATAGAAGCTGTGGCTGCCCCCTCCCTGGCAGTGTTCAAGGCCAGGCTGGACGGGGCTTGGAGCAACCTGGGCTAGTGGAAGGTGTCCCTGCCCATGGCAGGGGGGTGAACTAGATGATCTTTAAGGTCCCTTTCCACCCAAACCGTTCTATGATTCTATGATCTTCCTGCCTTTATCTGACCATGAGCTTTTAAATCTTATTTTGTCCCCCTTTCTTGCTGAGGAGGAGGAGTGAGAGAGTGGCTTGGTGGGAACTTGTGATACAGTGAAGGTTAATTCACCACAATGAGCATTTCTGTTTTGTAATGTGATTTTCACTGTATATGTTTCAGGAATAGTACCTTCTCGACTGGCATACTGTTATATATTTTTGAAAAGCTCGTGTTATGAACTTTCATGCTGTATAATTAAATTATAATATAAACTGCGCTTTTGACAAATTTTGGAGGTTTGAAGTTCAGATGTCAAAACAGCAATTTCGACAGATCTACGAGTTCAAACTTGGATGTAATGCAGTGTAAGCTGCTTGAAACATCAATGAGGTGTATGGCCAGGGAAGTGTTAATGAACGGACAGTGTGACTTTGGTTCCAAGAATTTTGATGTGGTGATTTCGACCTTGAAGGTCAAGAAAGTCACGGACATCCTTCTGCTATTGAAGTCTCTGGTGGAAGCAGATACACGCACAATGGTTCCAGAACTTGCAAAAGAACTCAGGGTAAGCATATCAACTGTTTCTGAGCATCTGAAGAAGATTGGAAAGTTGAAGAAGCTCGACAAATGGATGCCACACGAATTGAAAGAGAATCACTATTTTGAAGTGTTGTTGTCGCTTCTTTTTCGCAACCAGAAAGACCCGTTTCTCAACCGTATTGTGACATGCAATGAAAAATGTAGGCTCTATGATAACCAGAGACGATCGGCTCAGTGGTTGGACCGTGATGAAGCTCCGCAGCACTTCCCAAAGCCAAATCTGTACCAAAAGAATTGGTCATGCTGTCTGGTGGTCTGCTGCTGGTTTAATCTATCACAGCTTCCTGAATCTGGGTGAAACGATCACGGTGGCGAAGTGCGTCCAGCAAATCAATGAAATGCACCAGAAACTTCAACGGCTGTGCCCAGCACTGGTCAGCAGAAAGGGTCCAATCCTTCCTCACGATAACACGTGGCCACACGTTGCAGTTTAGATGCTGCAACGGTTGAATGAGCTGGACTACAGAACTCTGCCTCATCCACCATACTCACCAGACCTCTCGCCCACCGACTATCACTTCTTCAAGCATCTCGACAGCTTCCTGTGCGGGAGACACTTCAGAAACCAAGGGGAGGCTGAAACTGCCTTCAATGACTTAATCGCCTCCAGAAGTCCAGAATTTTATGCAACTAGAATAAATATTGTTGTTTCTCATTGGCAAAAATGTGTTGATTCTAATGGTTTTTATTTTGATTAATAAGTTTAACTCTGAGCTGAGATATACCGCTTCAAACATACAGGTTGAAATCGGCAGTTAATTTCCGAACAACCCATACATGATATTCCATTTAAGCAGAAGAAATATCTTTCACTGTGAGGGCCATGTAACTATGGACAAAGTTGTCCAGAGAGTCTGTGGAGCCCCCATTCCTGAAGACATTCAAAACTCAACTGGACATACTCCTAGGCAACTAGACCTAGCTGGCCCTACTTTGAGCAGGAGGATTAGATAGGATGACCTTCAGAGGTCACTTCCAACCCCAACCATTGAGTGATTCTGTGAGATAGGAGTGAAGAATAATCCTTCCTTACATGAATCCTGGGAAATATAAATGATATATGTAGACAAGCATGAGGAAGAGAATCAGGATTTCACAAGAAATGAACACTTTTAAATTAAAAATAATTTACCTCCGCTTTTCTGAAATAGTAAAGAATAAATTAATGATCTTGAACTTCCCTGAATGATGGTATTAAAAAGCTGTTTGACGTTTTATATATTTTACTCTATATAGTACTAGTCACAGTTTAATAAATCAAGAAGACAGATGAAATAAAACAATAGAAACCAACGGAGTAATTACTGAAGTCAGTCATAAGTTTGGCAAAATATGGAATGCTTTTTTTGTCTTAAATTTAATCCAAACTTGACAATTAAAAAAGACAGAAGGACAGTTTGAAATCATAGAAAGTGTGAATAAAAAGTTTTGTACCTCTTAAACAGTCTCTGGGGAATAACATGATTATCTCAGTTCAATTTCACAGTGAATGTTCACACTGAAGGAATAATACAGAAATGACATTCTGCTGTTTCACTGGGCCAAAGATCATGCAAATAGGTCTTCCAAAAACCTGGCCATTGTTGAATGTCTCTAGAGTTGTAAGTAGCCACTCGCAAGTTGGACTAGCTCAAAATCCATTCTGGATTATACTGGGAACTGCAATCTCTCTTTTGTGTGTCTAGCTATGCCTCTACTTGTTTTGCACTTGCCTCTTCATAATGACTAATCCTTCAATGTGTAGAGCATTTTCCATGACATACAGATAGCTGTATACAGCTTGAGCTGGCAGTTTATACATTTTCATCAACAATGATTACCCGCCCTCAGCAAAGTGAAAAAATGATTAGAGGTGTTAGCAAAAGCTAACAGTAAGAACAGACACTTTCCATCTTTATGACTGGCATAGCTATATAATCTTTGGGATGGTGACATGATTTTACATCAAGCAGTAGTGATTTGAGGATCTATGACCTTTTCCATTCCAGAGAAGTAATATACTAAGGGTTCATTCAATGACCAATCCAAGCAAGGGAAAGGGATGGAATAACAATAAAAGCTATTACCCAAAACCATACATAGTAAATGATAATTTAATCCTGCTGTCTTCATAGCCAAAATCAGATAACTGAGCACTGTAGGTCTCTTAATATAGGCAGTTTGTAAGGAGACTAGAATGACTGTAGATACAAGAGGTAAACACAAGTTTTCTGTATGCTTGGGGCTTCCATATTTACTTAAATCAGTTGAGTCAGAGTCTGAGAGTAGAGAAAACAAAAAAGGTAGGCTAGAATATTCAGTTGCTCACTTCATTCTGATCATTTTCTCTATCATTCTGTTTTAGATTTCAGCTATAATATTCATTGCTTTAGATAGAAGAAATAAATTTAAGAATATTTCTGAAAAGATTTCAAACGATTGCCGCATTTTCTGAATAAATTAAGAATTATTTCCAAACAAATTGAGATGTCCAAATGCTATGAGAAATAAATCCAGACTTGAAAAAGATAGAGAGGATTTTTAAGGAAGTCAGCAAAGTTTTCTTCATCTACCCATTTTTTTTTCTATAATCTTTCATGGTACATAATACCTTAGTAGGGAAAAGAATACTGATAAAAATGTCCACTGGATACATCTGATTTCAACATACTGCTCCTCAGGGAGTAAAAGTCTACTAAAATTTTATACCTGGAAAAGCAGTAAGAGAGTCAGTAAGATGGAAGACAGTCTAATGTGTTACTAGATGATGAGACCCAGTCTCAGATTCATGGAAGATTCTTTCTGTTATAGAGTATTGAACAGGGTCATTTGACTTATTACTGAGGATCTCTGGTCAGAGGAGAGGCAAGAGTGGTTATCTGGCCTTCAAAATACAGGACATAGAATGAATTTTATACATTGCAATAGTATCAAGATCAAACTGATTATTTAGTCTTCAGTCATTTCTCTTAAATAATCATCATTCAACTAATTTGTCAGAAATCAAACCCATGAAAAATGTTGGGGAAATGTTTATGGAATATAATAATGATTTTCTTATTTTTTTAGTAAAAAAAGAGATGGAAATAAAGAAGCAATAAAAGCATGAATATATTATTTTTTTGGGGGAAGTATTTCTATTTTTGTTCCTGCTTTATGTTCTTTCTGAATTCATAAAGTGAAATATTCTTCTTCATTTTTTTCTTTAACAAACACCAAATTCTACCAGACTTTGATTACATCTATTATACACATAATTCTTGATCCTGCTGTAACACACATCACTAGTTGAGGTGAAATCTTCAAGAAAGTGTGGTGGTGTGACCTTGGCTAAATGCCAGGTACCCACCAAGTCGCTCTATCACTTTCCCCCCCTTCCCCTTGTTTTCTCAACAGGGCAAAGAGGGGAAAGAAAATAAGATAGACCAACCCTTGTGGGTAAAACAAAAGAAGTTTAAATATAAGCAAAGCAAAGCAAAGGTCCAGGTGTGGAAGCAAAAAGCAAACAGATTTATTCTCTCCTTCCCATGGACAGGCGATGTGGGGCCTTCTCAGGATCAGGGCTCCCATACGCGGAGTGGTTGCCTCGGAGGACCAAGGGTGACCCCAGCCCCTTCCTCCTTTCTCCCAGCTTTATCCTGAGCAGACGTCACATGGTCTGGAATGTCCCTTTGGTCAGTTCGGGTCAGCTGTCCTGGCTGTGTCCCCTCCCAAGATCTCGCCCACCCCGTCCCACTGAGGGGGGAAATGTCGGAAAGAGCCTTGGTGCTGTGTAAGCACTGCTCAGTGGTAGCCACAACACCAGGGTGCTGCCAACACCCTGCCAGCTCCCAGCATAAACCACAGCACCGTGAGGGCTGCTACAGGGGAAACCAATTCCAGCTCAGCCAGACCCAGTACAACAAGTGATTTCAATGAAGTACAGTTGTAGTCAGAAGTTTCAGATACTTCATCTAGCTGTTGAGCACAAAATTTATAATCTGTGTCTAGTGTTCCCATGCAGATTTCTTTATTCCATTTTTTTCTTTTCCTGGTTTGATCAGGATGAAAATTTCCAAGGTTATGATTAAACACCATATAAAATAAAACTTCTGTTCAACTGTCAGCAAATTATGGTGGCAACTCAAAATGTGAAGAAGTACAGCACTGGTAAATAAAACATGTAGAAAAGAATGTGCCTGCTTCATTCTAGCCCTGTGTCATAATTTGTAATTTGTGAAATAATCACAAGCAACAAAATTAGTAATGCACTTGCCTCTCTTCAGAATGCAGCACTTTTCTCCCACTAGATCTGGAAAATTCCTTTCAAATAATAAGCAATTTCTTGCTGGAAACCAAGCAGTGACCTTTTATTTATTTGCAGATGAGTTTATAAATGCAGTTTAGTCTTGGGAGACGTGACATTGACAAGATCTCTGGAATGTGAATTGGACAAAATTTCACTAAATGAAATACATTTTTTATCTATAAACATGAAAGTCACAGAAAGGTTGAATAGGTTGAATTCTGCAGAAAACCACACTTTTTTTTTTTTTTTTTTTTTTTTTTTTTTTAAAATCACTAACCACGTTTTCCTTACCTACATAAACCCCCTAATTATAGACTTTGGACTCATATTAAGCTTTTATTTTATTTCCTCCATTTCATGTTCTTGTTTGAAATGAGTACAAGTTCTGTTGAGGTAATAATACAATGAAGCACACAAGCTGTAAAATTGAAAGCTTTTTAAAAGCTGCATATGAAAATTCTTTAAACTTAATTTCCCTATTCAGAATTGAAATGTATTAGAAACAGCAGAACTAACAAGGACCTAATTCTGCTTGACTTGATTGCTTTTCAGTTACTTCCACTGTGTGAAATTTCACATTTCAAGATCTTTCTGTCTTGCACCAAAATAAATGAATAATTACAAATAATACAATTGAAAATCAGACATAGAAAAAAGTTGGAGTAGAAGTTGTTTGCTATGTAATTCTTCAGATCATCAATTGAGAAAGTCCTTCTCATTGTGAAGTGGAAAAAAAAGAACATTATATACATGAGTACTAACAAAATATGTATATCAATATGTGTATATGTATATATATATATTTGGGAAATTACAGCATGTCAAAGTTTAGTTACAGGTCACTAACACAGGTTCAAGATGCATTTCTCTCGCTGCAACCTCCTTTTTTTTTACGTTACAAACAAAATGATTTTTTTTAAGCTGTCCTTCAAAGAGACATTAATTTTCTCATTTGTTCTCAACTGTGATTTTATTATCCATGCAATGTTTTTGAAGGGGCATTTTCTACCAATCCTGACCAACACAGAGACATCAAATAATATTTTTATGCTACACATGAAATTGATTTAGTGATTTTCTTCCCTTTCTGCTATAGCCTGGTAATTGCAGTTTATATGTCACTGGACTGAATCCTGCAGTTTAAAAACTTCTGAGAGCTAAACTTCTTTCTGATTTCAACAAACAATTTAGTAAATATTTATCTTTTATATTGCCTTAGTTAAAGAAGGTGTTAAATAAGTATATAAATAACCAAAAGAGTACTTTCTTCAGAGATCGTGCCTCACTATATTCCTTTCCATATTAAAAATCCTAGGATGTCTGTGACCTCTTGCCACCTTTCTTGAAGTATATATATTACATATAGCAAAGGCCGAGGCATATGATAGGTACAGATAAAATGAAATGTGTTTTGTGGTCCTAGGCAAAATTTAAGACCTTAGATGCATATGCAGAATTCTTCAGTTTTAACATAACTGATTGTCATTGATAAACAAGTAAACTAAAAATTTCTGGCCTTAGTATTTTGGTCTCAAAGGGCCATCAGTGTTCTTGACCGTGACTGAGTTTCTTTATAGGTCTTCACACTGTCTCTGTAGATATAGCCATAGTATCTGAACTGTAGAAAAATGTGCTGGCTTACTTTTCAACTCCATTGGTTCCTAACCTTTCATGAACACTTAATTCCTCACATAGAAGGAAATAGTCACACTGTAGAAGCCTGTGGACCATGAAGGGTAATTGGATAAGATCTTTTGAAAGATTTACAAGTCTGCCAAGGATTTTGCCAGCTTTAAAACTGACTGATTCAGTGTGAAAAGATCTGAACAATTCTGACCTAAAGGTTTAGAGAGAGACCTTTTCTGTGAAAGTATAATTTAGAGCCTGTAATAAAAGTGTATTGAAAAACACCACAAGGAAGAAAACAGCCATAAATTCTAGAGCTTAATATTACATTACAGGACACTTTTCAGTGACAAATGCTCTTATCTTGCAACATATCTCTGTTGCCTCAAATGGTTTTTAATTGTTTCTTTTAAGGGTTACAATGGTAGCTCATCAATAAAAGTGTAGCAAGAAAACCATTTGTTTCATGCAGCTGAGAATATTGACTTGTTTTCTTTCTCCCTATACATAAACATACATGAAGAACAGGTCTCTATACAGTGCCATAAGTAAGAAATAAGGGGAAGAGTCACAAAGAAGTTTAGGAAATTTATGTGCAAAATGTAGGTTCTCAAAATTCCTGTTTAACATCTGTACCACCTTTAGTATCTAATATGCACCCAGTAGGAAAATTCTCTGTGTTCCTTTATTTATATTGCTGTGCAGTTCAGCACAGTGTCTAAAACACTGTGGAATACAGAAACAGGACACTTTATCCACTCTTCTCACCTGCAAGGCCCAGGTGATTCAGCCCTCCTCTCAGATAAATGCTTCCTTCTCCCTTGTCTGTCCTGGAAAGTCCTGGAAAGTCCTGGAAAGAAACTGTTTTGCTTATCTTTGATTAGAAAAACTTTACACAAAAAAAATAACTTTAAAGCCTTTGCAACCAAGCTGTATTACATGCAATGACAAACACAGTATAAAGTGTAAGATTTTTACTGTTGTAAGAATATGTCTTTATTGTAAAGACCTCTGCATTTCCATCAGTTCTTCATGTAATATTCAGATGGCTTAAAAATCAAGTTGCACATAGCTGTCATTGATTTTAAAGAAGGGGACTAATTCTCTGTTTCCTCTGATATCTGTGATTAAGTCACTCCTGGGTAAAGTGTACACACAGGGGCAGTGCCTCATCTGAGAGCCATCTGCACCGCTTTGCACGGCTCAGACACGAAATACCATTACTTTAATTCAAGTCCTAGCACTTTTCTGCCACAGTTTTTGTTGCTGACCTTCAGATAATATTTCCTGTCTTCCCCCCATTTCTTCTGATTGTAGGTCTTTCAGGGCTGTTATTTTTGTATTCTAAATTTATGGTGTGTGCCCATGAGTAGAGATTTTTTAGAGGCATGTGACATAAATATAGCAATGAGTAATAAATTCATGCAGGCTCACAATTACTGAATTTCAAACTGAAATCTGCTTTCAGGCTCCTGTTAGAGTTGCACTGGTGTGACTAACATGCCTCTAGGACAGCCAGTGACAATCTCCATGTGGATACCAGGCAGGAGTGTATCCAGAGATAATCACAGCATGGACCTGCAGCACTGGCTGAAGAGCTAATCTTGTGAGGGAAAGATCAAAGTGTAGCTATGAGATATAGGGGAAACCTCTGGGGCACTTCCAAATGGGAAAAAAAAAAAAAAAAAGGCATCAGAGACTTCACCATAGAGAAGCACTGGGAGAGAGCCAGTGAATCTACTTGAAAACGATAGACTGAATTAATTTATTTGCAAACTTAGACTTTGAGATAAGGTTTTTTTTTTTTTTTTTTTTTTTTGGTGTGTGTGTGTGTTTTTTTGTTTTTGTTTTTTTTTTTCCTGATGAAATTGAGAAAGGTAGACTTAATTCTGACAGGATGTACACTGGTGTATACTTTAATTCCATTAAAAGCAGTACAGTTCCATTGATGTCAAAATATAGGAAAGCAGGCTGGAATCTGAGAACAGGTCTAAAAATTAGGAGTTTATTGTTTTCCTCAGATAAATATAGTTTCTCTCTATGCATCTACCTATCAATTCCCCAGCATAGTTGTCTAAACTAACTGAAGCTAAGTGTGAAGGGAATTAGAACTAGCTCCATAACAGATCAGATCACCTTCATGTTTTCACACTCTGGCAAAATTTAGACAAAATGGCACATGGTAAAGATGACAGCTGAGCATAATTTATTTGATGCTTCATTTTCTGTGGATAAGCTTCAGAGTGAAGGATTACTAGAGTCAAATCTGAGAAACATTGTCATGGAAATAATTAGAGTTTGACATTTTGCAGGTACTCTGTGACATGATGATTGCTGCTTTAGGAATGTTCCAAAGTGCAATTGAATTGCACATCTTACCAACAGACCACAAATTATCTGTAGTTCAGTGGGATATCTTCAGACCATACGTTTTAGAGGAAGTACTGTAGTTTATCATATTGTGTACCTTTAGGGAGCGTTAATCTTTAAATAATTATAGTAATAATTGGGAGGAGACACACATTACATTAGCTTAATGAATCAGGTTATTGACACTCTAAATCAAAGGAATCATGTTGTAGTGTTTTCAGGATGTTTAGGTATATCTGTGGTGACAAACAATACATTCTTCTATACAATATTATGCATGATAGTCTTTATCATCTTTGCTTTCTTAAATATTTTTAAATAAGTAGTAGTGAGAAAAAAAGGACAAATATTAAACCAACAATTTTCCTTCATCCTTCTTCCCAAGCTGAACTCCATTCCCAACTTCTCTACCTCCCCCCCAGCAGAGCAGGGTGGGTGGCAAATGAGAGTTGTGGTTCTACTCTTTCCTCATCACTCTTTTCCACTGTTCCTGCATGGGCTCTCCCCATGGACTGCAGCTTCCTTCAGGTAATATCCAACTGCTCCAGCATGGGGTCCTCAACCGCCTGCAGAGAAATAACTGCTCCAGTGTGGGTCCCCCATGTGCTGCAGGCAAATCTCTGCTCTCATGCCTGGAGTACCTCCTTCACCTTCTTCTCTGCTCCTTCTTCTCTAGCTTGGTGCTCCCTCTGCTGCTTTCCCTCTGCCTTTGCAGCGTTTTTGCCCCTTCTTAAATATTTTGTCACAGAGGCACCACAAGCCTGGCTCATGGGCTTAACACTGTCTGGCAGTGGGTCAGTTATGGAGCCAGCTGTGTCTGGCATGGGTCGGTCCCTGCCCTCTTCTCACGGAGGCCACATCTGCAGCTCCACATTGCCAAAAGCTGGACACCTATACATAAACCAACTACATATGTACAACCTATTCTTTTTCCTTATAGTAAAAATCTTGCATATACCTCAAAAATTATGCAGAAGAGGTAGAAATCAGATGATGCTGGCTATAAAATTTTTAAATAAAAAAGTATTCTGAGTTTTGTTACGGAGGTGATGTAGGATTGTTATTAGATTTCTTCTCTGAGGTATTTCTAGTCAAAGTGCATCCGTAAGCCCAGGTCAATAGGGGTCCCCTGCTGAGCAGAACACAGCTGGAAATGTACAGAGACAGGAAGGACTGAAAGATTCAGAGGATCACCTTAATTTAGGGCCAGACTGTAGAGAGCAACCTGCTAAGGAAAAAAAGAGATTGTTAAACTTTTACTGATTTTGAGAATTTCTTTAATAGGCAAAAAGTAACGTGTATCAATAGAACAGGTCAAGTGAGTCTTTAACACTATACTCGTCAGAAACCAGTCAGCTTGCATCCATCACAGGTACCACACCGCATGGCTGAAGGCTGCACAGACTGGCCCTCAACTGTTTTTTTTCTGTTCTTCCATACAGAAGCTGGACACCACGTGCCCACTAAAGCCACTCTATCACTCTCCCTCCTCAGCTGTAAAGGGGGACAGAAAATATAATGAAAGGCTCCTTAGTCAGATGAGGATAGCAAGAAATCACTCATCAATTGCTGTCATGGGCAAAACAGACTTAACTTGGGGAAATACATTTAATTTGCTATCAAATCATAGTACGGCAATGAGAAATAAAACCAAATCTTAAAACACCTTCCCTTCTTCCCGGGTTTAACTTCACTCCTAATTTCTCTACTTCCCCGTCTCCCTGAGTGGAGCAAGGGGACAGGGAATGGAGGGCTGCGGTCAGTTCATCACATGATGTTTCTGCTGCTCCTTCCTGCTCACACTTCCCACGCTCCAATGTAAGGTCTCTCCCATGGGAGACAGTCCTCCATGAACTGCTTCAATGTGGGACCTTTCCATGAGTCCTTCAGGAAGAGACTTCTCCAGTGTGGATCCCCCATGGGATTACAAATTCTGCCAGCAAACCTGCTCCAGCGTGGGCTCCTCTCTCCATAGGTGCACAGGTCCTGCCAGGAGCCTGCTCCAGCATGGGGTCACAGACTCCTTTGGGTACATCCACCTGCTCTGGTGTGGCGTCCTCCACGGTCTGTAGGCGTATATCTGCTCCACTGTTAACCTCCATGGGTGCAGGGGCACAGCTGCATCACCAGGGTCTGCACCACGGGCTGCAGGGGAATCTCTTCTCCAGTGCCTGAGAACCTCCTCCTCCTCCTTCCTCACTGATCTTGGTGTCTGCAGGGCTGTTTCTCTCACATATTATAACTTCTCTCTGTCTGCAATTGTCCCTGCACAGGTTTTTTTCTCCTTAAATACATTATCATAGAGATGCTACCACAGTCGCTGATGTGCTCAGCTTCGGCCAGCAGCAGGTCCATCCTGGAGTTGGCTGGCATTAGTTCTATCAGACATAGGGGAAGCTTCTAGCAGCTTCTCACAGATGCCACCCTTGTAGCCCCTTTGCTACCAAAATCTTGCCATGCAAACCCAATATACTCCAGCATCCTGGTATCTAAATGATGATCTTCACCCTGTGGCAACATTTGATCTGACAGGCATTTGACGTAGGCTAATAATCCCAGACATGACAAAATAATTTGAAAAGTGTAGGAATATAGAGATTGTGATGGGGAAATCAGTCACTGCCCCAGAGCACCAGGAACTTGTTTGTGTTTTGGGAAAAAAAGCAAAGCCACTTAAACCTTGATGGTTTGGTTTTCCGATAGTTACTTCTGTGGTCCATCTGGTATAAACTGCCTGAGAAGACCACGTGCTGGTATATCTGGATGAGCTATCCTTTCTTAAAGTCATCTAAAGGCATGTGGAAGTGTCAGAAAAATTTGTCAGATAAAATGTTGAGTTGTCCAGGTGAAGCAGAAAGAAGCACTCCAGGACATTATTAGAATAAAGGGATTTAATTGCTTTGGTATCATTCTAATCATACTTCCTAGATTTCTTTTAGGTCTTCCATGTTTGTACTTAAAAATTTAGGCTTGTAGCCACTAACTTCTTTTTGTGACTTAGCAACTGTTTCTGATGTTGCAACCTTGCTACATTTTCTTGTTTTGTCAAAGAGCATAGTATATCCACCCAGAGTAACGTGTGTGCAATTACAGATCTAAATTTTGATGACTTCTCATCACAAGAAAACACAGAGTGTTCTGAATTTTGCCGTTCCCTAGACCAGTCTTTTTCTCGTTCTTTTCCAGCAGACAACACTAACGGAAAAATGTGCTTATCAAATACTCGCTCTCTCTCTCTCTCTCTCTCTCATGTTAGGACTGTCTTAGTAATCATTAATGTTAAACCAAAGCACAGAACAGGAATTACTGTCATGATTGGGGAATATTTTTAAAATGTAAATTTGTCATCATGTATATTTCAAAATGTGAAGACTGCAGTACAGCCTACTGCTCCTGCACAGCCCTTAGCTATAGCACATTTAAATAGAAGATTCTTTTCTAATTTTATTACTTTTAAACTGTTATTCAACTAGTGTGTTTCAGACACCTCTAAGATATTTACATCTATTTTCTTCATACTTTTGACATATTTGGGCCCATTATTTTTCTCTCGTGTCTGGCAGAATTCTTCTATCTTAACAAAAGTAAGTTTTTTTACTGTGAGATTTCACTACCTCTGCAGAAATACAGATTGCTCACAATATTAATGAATTTTACCTCATTCACTTTTCCACAGTTATCCAAGCTTCATAATTAGGAGCTCTATATATTCAACAAAGAGCTTTATTTTTTTCTGACATGTGGTGCCTGTTATATACGTTTCTTCCAGTTTAATCATTCTAACTTCCTGTAAGTACTGATTTGATTCAGTAGATTTTAATTGTGACATTTCTTACATTTGCAGCTGATGAAAGAAGATGCATCAGAATTATTCCCCTTATTACCTAATGTTCATTAAAATATTCCCTAGGTAGACAAAAAAGTAGTTATAAATAAGCGATGAGAATACAGCCTTTTAGGACATCCTTATTTTTCTGTAGAGTGATGTAGTATACAGGGTGCAGGTATAAGGCATATCTGAGTTTAGTGAGAGTGCAGGGTTACACTGAGATGACATCAGCAATGCTGACATCACACCCAAAGAGTTAGAGTTTATAAAGTTATTGGTAATATAGTCTTCTGAGCCAGAGCTGAGCCACCTCCTGTGTGTTTGTAAAGTGAGGAGAATAACTGCAGATCTGCTCAGATTTCAGGCAGCACTGCCTTACACACAATGTGTGCAGTGCTGTGTGTGGACAGGTTATCTCCCACCACAGTGGATATATCTGTGTATATACCGCCGACATTGTGATGTGCTGTTACCCAAGCCCTCTGCTCCCTTGAGTTTGCAAAGCAACAGCTCTTCAAGACATGCTATGGACTTTTTACTCTTTCGGCTTTCTGGTGAATACGTCTGGGAATATCTTGTACTTGTACAGGACTTGACTCATGACAACTGAAAGTATTCTTCTTACCCAAGGAAATAAAAGCTGTGTTCAAAAAAATCCTGACATCTGCACTGTGCATGATGTCTCAAATGTATCCTGATAAGAAGAATCCTAGTAATAATAGATTTTAAGGCCAGCTAGCCGACCCCTTGCACAGAGCAGGTCATAAGATTTCACTCTGCAACTCTTTCAAAAAACATAAAATTATGTTGGTGCTGAACTCCTATGTGAAAGTTTAAATGTTTTGAATTCACTGTCACACATACATTTTCCAGCTGAAGTTAACACTACTGACAGAGAAGGATAGGATATGAACTCAGGCAAATAGATGTGATAGGGCTGAGATAGGAGTGGGGTCTAACTTCACTGTAACACAACATGAAGAGTAGCAAACCAGAAGGCTGTCATTATGCCAGCATTGCTGTGGTGGTGTGACCTTGGCTAAATGCCAGGTACCCACCATGTCACTCTATCACTTCTCCCCCTTCCCCCTTTTTTTCTCAATAGGGCAAAGAGAGGAAAGAAAATAAGACAGGAAAAAAAAAACCAACCGTTGTGGGTGAAACAAAAACAGTTTTAATATAAGCAAAGCAAAGAAAAGGTCCAGGCATGGAAGCAAAAAGCAAACAGATTTATTCTCTCCATCCCATGAAGAGGTGATGTGGGGTCTTCTCAGGAAGCAACGCTCCCATATGAGGAGTGGACCAAGGGTGACACCCTCCCCCTTCCTCCTTTCTCCCAGCTTTATCCTGAGCAGACGTCATAAGGTCTGGAATATCCCTTTGGTCAGTTCGGGTCAGCTGTCCTGGCTGTGTCCCCTCCCAAGAACTTGCCCACCCCGTCCCACTGAGGGGGGAAATGTCGGAAAGAGCCTTGGTGCTGTGTAAGCACTGCTCAGCAGCAGCCACAACACCAGGGTGCTGCCAACACCCTGCCAGCTCCCAGCATAAAACACAGCACCGTGAGGGCTGCTATAGGGGAGAAACAATTCCAGCTCAGCCAGACCCAGTATAGTTGCATTTTGCACTGTTTCTTTGGTTTCTACTTAGCAAACATTATATGTCTTATGAATTTTTGACTGCTGTCCTGAACAGGTCAGTTGATTTGATGTAAACTAGTATTCTCAAATGCTTTTTTATAAAATTGAAAGGCTTACACTTTCTCACCCTTTAGTTTTTGACATGTCAATCCAGTTGCCCCATCATGTACTAAATAATACATAACAATGAATTCTGAACAGGTATAAGAGTGTGAACACGTTGAGTGCTTGCTTTTCTTAAGTATGAAGACAGTCAATGTTTATTTAATAAACAGTTCATTTCTGAGTACAGGCCAAAAGTGAGGAGAAATTAAACATGAAGATGTTAAAGAATGTAGGGGAAAGTCATGAATGAGAAGTAAACTAATTGGTAGTTAAAGGGACTTTGAATCTGCTAAGGTTTTGCACTATCCACTTTCAAGACCTTAAAGTTAAAACTGTGCAGAGTATCAATCAAGTTTCGAATTAATCTTCTTTTCTAAAAACAAGTTCTCCTTCACTGAACACATTTGGTAAAATCCTTTTTCATTGGTGGAACACTGGGGCATACACGAGCTGTCTTTTAATTGTGTCTATTTAATTAAGATTTTAATCCTAATGTTCTACATTAATCATACAGGTCATTTATCGGCTACTGTTGCAAACCTGATTATATTCTTAACTGTCTCAATCAACATAATTTCAGGAAATTGGAAAGGAATCACAAGCCACTTAAAAAATGCACATTGTTCCTTTTAAAATGCTGAATGACAAATCTGCTGGCCTGAAGGTCAGATTTCTTTTTGTGAAAAATTTCCATACAAATCTTTTGTTTCTTATTGGCTTCTCTTTGGTTATCTCTAAATCCTAGATGTTGTGTGCTTCTAGTTACGCTTCCACAACTGTGTCCAGTAAATACTTAAATATCTGATGCTACCAAGTATGAAATTAATAAAGAAATTGAGTGATTTATTACTTTGTTACTGATAACAGTTTGGGAGGATTTTAGGGCTGCCTCAGTTTTATTGCAACTTCCTGCCCTATTAACATAACTAAGTAAGTCACGATGAATGTGCATGCAGATACATACACATCCTTTTAAATCTCCCTTCAGAATTATTTTAATTTTGACTTGTTAACATGAAAGTGAAAGCTATAATCAGAATTTTCTTAGATTTCCTGTGAGGAAAATAACAATGCAGAAGTGGTGCAATTTACATACATCTCTTAAAGTAAATGTAGAAAAAGAATCAAGCAGAAAGATTAAGTGAAATTACATTTGTAGTTATACTACTATAAATTTGGAGTAATTCTGTGACTTTGAAAGAAAACAAATTCTTTATATTTCTTTGAAATCATCAAAGAATCTTATTTTAAAGAGTGTTTTTCCTTTATTGTTTCCTTACTGGATACATTTACTATTCATATATTGTCTTACATCATAAAATTATCAGTTTGAGCTCTCTTCTTCAGAGTTTGGTATCATAACAAATAACTAAATGGAGCAGAAAGCCTAAACCTCTTCAATAAAGCAAATAAGATTTAATATTCAATCTTATTCTGATGCAAGTCATAACTACAGTACTTCACAGGAAAAAAAAAAATTTCATGGCAACTCTCATGCATCCTCTCCTGTATTCTTTGAGTAGTTTCTCTTTCTGTCCTACTATTGCAACTATCTTGTTTTTTCTTCTAGTCCCCCAATATTTATTTCTCTTCAGAACATTTAAATATGCCTTTAGGATTAGATTTCTTTTTCTGTTCTTACTATATTTCTCTTTGACAACTCTTTGAACATTTGGCTCTTTACTTAACTATAGGCATCTACACCCTTTACCTAAAAATATGCTCTTCGGAAAACTAAATATAGAAACCCAGATTTGATATAGACATTTTGATGATTTATTTTTAGAAATTTCTCTATATATTCTATATAGTATAACAATACTATGGAAAGATGCAAAGGAGCTCAGATCAAGAAGCAGTATAGTGACATTACTGCAGCAGTTAGTGCAGGCTAATCAACCCTGTGAAGCATATTGTGTGAATTCAAATGGGGAAAAATATACCTATACTACTTCTAGTTCTCAGTGTAGATAGGCATGGCAGTGTGTTGAATTGCTGCAAGCAGGTTTTCTGCCATTTGAAGTCTCCTAGCTACGTGTGTCTGTGAGTATGCCTGGGGAAAGTCAGGTTCTGCGAATGAGTTTAGCAGAGGTCATTATGTTGAGAAGGACGACGTATCAGTTAATGAACAGAAAATATTAAAGAGAAGCATAGGTCCCTCAAGCTTTTCCTCAATTAAGTAACACAACAAGATTTAAGACAGTCAGTTTTGAATATCAGAAAATTGTTTTTCAGCCTTTGTTTTGACTGATTTGGGGTAGGTGCTTCAATCCCAACTCCTGCCTTCTAAAACTGCTCACTATTTGCCAAGCTATGGGGAGTTTTGAGGCAGATTATTCTTAGTGCATCACCTTGGATTAATTCATTCCACTTCATACAAAATATGTAGTATATGGGGAAAATGGGTATTTTAATAATCTTATGTCTCTTATGTTCCAGCTGAATCTTGTCAACTCCGGGACAGACTCTAAGATTGTAAAATCAGTTTTGTATTTCCTTTTCTTATGGGATGATTTTTTTCCCACCTCCTAAGCAATTTCGGGAAGGAATTTCAGGAAGGGATTTCTGCCTTAAAATAACCTGTGGGCCGATGATGTTCCACATCTCCTCAGGTAGAGTTGGGAATGAAACCTCTGAATGTTATCACAGCATGACATGGACCTGGCTGCCTTCCTTGGCTGCACTTAGGAAGAAGCTCAGTGCAACGGGTGGCGTCTCACAGGCTATGGTCAGTCACGAGTCAAAAACTGACCCCTCATCTTACAAGATGGGTGGTGCTGATTGCCTCCAGTCTAATGAGGGCTAGCCCCCTATATTGCAGATTTATCCTTAAGGGAGTTAGTTGGGCTGGTACAAACATGGCCAGGTAGTAAATGAAGGGGCAGTTTTGATGCTCAAGAGCCCAGCGCTTGAGATGGCTCCCTGGCCCTTGTCTACCTCATAGCACAGATGTCCCTGGAGTGCCTCCGTCTTTGTGCCTCCCAGACGCTTGAGGAAGAGCAGGTAGGACAGTATATAGTTTGTAAATCCCTGTAGGACATAGTTATGAAATAATCTTAATGGCCATGAATAGGATGTTGCCAGGGGATTTGTGAGCAGGTCTGGAAGAAAAGGTTCAGCTGCCAGCCTACCTGCTTTGCAGAAGTTGTTTGTGTAAGTAATGCAAGAGCCCTGAGGATGCCCCACAGCTGATACAGGCTCCTGAGGACATACTTTTTAGACCTAGGCAACTACTGACAGATAAATGGCACTTCTGTGGTTTTATGAGCCCCAGCTAACATTTCAAGTTATTGAGGTCTGAAACTAGTAAGCTTTTCAAAGAATCTAGAATGGGATTTAGGCCAATACTAAGAAATCCCAAGAGGTCCCAAAATATTTTGAATATATGATACCTTGGGTTCCGTTCAAAATGTCACCATAGTGTGAATTGCTATCAGGAGTGAAGAAATTATTTTTATGACTCAAGTGTAAAGCACACATATTTGCTTGTTCTTTGTAAGAATAAATACTCTAACTGGAAAAAAAAAAAAAAAAAAAAAAGGTTTTTCTGTTTCACACACAAAGCATTGCTAGTCTAAGACTGAAGTGGGTGCAAGGTATACATTTGAGCCTAATTACCCAACCAGGTTGAGCACAACCAGTCCAGCAAAACCCCAGCTGTAGTTTTTAATTGCCTTAAATGAGCTCCTAAATAACTATGTGGAGTTAAACTACAGCACAGGGAACACAAGATAAGTACATAGAGATTCTGAACACCCAGGGCTCTAGAGTTCTCAATTAAACTTTCCTTGATTGTTCAATAGAACAGAAGTGTGCAAATTACAGGCTTTCATGCTACAGCAGGCTACAACCTCATTCTCAAATTTCAATATTGCATTGGAACTTAATTAAGATATTCCCCATACAAAGCATAACCCTAAAGGTAACTTTTGTTCCAAATACCTCATATAGGCATCTCTCCTGCTGTTAAGTGAATGGCTTTTGGTGAATCAAAATAAATATTGTTCTGGCATAGACTCACTTTTATTGTGTACACCAGGAGAAAGTAACAGTATGAAATCATTAAAACATTTAACTCACTGTGCTGAAATGCAGTTGCTAAAAGGCCTTGTTCTCATTGCATTCAGATTGTAAAGTGTCTTAAAAATAGTTTGGGGACGACTCACACTAATTCCTTATTCTGTGATTGTTACTCCATTTGAAAAAGAATAAATTGTATTTCCTCAGGTATAGGTAATCAAAAGTGTAAAATATTTGCCCCATTTAGGTCAGTGGTACAAAACCAGCAAAACCCATATTCAGTAGAAAGAATGGCTTAATCTCAGGATATTTGTTGGTTCATATGGTGTTAAGAAATCTGAATTTATTAATAACTGCAAAGTACACTGGAATCACTGCATGAAAGGCCTTTTACGTTCAATGTGCTATTAACTACATGAACAAAATGCCAAACACTTCGGGGTGGTCATGTAAATATACTGGTTTTGTCATTTATAATTTATTTAGAACCACTGAAATATATTAATCTCTTTTAAATTCCACTATTAAGATAGAAGTCTTAGACAATACAATTATTTAATCTCCATGCCAAGTTACTTTTCATACCAGAAGTCTCTTTATACTACTGGAACAATCTGTGCATCACTAAATGTTTAAATTACTTCCCAATTTACATTGCTAATTATGATGTGAACAGTATACTGCTGCTTTGCTTTAAACAGTTATTTCTAAATACTTATTAGTGAAATTAATTCTTGGAAGCAAAAAGACCTCTTAATTTTATTATGTATTTTGTTTAACCATATTCATTGAAGCAGACTGAGAAAGCCATGTCACTTTGAAGTTTTGGCTCAATCATTAGACATATTTATCTTCTGCCTTAGATTATTCCCACCTGTCTTTAGCATTTCCCATGTCTTCCATTATCATATCATTGTCTTCTATCTCCCATTCAAAAACTGACATTAGAAGCTGATGGTACCAATTGTTGAATGAACATCAGTTTAATTATCGTCAGAATGAAACTTTCAATTTATTTTCAGGAAATTAAAAAATAAAACAGTTCAACTTTGACACAAGGATTTTTTTTTTTTTTTATCCCAACATTTTCTTTGTGTGGTATATAAGCTTAAATCACCCACAAGGCATCTGAATTCTGTGTATTGTAATCTCTGATTTTTAAGCACATATGTGCTGTATTAGATCTAACTAATGACACTGAAGACAGAAATCTCAGTTTAGCTTAAATACACTTCAACAGGCCAAATCTAGGTATGGATATTTTACTTCTGAACATTTATATTTAGTGTATTTTATAAAAAGTTAGTGTTTTGTTCCTCAAATGAGTTCATGTATGATAAACTGTAATTGCATAAAAATAAACACATTTAGATATAGTTTTCTGATAATTATCTTAAATTTGTGAACAACCATACAGAAAAAAGGCATACAATATCCGTAAATAACTATGTGAATAACTAAGATAAAGTTGAAATGCATCCTGACTCAAGACTGAAAAGACCAACATAAAATTGATCCAGTTTCTATGATAAATGTTAGAGCATGTTAGGTGAGTTCAGAGGAGAAGCATGTCCAGTTCTTCATAGGCTAGATTAGATTAGAATTGGTATGAGGAATAAAGTTTATAATGAAAATACTGCTTAAAAGTGGTGAAGACATGAACGCATAGGTGACTGCCGGTGTGCAGCAGTAAGCGGTTGCCAGGGGTTTGGTAGGGAGCTCTGTCACAGTTAGGGCTGTACTTTTGGCAACACCAGCTCATAAAAGAGTCAATAAATGGTTGTTGTGGTCCCACCTGAAGTCTCTTCCTTGGAGCAACCAATACAATCAACAGCTGATATCTGTACTTTTTCACTTAAGGTTTGCATGTTAGATCATGTTATCACAGAACAGCACAGGTCTTTTCTCAGTATGTTCAATCCTGCCAGTATAGTTCACACATTTTTTAAAAGAAGACTGGGCAGAGACACCAAAGGTAGAGGAGAATTAAAATAAGAAAAGAAAAAAAAATTCTCATAAGGTACACATAAATCTGAGGTAAATATTTTATTTCATTCGTATTTTTCATAATTACATTTCACTTATTTTTTAAAGAGGGTTTTGACATAATCTGTGTTATCTATACCTACATTATTTACAATATGATTTCTGGATGTAGACGTAAATCAGTATTCCTTTCTATAGAAGTGGGAAGTGTTTTCATCTTTCTGTCAGATTCTTTGGTGGTAGGGTAGTCAATCAAGAGTATAAAAATAGCATTTCAATCAAGCTGTGTGTGCAAAATGGCATTTGCAAAACTAAGAAGCTAAGGCTGAAAAATCTAACCTTACATTGTTGTATGTTTGGATGTATATAATGTCAGCAATGGTCATTAGACAACCTCTCTCAAACTACCCTGATAAAATGTGAATCATCCTTGTGAGTTTAGCACTATGAAATACTGGAGTGGCAATACAATTCTTCTAAATATTTCACCAGTTGGAAAACAAATAATGTAAAATATGTGGTCATTAAAATGTCTTCTGGAAAAAGAGACTAATACTAAGGGAGATATTATATCATTAGGGCTTGCTTGGACGAGAAAGGATGAGGGAAGAAAGCACATTCATTAAGTCAACAGATGATTCTCTAAGAGACTATAATTTTTTTTCCTCCACAATACAATGATTTCTTTAGAAATTGTAGTTGAGAAACATTGTTTAATGTTCAGTCAGAATGAATAACTATGCAATAGCCACCCAACTGATGCTTAAAACAAATGCACAAATGTTCAGAGATTATGTTTATTGTGCAAATTTATAGTATTATGAAGCTGCTAATTAAAGTATTATCTCTAGCTTCTAATGTCTTTTATGTGTTAGAAGTAATATAATATTTTCAGGAAAGCAAATGAAAAACAAACATTCTTTATTAATATAGAACTAATATAGAAGTAATGTTAAGGAACAGCTGTTCTCTTACCATTTTCAGCTGCCTCAGTTACAACAATCATCCCTTTTAATTGCTAAACACCTGTCTTTTATTATATTTAATAGCAATTCCTAATTTCATTTAATTTGCAGTCTCTTCTGATTTTTAAAATGTCTTATTTCTCTAATGCCCATTTACATGGTTTATTACCTTAATTCCTTTATTTAATCTTGAGAACCCTAAAAATTATTATGGGATTAATTGTGCAGGGAAGTAATGTTTCTCCCTTGAAGTCTAAGATAGATGCTTGCTCTCTAGTCTTTCTGGAACAAAAAAAAAAAAAAAAAAGGAAAAGATGTTCTGAGAATTAAGTGATAGTCATAGATTAGTATTAAGATATAGTCTTGCTCCTCAAACTACATGTCACTCTTGAGCTTGTTCAATGTCTGAGTATTACAAATACAAGTAAGAAATCAAACTGAACTAAGGTGACTATTTCTTTCAATAAAGAGCAGCAGTGAAGTAGAATCCTTGACATTCTTATTTGCTCATAATGTCTTATTCCCACTTTCTGTCACATGCTGACTATGAAGTGATTACTGGGTTTTGTATCAAAACCCATGACACGGGACATAATTTTGGTATTCCAAATGAGGTTATTTGACAAGACTACTTCTCTGCTGTACATATTTGCCCTTTGGTATGTGTAAAAAAACAGCTGATAAGTTACTTCCCCATAACAACCAAAATTTATTTCCTCCTTACTCATATGTGGGATTGGGATCATATGAAATGTCAGATTTAATTGTACCTGTGGCACAACCATTATTCTGACATTAAATCTGGTTCATCGCAGATACTCGATGCAGGAAATCAGATACAAAAAGACATCAGATACAGTGTGCCTAAGGGAATTTTTTTTTCTCTAACCTCATTATTAATATATGCCCTGAAAAATTAAAATTAATATCTAATTTATAACTCCTGTTTCTTTCTTTCTTTTTTAGTTTTCATGAAGTTTGGTACCATAACGATTGTCTTTGGGGTGTGTGTGTGTGTGTGCATCCACATATTTATGTATGGAAGAATTCCACAGAAACAGAAGTAGCAGGTTGGGATTTTTATTTTTGTTTGTGTAAGTAACTATACAACGATTAACTGTGAATGTTCACACATTAAAAATCTGAAGAAAAATACTGTATTCAGACCTAGAATTTCACAAGCTAAAAAAAGGTAAATTTTAACATCTCTGTTCAGCTGAAAGACTGTTGGATCTTCCGTTATCATTTTCATGACTGTTGAAATTTAAAGCATGCAATAACAGAGGCTCATTGGCTATAATTGTGGCATGCTGTTTTCAGTGCTGTGTGCCTCTTATCTTCTCATTGATGCCTCTGAAATTCATTCAGGTAAACCACCTGCATAATATCATTATGCAGTTCTGTAGTTGTTCACATTAGTAGATCTCAAAGTGTTTTAAAAAAGGATGGCATGACTTTTGTATTATACATGGTAAAGGTAAACTAAAGAAACGTTAACATTCTTGCTCTAAGACAAGTGGAAAAACTGGAGGAAGAGTTTCTTCTCTAAGTTGAATCATTTGCAGTCCTCATTGAAGTTATGAATCTTCCAGTGCCAGATCTAGGCATAGACATAGAAAGCTGAGAGCAGCAATGGGAATGGCCTGGGAAAGCTTGTGCCAGGCTACCTGGACACAAATCTGTCATCCCACCGTGGACTCTGTAGAGCTGCATCCATAGTTGTAAGGCATACAAGCCATAGATCATAGAGGACCCTGCTCCTGGGCCTGCAGCACACAAAGCTGTTCAATAGCCACCAAATTACGGTGAAGTCAGCAGTTCACCCACTTAAGTTCAGTAACATGGCTGGTGTCATACCTTTATTTTTTTGCCTCTCATCAGTATATGCCACTTAAATGATGGCTTCCACACATTATCAGGGAAAAGAAAAATATGGGAAATACTAATTGTTTTCAGTGGTTCTATAGATGTGCTACTTCCCTATATTTCCAAAAGAATATACAGAGTGTTTGTCCCTTATCTACCACTGGCAATCTGGTTTTGAGCTCTACTTTGCTACTGATACCATTTTTGTTCAGTTGCAGACTTCATTAATCAAGCCAAAACCCATAAGAAGTACTTCAATAATTCAGTCTCAGTGTTTTTAATAAAAAGCTTCTTTAACCATTTTCTGAAGAGGTTAATTTCTTCCAGAGTTGTGTTTGTTCTTCTAGAAAATTGCGGTCTTAAATGTTAGTTTCAAAAGGCAAGTTGAGTTTTTATTATGGGTAACATAATAGGCAAATCTTAATCCTAGGCAAAGTCACAATGCTGTAGTCCATGTGTGACTGAAAATACTTTGATTTGTTTATTTCCCTGTCTTTTGTGTCTTTTACTGGTGTTGCATTCTAGGTAATGAATTAATCTGGTAAAAGATTAATCCCTTGCATTCTAGCTGCTCCTCAGAGATTAGAGGTGCTAGGATCAGCTGGATTTATCTCTTAATAGGTATGTCAATTATTGCCATAACTATAGACCTGACACCAAATGCACAAACAGCCGGTGTGCTGTAGGTCCGGTTGCATTCAAGAGAAGCAGTCAGGTTCATGAGTAGTATGGTTTATTCTTATGTAACATCTACAGATTCTTTGAGCTTGCCTGTGATAAATGCACAAAATGCAGGTTGGCCACATAGCACTACACACAAAACCCCAATTGCCATCACACACACTTAATTCCTGGGTAATCACTTGGCATAGCCAAGGGCCCAAATCTTACCAAATACATCTGGGGGGTGGGGTGAGGAGCACAAACCCATAGATCTGTCTCTCTGATTTGGTATGAGATTATCATCCCTCTGAGTTAGATACAAACTTGGGGTAGTGTTTATCTAAGTATATATGTATGAGTGGCTGGGACTGTGGTCAAGCTACTGTTTCTTGAGCAACAACACAGCACATTCCTTGGTGCAAGGTGTGCACTGTTTTTGTGGGAAAAGAGGAAGAATGAGAGATAAGGGCAGCAAAGTACTGCAAAACAATCCTTGAGAGAAGGGGAAGAGCAGGACATAAATCTGCATAGTCATGTCAAATGTTCCTTGAGAAAAGTAGAAGTACCTGGCTGTGTGGCCTCCACCTCACTTCACATTCCTCCTTGGTGCCATGGCAACACAAATCAATGGATCTCCATGCTGTCCTGTGCTTGTTCTGGGCACCATGTGTTAAGGAAAAGTGTGTTGCAGATTTTTTTTTTTTGTTTGTTTTGCTTTTCCCACACTTCCAACAACTGGTCACATAGTTACTAATCAACTGAATGAGACTTCTCCATAGATAAAGATTGCCAGAGCCAGATTAATTTGTCTATTATCTTCATCACTCTGCTGTCTAAATCAGAAAGTGAAAAATTCAGATATTCAGATGTTTTATAGATATTAAAAGTTGTTTACTGGATGGTTCAACAGTTTGCCAAGTGCTCACATGAGTATTCTCATGAACATGTAAAGAATACTAAATTGGTTGCTACCATGAACAAGGTGCTGAATAAGTCACCTGTATACTGAGTACTATGTCAGTCATTTTGCTTTGTGGTATGCAGGGTTTTGTTGTGCAAAAAAAGGAATTGATCAGCTTTAGAAACATTTTAATACATAAGTAGGTGTATTTAGTTTTCAGTAATATTATTTTTAAAAATAATTTCTGATCAACCACAGTTTAATTAAGAACTTGTGGAATTTTGTATGTGATTCTCTCCTGGAGAAAGATGAGTGGAAGGGTGAGAGAGGGAAGTGGGAGGAGAGACAAGGAGGAGGTGAGAAAAGTGAATAGCAAAAAACCCCTCTTGATATATTTTCTCACTCCTACTGAGTAAAACAGTTTGGCTTTGAAAAAGTATACTTTGAAAAAGTGCACAATGTTAACTGTGATTAATGCTCAACAGTAGGTCTACCTAACATTTTTGGGACTGAAAAAATGGAGAAGTCTAGTGAAAAATTGATGCTGTTGTAAGTGTACCCATGACTCAGATGTGTGTTATAGTAACAGGTTGGCTTAAGATAACCAATAAATTAATTTTATCCTCTGCTGTATTCTAAATAAAAAATGCTTCAAAAAACTTGCTACCTGCTGTCTTTTAGTACAGAAATTATGTCTGGGCAGTTTTCTTCTGTTATTGATCTATGTCTGGAAAAGCCTCATGCCAGTATGTAAACATTAAATTTTCAGACTGGAGGTCAGTAATTTTACCATTTCACCTGGGAAAAAACTATGAAAGTTGGTTACTACATTCAGCAGATAGGAAGAATATGGTGTCTGTTTTTACATAATCAAGAAGTAGCTAAATAGATTTCTTCCTGGTCTTAGATTTGAGTTCTCATCTTTCAGGTTGTACACAATTTACCACCCCAAAGGGTTGTGTTTACATATGTTTAGAAGAAAGAGGAAGGTGAATGCTGGTGCATTAAACAAGATCTTTTTTCTTATGAAGAAATTGTATGAATTCTTTTTTAATGAAATATTTAAATGTGCATTGGTGTAGGGTCTTTAATTTAGCCCGAGAGCAAAGTTAAAGTATTGGTATTATTTCTTAACTACATGGTACAAGGTTGTGACAAACACACTGTTAGCTTTCCACTGATTGAAAAGCTCCAGGCATGCTGAATGTAATAGGGGAACTGCACATGGATTAGGTCTCCATCCACCAAATACATAGAGACCACTATTGTGAAGTATTTTATGCTTTGTTTTCCAACCAAACCTTGTAATTTTTTGTGGACAATGAAAACCAGCGAGTGTGTTACATTGCCATAGTTTTAAGCATCATTGGGCTGAACATATCCTCTTACATACCTTATAAGCTTTATGTGTTTAAAATTATTGTCATGATTCTGTTTTAATTAGATTTATAGTGTTTAAAACATCAAGGAAAAAGTATGTCTTGAGGTTAGTAAAAAAATGGGATTTTAATACACTGCAACTATTCTCCTAATCTGAATAGTGTGTACCTAAAAATGACATAAAAAATGACATATGGCTTCTGATCCAGAAAGTGAGGATCCTGCAAGTCTCCACCTGCAGTCCATAGCCTGGGAGCAGCCCAGGCTCTGCTCCTCCTGCAGGACTGCGAATGGTGTACTCAGGTATGCAGCGACTTCCTCTACAGAAGAAGATAAGCAGTGGGTTTCTCCTTAGGTTGTGAAATATAATCAAGCCTAGTGTTTAGTGGGCGCACCGGGGTTGACTTCAGCACTTGAATTTCACTATGCTTTGATCCCTCTTTTAAATATTCTTTTAAACATTAAGAAATACATGATGAGTCTATGCACTGCATTGCAAGAGCGAGTAGTGATTCCAATTGACAATGTCCATTTATATAATACAAGCAACCGTGAGGAAAGACTGAACTAAAACCAACTCTTTTTGCCTAGATCCTTTAAATATCTTGATATCCAGTAAAGTCACCTAGAAAATAATAGAAAGCTGTTTCTCCAATTTCTGAGCTTATTCAGTATTTACCTACTCCTAAACAGAAATTAATAGTTCTGTTTACACAAGGTAATGTGCTGAAACAAATATATGACAGTGTGGTTATTTTTCCATATTAATGTCACCAACATTTTCTGAAAGCTCCAAATAATCTTTCCTCTGTTCTTTGGAATACCTTTTAAAGTGCATAACTGACTTCAGAATTTATAAATTGAATTGACCCTATAAGGATAATGATAACTTTCATACCTCAGAGTAAACGTCTCTCCAAAAATCAGCTCTTTTCAATGCGAGGCACTTTATTGTGTCAACTCCTTGTCTGAATTATTCTTTGGAGACTCTGTAAAATGGTTATACTAAAAATGAATAAAATCAACCCCCAGAAACGCAATGCAAAACCCCCCAAACCACTTGCATAATATGAAAAATGAGTTAAGTACAGATAAAGACAGTTATTGCTCGATGGAATGTAATTCTGTAGAAGAGAAATAAAATGATAGTTGAATTATGAATTTTAAAAAATGTTTCCTTTTATTTTACATTTGCATTATAGTTTCAGAATAGTAAATTATATAGTTTGATAAGGAAAAATGTAATTAATGATTAAATATATTATGAATTTACTTTGAATAAAAGTTTGATACGCTCTCTGTTCAGTTGCTTTAAATACACCTTATATTACTGTTTGTCAGGAATGTACAGGTCCATAGGGACTTCTTTGGTCCTCTATTTAGGATACTGTTGCCACATGAAATTCCTTTGTTCTTTTCTTGCTGCTGAACTAGTGTTTTTACATTAATGTCTAAGTCAAAGAAAAACAAGTAGTAGCCAGGGCATGCTGATAACATGCCAGGAAAGTTCTTTCTTTGTTCCTACTTGTTTAAAAGGAAATCTTTGCTTCACACAATCTCCTTTAATCTTTTTTTTTTTTTTTTTTTTTTTTTTTTTTTTTTTTAACATACTGCTGTTTTTTCCACCTAAAAGTAAATTATGTGGGACAAAATTGCTTGTCTTGTACAGCCCCAGGGGACACACAGCAAGAGTCAAAAAAGAAGCACTTCATCATTGTTTTGTTGCTTATGAAGTCGTTTGCATGAGTGCAAAGGCGACAGAAAATGCTACTGTTTTGTTATGAGTAATATAGAGAAATAAATAGGTGCAGCTGCAGCTTGTATATTGTGTTGACCAATCATATTATCTAAGTTATTCTACTCTTGATTTATATCACTTGCAAGTAGTGCAGAATCAACTTTAAGGCATCAGTACAACATAGGATCATAGACTTAAAAGAAGTGTAACTGTTTAATGAACTAAAGTACACATTTTATTGTTGTAGATAAACATTACTAGTTCAATGAATTTAGTAGCATGAGGAAAATCAATATTTTTCAGATAAATGTATAATCTTGTACATTGACAATAAATTTAACCTAATTAGTTCCCTGGGTATGTGCTTTACAAGTTATTAGAAATGGACAGTAAAAGCAGATGATAGCCTGTTGATATACCTTCTATATGTAAAATATAGATTAAATTTATCTATTACCTCCCAGCAGAAGTCTTGAAGACCTTGTGATAGTTCTCTGACAACATCAACTCAATGCTCAATAGAAAAGTGCAGTGCAACGTTAGGAGTTATTAGACTTATTGGGAAAGAATATAGTTGTGCAATGGTGCATCCATACATGATGCATCCAGATCTTGATTAATGCATGCAGTCAAAGTCCACAAGATTTAAAAAAGACACAGAAGACCCACAATAGAATCAGGGAAGATAATAAATATTAGGAAGAATGGACCAAGGTATGGAAGAGTTTCAGAGAAAAGAAGATTTGTAGATAAAATTTCTTTAGTCAAAAGAAAATCTGTGTCACCCAATGAAATAATTGCACAGCAGATTTTTAAAATGCAGAAGGACTTTTTTTTTTTTTTTTTTTCCCTACAGAGAGAAAAATTAAATTGTAGGGCTCATCTATGGCAAGACATTCTGGAAGCCAAAACTGTGTGTTAATTCAAAAAAAAACATTGAACAAATACAAAAATTGAGCACAGTGGTCTGGATTCAACATCTGAACCTGGAAATCCTAAAAGAGACGTTTGCTAGAATTTGGAAAGATGTGCCTGTGGAAGTTTTTCATACACATTTCCCCTTAACATCTGCTACGACCTACTGTTGAGGAGATGATAGTCTAGATGGATGCAATGACTGAATCTCTACTGCTAAATAAAACATGGTAAGGGACTTTTCTCTGGCCTTGAGGCCAAGTGTTACATCTTGGCTGCAACCAAACTTCTTTTGGCTCTGGGTCTCTTCTGGGCTTCATTCCATGCTTTCTTTGTTCCTGGGACCTAGTTCTCATTTTGTGGTGGTTTTGTGTGTGTGTGGTTTTTTTGGTTTTTTTTTTTTGTTTGTTTGTTTGTTTGTTTTTTTTTTATATATATATTCTCCCGCAGTGTTTGAAACAATATGAGGGCAGCCCACTGGGTTGGTACTTTCACACCATAAATCTGACAATATCTTTTGCAAGCTCTGGGATGTGGCATGAGGGCCAGCAGGGATGCTTGAGGTTCTGCAAATCCTGCTGAGATATGGAGTGTGAAGGGAGCCAAACCTGGTGCAGTCTAGTTCGGACTACATATTGTGAATGGCAGACGGCATGTGCTGTCTCCTGAACTATGCCCAGGCACTGCCCCAGCAGCTGTTACTTGGCACAGGCTAAACCTGACCACTGTAGCTAAGAGTTAAGCAGTTCGGGTGACGAGACCACCACTGCTCAAGCTTCCTGCCTTGAGTGTTTTTATTTAGCAGTATTTCACATGTATAGACAAAATAAAAACTTGGTTTCTCACTGAGGTTATAATATGGCTTCTGTTTCAGTTTCTGGGGAAGATAAAAATGTGATGCATGTCAAGCATGGCTAAGTATTCTTTTATTCATAAAGGCATGTTTATATTTTGAAGTTGGTTCAGGTTAGGGTAAGCTAACCAGAGAGTTCCTTTTCCCTATATTTTTTCAGTCCTTATATGAGGATCCCCCCTTATTCCTTCATCGTTTCTTCTCTACAATATATGTATAATTTTATTAGTCTGCTGTTCCAGAAAAACCCTTGAAAATTTATTTAATGTTATATCTGTTCCATTTTCTGTGCCTTGAAGATGTAAAATATCCTGTATTGGCTGGAGTATTTTACAGTTTGTGTATAATCTCATATGAAGACAGGAATTGTGTGTAGCTTGTCAGTGTTTTTCACTATGGTCTGTGTTTCTATTCTGTTGCATTTGCAACAGTTATTTTTTTCCAGTGGAAGAGAGATTTCAGTCAGCAATTACAATTGTGTTTTATGTAGAACTAAGGTTCTACCAGAATGAAGAACTGAGAAGTTTAACAGAGCAGAACTGTGAACAAAATGAATCATTTATCTGATCTAGCACAAAGAATACCTATGTTAGAGTATGGTCAAGAGGCCGTAACAAAAAGGACACAGTAGAGTAGGATTTTGCAACTTTCCCGAAAATGAGATAAATATTTTTATTTGGTTGAGAGCCTTAAAACACATTCCAGATGCTGAATACAGCTGCAGGGACACCAGAGATTACAATGACTACCTGAAGAGAGGGGATCCTCTCCTCTTTAAAGCCAGGCCAGATGGGGAATCTCACCTCATGGAGGGTACTGGCCTTCACAAGCAAGATATGTTGCTTGTGCCAGTAGCAACCTGAATGTCTTGAATGGCTTGAATATCTCAAGAGTCAGAAGTTACCCAACAGCCAGAGACTTTCTACCCTTGCATTATGAGAAAGGTGTAATGAAAAAGGAGCAGATGCTTCAGACTACAGAAATAACTCTGGAGGGCGAAACAAGATGCTGCCCAAATTTTCACTTGTGCCACGCAGCAGCAAGTGGGACTGAGAGCAGTGAGTGTGTTAGGAATCATAACAAACACACAGAAGTTGAAGAAAACATAGAAAACTGGAGAACAAAGGAAAACTGGAAAGACACTCCTAATTACAAGGTAGAAAAATGATGGATGTATATACAGAAAAAAAAAAAAATGCAGCAAGTGTAAAAACAAACAGACCAACCCCCTGATGTTAAAAATTAGTCCAGGAGACTTGGTATTTTATTTGGGTTTGAATAGCTTAGTTTTCAAGTGTAAGTGTTAGAGTGAAGTGCAGTACACAAAACCGTACCTCTTGCTCTGCAACAATGTGCAGTCTCTGCAGCAGCTCCCTCAAAATCCCTCAGTTCACCCCATGAAACGACTGTGTCACTGTTCTTAGAGCACATTAGTTGTCTGCAGGCTCCATCTCAGCTATTCTTTGAATTCAGCAAGGCACTGAAGTACTACTCCAGGCCTTTGGCTGGTGATTCAGGACTACAGCAGGTGTAATTAGGCTCAGGCATGCTGGTAGGAAACCCAGGACTGCTCTTACAGTATGCGTGCACTATAAATGAAGCTCCTGTTGTTATAAAAGGGTCTGTTTTCAGTTTCCTGCCATTCCCATTGCAGCACAGGACTGTTCTGCAGCAGGGAACCCTTTTAGATAAGGGCAATAAGAATTGACTATTATGGGTCAGCTTGACATGCTTTTGTAAGACCTGGGTAAGGAGTTCAAACAGTAAGATTACACGTTTTTGAAGCCATGAATACCTAACTTAACTCTTTGATGCTTACAGTGAGGATTTTCTGATACTAAAACAGTACCAAAATAATTCATGTTAACAGTGGGATGATTAGTATTACAAAAAAACAGAGCTTATATGTGAACTACTGGACTGTACAAGTATACTACATTGGTGTGCATGGTGCATTGTCTGAGGAACTTGCTTAGTATTGAGCTTTTGTCTGAGCAAAGCCCTAGTGGCATGTGTCTGTAGATGTATGTCTAAATTATATCTGTCCTAATTCAAATGAGTAGCTGTTTCTGGTAAAGTTGAATCTGTTTGATTTGCATACAGATATGACTGTGCTGTACATTAAAGCTCAAATCTCCTTACATGCCACCTTAAGAATATAGCTTGTTGAAAATGTAATTTTCCTCATGAAAATTCAGCGGAAGGATTTTGCTATCCTTTAGAGCAAAACTCCTGTTCCAGATTTTTTAGAATAGCTGTTATATACCTTGTGGATGTAACATCCACTAAACTGATTTCATGGAGAGCACAATATTTGTCTTCTTGGAAACCCAAACCAATACTATAAGAACACATAATAACCTTGGTATATTCGGTTGCATAACAGCCTTTTATTCACTTAGGTCCCAGTTCACTAGTGTAATGAAGGAGGTACATTACTTCAAATATATTCAAATAGTCCCACTGAAATTGAAGAGTGTGTGCCTAAAGTTAGCTACCTGTTAATATTCCCCAGTGAATCAAAATCTTAGCATATGAGCTGCTTTTGCAGAGCCTTGATATTGATTAACCTCTTTTATGCCACTGTACAGCTTTAGAGTAGTATTGAAATGGAGTATTAGAATAATACAACCTGAGAAAAAAGTATGATTGCCATATGGTATATGTCATGTCAGCAAGAACTCTGGTATGATCTCTTCTCAATATTGGGCCAAAACTCCTCTATCCTCTGCATATTCAAAGTGATTTCACTAAATGTGAAATACCATAGGCAAAGAGACATATTTTCTGTGTAGTTAAAAATGCTAGTGATGATTTTATTGCTGGATATTGTATAGAAAGCAACAGTGTTATGCTCTGCTTTCAGATGAATGTTTTACTTAACATTATCATTAAAAAGAAGTCCTACAGCAGTAGCAGCCACTTCTCCTAATAAGTACATTAGCCACTGCTTTTGAAATAGACTTATTAGAAAGAACTAAACTGTCTGAAAAGAAATAAACTTCTAAAACTGGGAGGAAAAAAAAAAAAAAAGCAGTCAGCAAACTACACAACATTCTCCCTGCTATTTGAAGAATCACAATTAAAAATTGGAAATGTCTGGATGTCTCAGATTTAACTGACAAAACTATTAGCTCAACATTAGCATCAAATGTAACTTCTGAGCCTCAAAACCCCCTTTATTATAGAATACGACTCTTATATTTTGCAGTCACAGGAAGATCTATCATTTTTCCACCTACTCTAACCCTGCCTATCATGCTGCAATTCAGTCTGCGTTCAAAATGACTATCAGAATTCCCAAATCCCAGACTTTTTTCATTTTTTATCACTCCATCACTTTGATAATTAAGGCAGTTTACTAAAATAGTGGTGGAATGTTCTGAGTCTCACAATAACAGGTAAATTACAACCTTAATGTGCTGGTTGTAGAGGGGTAATGACAGCACAAATTGTGACCATATTTGTAATCTTTCTCTACATCTGTATTGGGAAATGAGCCAGCTTGGAGCAAAATTCTAGTCAGAGGCTCTTCAATGAAGCATGAAGACAGCTTTAGAGCATAGGTCAGTTTCGGAGATCATAGTGGTTTATTAGGTTTTTATTTCTTTATATTTGTATTTGGGACAAATTCACTCATTGAAGTTGGAATCCTTTAATTAAAAATAAGAAAGCTACTATGTTCAAAAATCCCCCAAAGCCAGTGTGTTCTGTATATAGAACAGTGAGCCATAAGAGCACTTCTATGGTTTGCCAGTGCTTCAGCTTTTGCCCTTTGCCTGCCTAGTCTTTTGAGAGGACCGACTCTCCAGAGCACAGCATGGGTGGGGTTCATTTACCAAATGCAGCCTTCTACCTCTGATCTAATCACCCTAGGCCCCTTTCTGGGGTGCAGATTATTTTATCCTAGTTTGTATCTCTAAAATCACAGAATCATCTAGGTTGGAAAAGACCTTGAAGATCATCTAGTCAAACCATTAACCTAACACTGACTGTTCTCAAATATAAGTACAGTTAATAAATAGAGTTGGATGCAAAATGTTTCATATTGCCATCCTTCTTTTTACAGTTTTTAAAACATAGCCTGAACAAAGTCTTGAAAACAAAATTTTACTTATATATAGCCTAACAGCTCTATCCAACATCCTAAAAGACCCACCAATACAAATGGTTGGACTAGATAATCTTCAGTAATATAGATAATACAGATGGTTGGACTAGATGATCTTCAAGGTCTTTTCCATCCTAGATGATTCTGTGATTCTGTGAAGTCAGATGGATTGTGCTCTCAAACTGCCTATTTGTCTCCCTGGATTATATACAGAGCCTTCAGTGAGCAGCTCATGCTGTTGGCATCTCCCGTTAGGTGAGACAAACCCTGCCCTTTGTGTTGTTACGGCAGAGCAAAATACACAAAAGGACCAGTTCTCAATGTGTGTGTGTGTAGGCTATGCTGTTGTAGTGCTGTATGTAATAATAATAAATATGATTGATTTTGTGATATCTAGCCATTGCTGTAGGCTGCATGTGGGTTTTTTCCCCCTTGCTGATTTGCTCTGTGTGTAAGCATTTGCACAGTAAAATATAATAATAATAATAATAATAATAATAATAATAATAATAATAATACCTTTTTTTTTTTTTTTTTTTTTTTTTTTTTTT
>NW_020799091.1:52398924-52415029 GCF_003259725.1 Athene cunicularia | reverse complement strand
CTAGGCTAGAGTCTGCTCTAAAACTTTCCATGTTGTCGTGTGCAGAGCTGCCTTGGCAGGAGCAGGGATGCAGGCGCTGCAGTAAGAGCCTTGGTGCTTTAACCCCCCTGTCCAGTAGACTTATTCCACCTTGGCTCCATGTCAAGACTATTTAAAAGGATGTAGCTAGTCTGTGCTGCCGTTTTCAGCATTATTGCTCCTGGTGGAGCTGTAACAGTGGGAGACTTTAAAGGAAAAGGACATAATGGAAACTGATTAGAAAAGTGGAGAAAGTCTTGGGGTACAATAAAGCATTGCCTAAAGAAGGGAGGGGGGTAAGGTGAGGCCTTAAAAGGCATGTATTCGATCACAGCAGGGCAGGAAATAGCTTTAGAAGAATTCTTTCTTTGGTCCATTCATAACCTGGTTTGTACCTCATTAACTTTCTGTTAGTGCTTTTTTCTTTGGAAATCCAGGGTAGCTTATTCCCCCTGAAGTCAATGTGAAGAGCCATTCAGCACCAAGTGCATGAATCCTGTTGTGCAGATTAAACAAGATCTTTTTTCTTATGAAGAAATTGTATGAATTCTTTTTTAATGAAATATTTAAATGTGCATTGGTGTAGGGTCTTTAATTTGGTATGGTTTTATATCTGTGCTCATGGGCCACAGTCTTTGTGAGGGAGTAAAACACATAGGTGTTCCATCATTGACTTTTAATCAGTAATGACAAAGATTAAGCGTTTAGAAATACTAATTCTGAGACAGAAGCATTTACATAGTATTTCTTGTCAAGTGACATTATCTTTCTGTTAATTTTAATACTAATAGTAACATTTCATGCCATAAATCTTATCTCTAAAGTTGAAACACCTAAACAAAAATCACTTCAAGTAAAATAGAATTCTTCAAAGGTTTTAATGCATGTAAAGAGCTGTGTACGACTACCTATCTCTTTTGAATACACCATGATGAAATTGGTTCATTTATGTGGCAGATGTATGGATCTACTGTGGAATCCATCACCTCCAGTCTTCATTTACACTGAGAGAGGTGTATATGCTAGTGCAGAACTACTGACATGAAGTTATACGCTTTATCAGAACCGTACACAGAGAAGACACCACTAATTATAGGAACTAATTACTTTTCAAAACTTATTTTAATAACTTTTTCAGTACTGTCCCTGAAAATGAAAGCGCAGACAAATTGCATTTACTCTATTTGAATGTCCCCTGCTCATCCTGCCCCCTCTGCTGGTTGATACGTGCAAAGCCACATTTTATATAGCCTTGGTTCCCAGTGAGTAGCATCTGAAGGCTGTATTTTATGGATAAGAAAGCTATGAAATGTAGGGGAATTCAGGAGGACCTGTCCTATGGCAATTAAAATGCGTTTTATTTTTCCTATACAATAGATTTTCTATGTAAATTTCTCATTTAACAGCAAAGCAATGCATATTTTTTTGTAAAGCATCTGGTAAACCACAGATGATGAGTCTAACAGTCTTTTGAAGACTTGTTTTCTTCCTTGAGAGTCTTCATGTTCTAAAATAAGGGTGTATAATCAGCTGGGTACTCCCTGCAGTTCCATCCTCACTGGAAAAGGGAAGGGTTTTGCAGTATAGGAGTAATTGCAGTAAACGAGTGCCATCCATGCTGTCCCTGTGGAAGCAGGGATCCTAAAGGAGATGGATTCACTGATTCAGTCAGTATTTTGCTCCACAAGAGCAGCACAAAGCAGCTTGCTTTTTTGTTTGTTTGTTTGTTTTGTTTGTTTGTTTGTTTTGTTTTTGTTTTTCAGGAGGGAAACTGTGATTCATATGTGTGTCTGTGTTCTGTTTGGGATAATACATTTAATCTGAATGATAAAATACACATAGGGATTCTAGGTGAGAAAGTAGCTGTGTGGCTTGCTTTATCAATAGATTTGGAAAATAAAACATCCAGATTTTTACTTTATTTTTTTATAGCCTTATAGCACAAGGTAAGGTGAATGATTCTACTATACTGCCCTTGTAACTAGGAGCAAGAATTCTTCACTGACCAAGGACTAGGGAAAAGGGAGTGGAGGGAATTAGTCCATTCTTTGTGATTGTAACAATGGATATTTTTATTTTCAAAGGATTTGTGTCTTTGTTGTATCCTCCAGTGGTAACCCTGAGACCTGGTAATTTATTACAAAAGAGTCTTTTTGTAACATAGTCTGGTCTTTGTGAGGCCATGACACTCAGCGTGTTGATCTATTTCTCATGGTTTCCTCAGTTGCAGGTTAAATTAAGTGACATATTAAAAGCACAAGTCAGTCTGGGATGGAGGCTTCAGAAGCCTGACTAATTTTTTTAAAACATCATTTATTTATAACATATTTTTTGTCTTGCATTGCTAACTTGTTGTGTGTTCAATTTTAAAGAAATAGCCCCATAGACAGAGATGCCTAGGAGCTCACCAGCTATTCTAAAAGTCATTTGCCACGATTTGCAGCAAAGTACTGGGCCAAATGTAGCCCTGTTGTGATAAAGAGTCGATCTCTGGGACAAAACAAGTAGCAAGGTTTACACATGCACGTAAGATAGAAACTTGAGTTCTATGTCAGAAATAGAGAAGTCAGGACGTGGATCAACATGTAGAAGATAAAAACCAGAAGCAACTTTCCTCTCTACCTCCTGCGGCAATTACAACGCAGGTTATGTTTCATGACACCGTGAATATTTCTTAAACATATATCAGATAACATTTAAAATATTTTTTAAAATAACTACATATTTTGAACTCTGTCAGTGGTTGAAATAACTGCAAAACATACTTCTTTTAATGAGAAATCCACCAACTTGTTCTTGCTTTTGTGTTTAAATCCTTTAATTATTAAGAAACTTAGCAGTTGGGAGAGCAAGTTACTGCAGTTACTTGGCTGCCTTAAAGGGATGCTGCAACTGTATGTGAGAAAGAGTGTTTGCATACTCACCCTGCAGACTGAAAAATAAGAAAACCAAATGGTAGGCGGTATTTAGACCAATTTGTGCTATAATCCTTCACAGTGATAAATAAATAAATAAAACCAGTTAACTTATGTAGTCTTACATTTTGAACTATTTTGGAGGGAATGATTGTTTTGGGAAAAAAGCCAGATGTGTAGTCTTCTCAGTACACTGGCAGCAAAAAACTTACATTAAATTGGCAAATCTCTTTTCAGTTTCTGTGAACATGAAGGGAGGCAAAAGTTTAGGCATATATAATTTCTCCCACATGCACTTACCACTTGAATTGTGAATGGAGCGAGGCACTCCCCTGCCATGAGACTGGGCGTTTTGACTGTGTTCAGCTGTGATTTTCAAAGCAACCCCCTCCATAAGTATTGAAGTTCCCAGTGCCTCTTGGTATAGCAAAGTGGTTAAGGAAGAGCTCTTCCGAAATTGAAAGACCAGGTGGAAGCAAACTCCTGATAAGGAAAACTGAGGGAGTATTTCTTAGATGTTACATCTTCTGGTAGAGTAGTTTTACGTTGAAATTAGTGTCTACTACCTGAAATACACAGGTGGTTAGCAGTGTTGCACTATAATAAGTGATGTTATCTGAAATTCAAATCCCCTTCCCCAGAGGGAGAGAAAATTCCTCTTAATGCAAAGCTTGGATAGCAACCTTACAAGCAGTTATACAGGTCACTGCCTTCTGCATTTTTATGGTAGCAAATCTTTATAAACCATGCTCTACTTGCTCTGCTGCTCAGAAATATACAGTAAATTCCCTAAAGGCTATACTGAATTTCTAGGACATGTATGTCTATTGCAAAATGTGATTAGATTTTGAATATTCTCAAAATCCTCTAATGTTCTTTGATTAACACTGAGCCTTCTTGGACTTGTCTGTATGTTCTAGACATTAAATGAGGCATTGTATTTGCATCTACTAGTCCATGCATTTCCCTGACTTATCTCAGCTGAAACCCTTATTATTCAGGTAATGTAGCTTCCTGCCATGTTTGGGAGGGATTCTTGTCATGCAGAATTAATTCAGACACTCTGCTCATATTGGATCTTTGAGCAAAAGATAGGACTTTTGACATTAGTATGATTTTTTTTTTTTTTAATAGTAAAAATGAGTGCAGTGCTATGTAAGAGGGGTTGGGCTTTTCACTGAGTAGCTGAGAAGAAGCAGCAAGTGGGACAGAAATGAAGTGCTAGACCTGAGACTACTTTTTGAGTACAGGTGACTGCTTCTGCCATGTCCTGATTTTGTATGAAAGTGTGATGTGCAGAGTACATCACTATCTGCAATCCTGTTCCCCAATCTCCACAGAAGAGAAAAAGATGAGTACCTGAGCTGGGAATGAGTCTCAGCATCTCCCTGATCCAAAACAGTGGAAAATGAGTGCCTCGGAGCATGAAGCACCCATCAGATAACTCTGGTAGCAGCCTGTCATGTTGATCTGTCTTGTTGCCAATAGCGTTAGCAAAAGCAAAATCCTCAGTGTCCCTTTCCTTCTCAGGAGAACTGAAATAAATAATGAAAGTAACTTCGTTCTGATATTTTAGTGAAAGTCTTACTCATTCTTGAGAAGAGATCAGCATGATAGTTGGACAATGAGGGTGGGAACTGAAATTTAACCAAAAGCAGAGGAGGAAAAGAATAGACTAAATTTTGCTTGATGTAATCCCCCCAGCTGGCACATTGTATGATCACAATTTAAAAAAAAAAAAAAAAAAAAAAAAAAAAAAAAAGCATAAAACTTAGATGCTTTTAGAAAAATATATATATTCTATATATGTTTCTGAAACAGTTGACGTTTTTCAAATGAAACACATTCTGTAAAAGTTGCTCTTTCTCAAAAACATGGTATTTTTCAAGGTAGACGGCTCATTTATGAGACATTCACACACACAAAGAATGATATAAACGTCTTATAATGATTATGTGCATAAAAATGTCTTATAAATTTATAGATAGATACATTGAAAATGCAAAATATTGTCTTCCCAGGTAGAAAGAGATTAGAAGAATTTTTTTGTGATTAAAAAAAAGAATTCTGATATGTGTAATGTGGCATAAGTTTAAATTAGATAGCAGATGGTCTTTTTTAGGCATTAGTCTGTTGAAGGGTAGCTTTCAAATTTCTGTTGTGTGGTAAGACAAAGATGTCTACCTTTGAATGCTGCAGAGAAGAGGCACTGAAGAAATACCTCTGTGAAGGCTTGTCACAGTCTTATTCCAGGTTGACTTGATTTTATTTTAATGCTCTTCTTCAGGTGGGATTCTAAAAAATGATTTTTGAAACCTGAGAAAATCATCTTTGTTTTCCTCAAGGTTGGCAGTGAGAAGTCATTAGGAGGAGCTGACCGCCGAAGAAACTTCTTCACTGCTCAGGATCTGAGTCCCTTGATGCGTATGCAACAGGGAACATACCCAAATCTGCCTAGGTAGGCACTAAAATTTTGTCTGTACTCTAAAGAAAGCTCTGCAGCACTCTGACACTTTGACACCATTTCCTTTCCCAGGCTGTGTTATTACTGGCCTAACCAGGTAAAAGAAGCTGATGACTCGGTGTCATTGCAGTCAGTTCACACAAATTGGGTCTCTGCTGCTAACTAGGATGGTCAGAGAAAGATTCATGACCTCAAAGCCTATAAACCTGCAGATATGTATTTGGCCTGATCCAAAGAGAAAGCTGAAAAATGGTATAGATGACAGAGAAATCAGTGCTTGAAACCTCTCCTTGAATTTCTGCTCGGAGTGTGGACATATCTATAGGGGCTGCCCAATATCCAAATGCACCACAAATTAAATTATCTTTGCCCACTATTTCTGGAATCTGGATATTAATGATGTTTAAAACTTCAATTATATTTATATATTAATAGAAGTATTCAAGCACTGAAGAAAAAGTCTAGCAGTTCATACTTTCACTGTGATGCTTGCAGAGGTTACTCACACACTCTCAGAAGAGCCAAAACCTCTAAAATAATAAGATTTTTTTTTGGTGCTGTTTGAATCTCCATTTTAAAATTTACAACAAAATGTAAATGTGGTCTTTTTTTTTAAACAACAGACTTCTGTATATTTTTATAGCACATCTATACTGTCATCCCTTTTTTATTGATGTGTATTTAAATGAATTTTAATTTTATTTCAGAAGTAGTTCTAAATGATCAAGACAATCTATTTAAGCAAAAAATAAATTAGTTCAAGTAGAAGACCCGCAGTATTTCCTTTCTACAGTAGATGGCAGATGTAGACTACATATTTCTTTGTAATTTAATTTTTTTCAATATCTAAACAGGAGGGCTATCCTATTTTCTAAAAATGTGTATTAGTGTTTAGGAGCACCTGCAACTTAAAAATCTGATTTCTTCCTAAATAATTCTGTTTTAAGTACCACTAAATGGTTAAAATTCTGAAAAAAAAATAATCACAGGTTAGGAAGAAAATGGATTGGAATGAAATTATTTCTGCTGCATTAACCTTGAAGTCAGACTTGTTCATTCCTTATGTTTTAATTTTCCTGGAGTTAAGTAAGAGCAGAAATGTTTCTGTAGAGGAACATTTACTTTCATATACAACAAGCATTATGCTGTAATAGATCTATCATGCAATATGTTGTCTGAACCCGGTTTAATTTCTTCTGGTAGCTTTATGCAACAGTATAGAACCCCTATTGATTAGAATAGACTTGCAGAATTGTAAAGACCAAATTAAAGTATTACACATGTATTTTCAGTGGCAGCTAATGGAAACATGGCAGGCATTGTACGTGTCTTGTTGAGACATAGGTGACCTCACAGAGTCACAGAATTATGTACTCTGAAAGACAAAAAGTGAATCACTCTGAAAAACAATAAAGATTAGTGTTAACATGAATGTCAGGAAAGAAGCATGGGCATTAGTTTTTCGAAATCTGTTCAAGAACTTTTTTCTAGTAGAGATATCAATGTTTGCTTGCTGCTTCAGCTTTTAATTTATACAAACTTTGTCAGACTCTTACAGTGTGGTTTGTTCTATTATTTTTTATATGTGCCTTTACACTGTGCTTATCATCATAATACCTGAGTGCCTCATGGTAGTGCACTGAATAATTAACATCCACTGCACATTTGTACTGTCGTCTTCTCCCAAGGAGACAAGTGTGTGTGAGAGAGAGTTTCTACTGGCAATTAAAGCAATGCACAGGCTCACAGTGATATGTGCTAGAGAGGGCACACTCCAAGAAATATGCCTTGTAATTAGAGCAATCTGATGATTTCTCTAATTCCTGTGGTAGGACTTTTTTTTTTTTTTTTTTTTTTTTTTTTTTTTTTTTCTTCTTAGCTGTATTTTCTGTACATTTGGGTCTTCTGCAAAAGGATGAAGCACCATTGTCCTATGAGAGCATATTTACAGAAATTTCAACTCATGTATGTGAATACAGAACTGATAGATGCTTATTTAATAGGTATGCAATGGAATCAGTAGAATTACAGTGGGAATGGGAAGGGACTTCTATACTGTACTCTATACAATTTCTAAGTCATTAATTGTTGCAGTCTTGTGTCAATATTCGTGATAGGATTATTTAAAATTCTACGGCAGGAAGCAAGTATGTTATCTTGAAAATACATTCCATTTTCTTTTTTTTCCTTTCTTCATTCCTTTGGTCCTTGCTCATCAGATGGTTGTATTATCATATTAGCCAAGGGTTATACACATTTGTGTGATTGCTATTGCTGGGAACCAAGGATATCTACTGGAATATGTAAGCATAATAAATTCTTCTTGTTTAGGTAGCAGAATGACCACTTTATATAAAAATTATCCCTGTGAATGGGATGGATGGGAAGTCTTGCAACCAAGAACAAAACCTGTTAAAGTAGTGATGCTGGATCCTATCCAAAACTCTTTTGTATTTTACTGTAATTATGCTAAAAAATAAATAAATAAGCACATTGTCCTTCTCTTTATAGATTTCACTCTTCATCATACCTTCTTCTTATCCAAATTAAAGATGATTCTATTTGATCAGATTCTTGATAACAATTAATATCAGTTGAATGTATTTGTATTTGTATTGCTTTGCAATATCAAGTAGATAATTTGTATGCCTTATTCCTGTTACAGGGCCATTCGGAGTCTGAAATCTCAATGTAATTTTGTTCCTTCAGCTAACAAAGAAAGAAAATGGAATAACTGAATCAGGTTTTTTGTTTTCTATTTTTCTTACAGTTAATGATTTTATTTGTATTATTATAGAATCTAAGAATAACAGTCCCAGTAATCCCATTACACACGGTACTGTAAAGACAAAGCAAAAATCATTCTCAGAGTCTACAATCACTATATAAAATAAAAAACAAGAAGTGAATTTGTATGAAGAAAAATAAGGGTTACATTTTGAATGTCAAATTGTCTTTATTCCCTGTAAAGTCTGAATGAGGGGTTTATAGCTTCTAAAGCACATTTCAAATACAATTACAAGAAGGCACGGCAATCATGGATTTTCGTTCATCCACAGAATGAAAACCCAACACCAAACCCCACACATATACAATGATGTCTATAATAATGCTAAACCTTCCTTCATGAGCTGCTTAGGGTACGAGGTTGCCTCTCATCTCTTTTTCTTGACACCTCTGCTGACTATTTGCTGCAGTGGCAGGGACTTCACAGGATAAACCTTTCCATGAACAAAAGTGGAACAGCTGGATCCTTTCCTGTAAACCACAAAATGGCCTTGAGAAGAAAATAAAATAGTAATTGTAGTCTAGATTTCCATCTCAGCACCTTTTATGAGACTTGTGAGAATCTGGCCTTAGATTTGTCTTAAGGAAGGATGGAAGTAACACCTTTTATGTTGGTTGTTTTTTTTTTTTTTTTTTTTTCAATTATAAATTCTAGGTTTCAGTAAAACTCAAATGTAATCCAGACTATTACTAAGATAACAGATTGTAGTCTACAGCCACTAGCACTTTTCAGTAATGATGAATCAAAATATGGACCAACAAAATTAATGATATTTTAAAAAATGACTGCTGATTTTAGTTGCCTCCCAGAAAGGCAACTAAATGCATTAATGCTTGCCCCCAAAGAGAAAAGATTTGATCTAATACTTGGACTGCATTTTTTAATTTAAATACATATTCATATTGTAGTGCATTTTTAAAATCTGCATTCTGATTCATTTGCTTTGGATTACTGTGCAATGGTTTATCATTTTTACTTTTCTGACTATTCAGGCCCTATGTTTAACTATGTCTCCATTTGTATGCATATATTAAAATGTTACTGCCAACATTAATTTGAGATTGTGAAAATAAATTGGAAGTATGTTTATTTCAAATTAAACACTGAGATTCCTGTAGATCTAGTCCATCTGCTTTGACTCTGCACAGTCATGCTAATTTAATTCTGCTCACTGTGTTTAAATTCTTGAATTTATTTTGTTCATGGTCATCCTTCAAGCAAGAAGATAATTACCTGGGGTAGCTGAAAACATCTTGGGCTGTTATTCTGAATCAGATCTTCAGATGTTTACATAGGATTTTTTGTTTGGTTTTGTTTCACTTCTTTTTTTTTTTTTTTTTTTTTTTAAGCATATTATGCATTGCTGTTTTGCTGGGAAGGACAATTACACTGAGTGGATGTTTATTTCGTATAAACAATTCAGCAGACTGTGTGTACATGTCTAAATTGCAGCTAGAAATAGTCTTTGACTTACATTTAAGAGCAGGATGAGCCGAAATCACCCCCTGCTTCCTCTGTAGTTTGGTGTGGACTGTGAGCTTGATCTTACATGTGGATGTGAAATGAATTCATTAGTAGACACAAGCTGAAAGTCACTGTTGGGATTCTAGAGGGCTTTCTGAGAGAGAATGGACATGTGAGAAATCCTGCATGAGAACAAGACTGATAAGAGCCTCAGCCGAGCAAGAATGCGATAAGGACGTGACCCTGAATGAGGGGGGAGAAACTCGACGAGACAAACAACCCCCAGAAGGTGTTGGGACGGAAGAGGAAGTTCCACAAGGCAGAAGCCTGGCAAGGCTGATGTGGCACTTTTTATCCAATCGTAAGAAGGTTTAAAGCGCGGGCTAAGTTAACTGTCCAGTCTTGAGGACTTGTACTGCATGTTACTCACGTGTTCGGGAGAACATTATAAAAGGGCTTTCTTAGTTGTAATAAACGGGCATTGCTTGATCACATTGGTCGTGTGTGTGCTTAGCTCTCCCACAAGTCACCTCACCGTGAGCCTGAATAATACTTGTTGCCTGTGTATTTTCAAAAACACACGTTATTTTTTGGTTCATAAAGGAAATCAAAATATCCTAGTCCAAAAGTTGTTTGAAACAATGCAAGACAGTTACACTAACAGAAAGGAAAAATGAAGATTGACTTTGAAGAAAACTCTTTCCAATGCTGTGTGAACAATAAAACTGTTTCACCCATCTGTGTGTGTAGGAGGTGGGAAGAGAGGTGGGAATAGGACAGGGAAGACTTTCAGAATCACCAAGATATAAATGCTGTTCTAAAAATTGAGTAGCAGAGACTGGTAAGCTTCTTACATTTTTCACACTGTCATAGAAAATAGAAGGTACTGCAAGGATGAGGTGGGGATATTTTTTTCCCTGTCCTGATGGAAGCTATTCCACTAACAGAGATAAAATGTGGGCCATGGACCACTAGGAGACAATCCAAGAAGGGCTATGGCCTTGTAGTCAGACCTTTCCACTGGGGAAGGTTAAACAAGGCTCCAGCCCTGGCATTGATGTAGGAACATTCTTTATGTTTTGAAGTGAAGAGTTAGCAGATACAGTTAGCAGATACAGGAACAGAAACAGGAGTGCAGAATCTGGGCTACAAAGAGGATATGTCCCTTTTGTCACCAGTTTCCATTAACTGACCTGTTTTCATTCCTTCAGAAATCAGGTCTTAATTACCAAAATGGCACTTAAGATTCGTGAAGATTTAGGGGGATATTTTAAAAAAGATGTTTTGGCTTTATTTGTCTTAACTTTATTTACTTTGTTATTCTAAATACCTATTTGTTTAAAAGTAGGCACACTAAAGCTCTAATTCAAAAAACTTTATTCATTAAGACCCAGATTTGGCCTATCTGAATTTAGACAACTAACTTTTGGGTGTCAGGGGTGCATGATCTCTCTACAGTCCATAGAGAGACACTGCCAGAGGACAACTCAGACCAAGTAAAATCTGAATTGGCCTATGGAAATTCCTTCACATTGACAACAGAAGAAACATGAAATGATAACCCACTTACATTCAGGAAGCTGAAGTTAGGTTGAAAGAATCTGAGCCAAATATATGAATACTTTTTTTTTTTTTTTTTTAAATCATGGCTATTATTAATCCGTACTCAGCCTTGGTTTCAGGTGTTCAGTCCACTAAGGAATAGATGAGAAAATCTGAGAAGGGGAAGAAGTTCTCTTACACAGGGCGCTTAGTTGATGCATTCACACCAAGCTCATCATTACTATGAGAAGCAGCAGCCTCTTTTAGGAACTGAAAGTCTTTCTGGGCTTTTGGCAGGTATATAAAACTAGATTTTCAACATATTTATTCTAAATTCTAGGATTTATTCGAAAAGGGAGGAACACACTTAAGTGAAATCCCAATATTGGAGACAGGCTGCCTTCACTTTCTTCTGGCACAAGATGTAATTGGTTGCAAAATACAAGTCCAAAGAGCTACGTACACCTGTCTGCAGAGTGTTCTTCAGTTTGGAAGCTGTAAAGGTGGTCTAAAAGGGTTTTCAGGTGACAGATTAATTCCCGCAATTACCATGTAAATCATGATAATGGTGGTAAGGGGACTCTTAATTCTTGATATTTACATCCATTAAATTTTAAGAAGCTGCTTCAGACTTTAGGGCACACAAATCTATGTAGGCATCAAGTCCAACTATTTGGACTTTTAAAATAGTTTTATTTTTAGTTTCAGCAGATACATTTATAGAATGTCTTTGTGGCATCTAGAGATATCATTTTGGTTACTATTACTGTTGGTTTTAATATTATTATTATCATTATCATTGTTATAATTCTAATTATAAATTAGAAGGATGAGTTGTAATGCTTTCATGAGTTCTTATGTATAGAGATCCCACTGGCATCAATTATTATTTGTTATTATTGTCATCAATGATTTTGATCAATAATATGTTGAAAAATAATGCAATAACATTTTGAGTCCCCAGCTGAGCTCACAGACTCATTTTGCCAGGCTCTACAAAAACAGACAGCAACGGACTATACCTCTCTTTCAGTATAAACAGATGTGAAACATATAAAGCTGCAGGCCTGATCTGATTAAGAGAGGGAGACTTTTAGGTAGTGCAAAATTAATTATTTATTTTACTTGATTAAGGATATGATTTCAAAAAAGTAGGTCACTGGCTTTAGTAGAGCTTTAGTTCTGTCTTTTCTGCATTGTTCCAGAATATGGGGATAAATATTAACTTGTTTTCTGTTTTACTCACTTTAAAACACATTAATTCAGTAATATGACTTTAGTTTGGCTAGCTATAAAGGTCCACTAGTATAAGATCTAACAGTTTTCAATAATTAAACTATCAATAGATGGTAGAGAAAACCAAGAAATATTGGAAAAAAAAACCACCTTGAAATATTCTGATCATATCATTAAGTGATATAGTATGAATTCATTGGAACTGAGTGAGCCTGTGGAGGATCTAGCTCAGTTGTGGTTATTTGGCAAGTTAGTGACTTTTGTTGGATCTTTTGAGTTCACAAAGAATATGGAAAAATGATTTAAACTGTAATATTATGCCTATAGGGTGACATATTCAGAAGCACAGTGTGAAACAGTACTAACTTAGGATTTTAGATATAAAACATGTCTAATGAAAGCAAGATCCCTCATCACAGACTGATCATAGAAGAAATGTTTCCTTTCTGTGTTCCTTGGAAAGTCCTCTCTGAAGATTTAAAGAAACCTCAAATTTGATCTACTGTTTATTTGCAGCCTTTGCAATGCTTGTCACCTTTTGTTTCCCTTTTCACTTCCACCAGGACCTTGAAAATGTGCAATTAGAGTTTTTAATGATTATTTTTACACCAGGTTAGAAATAATCTATTATTCTGGAGATTAAATTCAAACCGTTTTCTGGACTATAGCAAATATGGGTTGCTTTAATTTTACTTCTTTATTCAACAGCATGGTCTGGGAAAGTAAGAGTTTGAGAGGCACCTTACATTTCAACAGCAAAATGCAGCAGTTTGCATCAGATAGGTAAAGCTTGTACAGTGACCTCCTGCAGGATATATGTCTCTGCTCAGCACTGAAAAAGTTTCATTTGCATACACATTCACCTTACTGATTGCAGCAGAAAAGACAACACATAATAAATGTGATAAAAGGCAGTGCTGCTCAAATGAATACTTTTCTGATCTGCATGAAAGCTCAGTTGGAGCTTCTGTGATAGGGCTGGTCTCAGAAAACATTTATGTCTCACAAACATTTTGTAGAAAATCTGCATGAAGTGATGTAGAAAACCAAAGGAAGTCACAGCTTTATATTCATGACAGTGAGACAGAGCTGTAACTTGAAAATGCTTCCAATAAAATGGGAATGTACTCTCCTTGATCTGACATCTTCAAAATATTTTTGGCTACCATACTTTACAGATATCCTGTGGCACGCCACACGCATTTTTGGCGTGTATCAAACTTGCAGCAACTTTACATTTCCTGCAGGTTTTACAGCATTCAGGCAGATATTATGTCTCAACCTATACCTTGCTGTCTTTTATTACCTTATCTGTCAGTTGAAAAGGATGTCCTCTGTCTGCACATATAACAGGTTTTGAATCTCAGATCACATAAGAAATCTTAGAGGATATTGGATAAAATATTTTTCTTTAATGGATGTTATCACCATTGTGGTGAACCTAAAATTCTTAATGACAGGAAAGTAACATTCCTTAGAAATACAATTAGGTGTTTCTATTGCAGCAATTCGTATTGTCAATTAAAGCCATAGACAAATGAGGTTGGCTTCATCATCCTTTAAGCATCTGAAAGTCAGATGCTTAAATATGAGCTAGTCAGCCTAGATTCCCCTGTCAGACAAGTAAGAAAGATACATACTCCCTACGGGCGATTCATTCCTAAGGGGTGTTTGAAGTAAATCCCCGAATTGCTTAGAAGCATGTCTTTCTCTCAGCAAGGAGCCTCTAGCATCAGGCATGAATGTAACTTTTTCAAGTCTGAAATTAGTTATGCTGAACCTGTCCTTGAGCTCTTCTAGACTTAGATATCTGAAGACCTCAGAAACTTAAGATGGAACAAAGGATCTTGTGAATGCTTCATGTCAAATACAGTGGACTTTTAACAGCTGATAAAAGTGATTTTATGCTTTGGTTAATTTCTTTTTTTGTTAAGTGGGATAAGTAGCTGTCACAGAGGGCTGTTGTAGGGCTGGTAACTGCAAATGGGTGTCTGCAAGTGGCAGTGGCTCAAGTGCTTGTTGCCTAGTGGGGATCTCAAAAGAATATTTTGTGGTAGGTGTGTGTGTGCCTGAGCACACTTATGTATAAGACACAGGAAGTTTAAGAGAACATTGTCATACGAAACATGAACAGTATAAATCACATGTCATGATGATACTAACTCAAGGAGGATATTTAATGATAACATGTTGGAGCCTCCCCACATGACCTTGATAGAAGTTAAAAGACATTGCTGCTTTCGCTTGTTCGCCTCTTTTCATGGTCAGCCCATGATGCCACATGCCCATTTCTATGAACTTGGGGACAGCCAGTACTCAGCAGCACTGAGGCCTACAGCACAGGTGCGTGTAAGTGTGGGAACTCCATAGTGCTGTCACTGAACCTGTTTTTTCAGCACCAAAACCCTGTCATTAAATTTTATCATAAAAAGAAAGGTCAAAGCACACAGTTACAAAATAAAGTCTCACAAATCAACTCATGCATGAAATCACAGGATAAATGGGGTAGCAGGACTAAGCAACTCACTGTTTTTCATGCTCAGCCCATGTTGTTGTGTACCCATCTCTGACTTTGGGGGCAGCCAGGGGAATCCCAGCTGAGGTCTAGGCTCCCTGTGCTGCTGTATACTTCCTCTTGTGATGTGTTGTGGTGCTGGCGCTGGTGTTAGCATGTGCCATCTGCCCTTAGCTTGAGAAGGAAATGAAACGCAACAAGATTTTACTGAGAGCTATCAGCTTCTGATGGGGATGGATCCCACTGCCCCCAAGGTAAAAGATAGACCTGAGACACAAACATTCAGTGGTAGCAGCTTTTCTGAGTGCTGTACCTGTTTCCAACAGACTGATTTGAGTGCAGCCTTATCCTGGACAAAACTGAGGAGGATACATTGCCTGAAAAAAATGGTAAAAAAATCTGCAAGTCTAAAGGGACAAGTGAAGCACAGTTCTCTCAGCTGGACCATGAAGGACCTGATCCAGGGCCAATTCTTGGGACAATCTACTAGAATTCACTGGATAAAGATCATGATAAAATTAACAACCATATGAATAGAGAGAGAGTGAACAGCGCTGAATTTAGAAATTAAATCCAGATTTTCTAAATTTCAGTCTAGTGTCTAAGCCATCAGACTTCTACTTCCTTTCCAGTTAAACATCTGGTTTCTCTAACTGGAAGTACATTTTATTGATACCTATAAGACAAGTTGGTAACTTTCCAGTACTTGTCCACTAAAACTAAAAGCTGTTAACACAACTGATATTTCATGCTTATTTTCTCAAGTTGTGTTATCCTTGAATATATGGCTGCTTTATGGTAAAGTAAGATATTAAATAACATGGGCTCAAAGTCTTCACTATGTCTTCTGCATCAAAGAGGAATGCTATGTTGACATAAAAAGTAATCTTTATTTTTATACATCTTACTGCTCTGCTTATACAACAGAATGTTGAAATGGAAATAACACGAAGTATAATGTTCAAAACCAAAAATAAAGGCAAAATATTTTTCTATTCTTATCAAGACCTGATAGCCTCCAAAGAGATATTACTGCTTCTGTGTTTTATGCATTTATCATCATTTTCTTCCTAGTCTGGGTTTTAGAAACTCAGAGTTGAAGCCTGTGAAAATCTACAGTTCTGTTTATGTTTATTTTAAAAGGGGTATACCCCCCCACCCCC
>NW_020799091.1:52354297-52398874 GCF_003259725.1 Athene cunicularia | reverse complement strand
CCCACCCCCCACCCCCGTTTTTATGTGTCACAGTAATGAATAAATTAACTATGGATTGCTATATAAATATGAGAGCTATTACAACTATTTAGAATGTGATAAAAATCTTTGTTCTTTTTTTTTTTTTCAAACAGAAAATGCAACATGTATTTTAAGTTCAATGGTGAGTGAGTATATTTAATGCTGAGCTTCATTGAGATTACTGCAGTGTTATCTTTTTTGACATTAAGCACCATGATTAGTCCAAAAATAGTTTTCTTTAGAAGTAATTTTTTAGTATTTATGTTAACATTAACATGTTAAAGTGAAGGGCAGTTAGAGTTATTATTAGTAAATGAAAATACTGCTAAATGCACATTAACATTTTTTCTTGGAACCTTATCTATTTTAAATATTCTGTAACATAATTATATAAAAGCAAATTCAGTTTTACTATGTCAGATAGTGTTATCATCTTACAGGCAGCCCTCCAAGGTTAATAATGTCAGGAAATATTAAGTGTTTTTGACTGTAAGATTAGATTTCTTATTTGGAAAATGGCTTTAAATTTAATTTCAAAAGTAGATTTCATGCCCCATGAAATTTAAACTGTGACATTTAGAAAACATTCACTTTATTATAATGTAGTGAAAAATTATAGTGTGCATGCTTCTTGCTCGATATATCAGGACTGCTTGTGGCAAGACTGGGAATCTTTTTGCAGGTAAAAAAATGTGAAATTCACTGAATAATCGATGCCACCAACTGTTCATCCTCAGGAGACAGATAGTTAGGCAGAAATAATTACTTCCTTTACTGTGTTCACTGGAGTTTGAAAACAAAACCTTAAAATGTATTTGAAACTTGTTTATATTTGATGACACTTTTTCCTGGAAAGCTTTAACTTCCACATAGAAATTCCAGAAATATCTGATAAATATTAAACAGATAATGCTGGTAACTGTATTAATTGTTAAGACTGATTGATCTTGACTAGATAATGCTGTGATCCACAAGATCTTTTCAGGAAGTGGGGGTTGTGTTATACAAGGAAGATGTGTACTTACACTTTTGCCTCAGGTTTATCTTTTGATCAGAGTTTTCAACAGAAAAAAAGGAAAAAAATAGGTTTACCATTTGATATTTGTTATTGCTCCCATGATTATCTTCAGCTATGTGCTGAAATGTATTCTGATTTATTATCAGACTGACTCCACAACCACGAACTGGTTTATTTGTAAAATTCAGTTTAGGGACATGGATTTTTCCAAATTATTCTTCAATCCCTGCAGTTGGAAATCTAAAGCTGCAGGGCATGGAGAGCTCACCTTTACTAAAATCTAGAAGTAGTCAGACCAGATGTAAATGAGGTAGGGGAGACAGACATCATCAGGCAAAATATTGCCAATGGAATTGATATCAGTATTACTGACACTATTGTAGAACACAGGATGCAAATATATCTGTATGAAGCTGGTCACAAGTCCTTAGGAAAGAAGAATTATGACAGAAGATATAGGGAAGGGCTGCTAGAATGTTATAGGAGAATGGAAAGTGAATCTAAGAAGTAGTCATTCAAAGAACATATATTGTTTAGTGGAGATTGGAAAGAAGACTGACTGCTCTCTATATAAACCTGAGGCATACTGGGGAGGGGAAAAACCTACTTAAAAAAAGACTCAGAAACAGGGTTGAAAATTGCCATTTAATATGTTTAGAGTGGAGAACAGGAAGATTCTAATTATAAGAAGAGAAGAATGAAGTCCTAGAACAGCCTTCTGCTAAAAGTACTAGGAGCCAGCAGCTTCGCTACTTTTAAGAGGATCTTGGTAAATTAACAACTGGATTATGTGGTTTCAATACCAGGGGCACAGGAAGTCACATCTTTCAAGGCTGGCTCAAAGGGTGAAAATGAAAGAAAAGTGCCTAATTTAAAATGAAGTTAAGACTGGTAAAAAGAAATGGACAATATGAAACATGGCAATAATATTTTCCTATTAAAGATGGCAAGCATGAAATGTCTCATAAGGAATAAGGAATCTAATGGGAGAGAGAAGCAAAAAGCACTGCCACAAGCAAATGAAGCCTTTGAACACTTAGAGTCTCTATAGGCATATCTTCATGTTATTTGTTTCTAAGAAACAGAGCTGAGCGTTGAAATAACTGAAGCAAAAGTGTTTTAATTAACTGCACTGCCATAGCCCATCTCTGCAGAAATGGAGAGCTGCACCTAGAAAATTTATGGCCAGTCGTCTGTGCAAACAGAGACCAGTGGAGGAGATGAGAGAAGATGCAGAGTCAGAAAATTAGTTCAGCGGGCTATCTTCCAGCACCATTGCTAAAAAAGATTTGTTGGAAGGAGGAAAGAGACCAGTTTACTGCTCTTCAGGTACCCTGGCTCTTCGTCATGTAGAAGTGGGTAGTAAAAGCATCCATCCCTTAAATTCCCTGTTTGCCCTGTTACCAATACATTTTTGTTAAGCATGTAGAAATAATGCAGCTGTGACCTGTGAATCATTAGTTTTGTACTTGGATAGATATCTATGAATCATACTGCTTCACTTAGCATCAGCCAGCAACTGACCATTAATTACCTCAGTCAATGACTGTACCTCGTGGACTGGTTACAATTAATGTTAAGTAAATGCTGTATAACAGCATGTATAAGCCCTGATGGATGTTGTGGTTCTCACTGGGCTTTGTGTTTTTTAAAGAAACTGCTTATGCCTCAAAGAAAAAATAAAAGGTGGAAGAATAGATATCTTCATTTAAAGAGAAAGTTTGAGACCCAGAGACAGTAAAGAACATAAATATTCAGTTTAGACCCTTCCCAAATTTTTGATAGAAATTTTATAAGAAGCAGATTACTATGTCAGCCAATAAAAATGTGAAGATAAAGGCATGTTTGAAATCACCTTCCTCTCTTAGATACACGTAACTACCTCTGAGTTAAGAGTCGTGTGAGTCTGGATTCAGGTCTGGAACTGATTGTTGCACTCAAGGACGTATTTCTTCTAATCCGAGTAATAACTTCAATCTCCCCTTGTAAGAAAGTTTCTGATAGTGCTCTTACTTAGCTTTTTAATAAAAGTCCAGATTACTCAATTTAGTCAGAAATTCAGAGAAGGTGAGAACTGGAGAGTTGAATTCAGTGTTCTTCTCAGCACGATAGTATTTGAAGACACATCTTCCCTGACAGGGTATTTGGCATGAGATTATAAATTAGTATGGAAGGAGCCACCTTTCAGCTCTTCAGCTGAGCTGAAATATTATGCAGAAGAGAATTCAAGACTGGTAAGTTTCAAAAGGCAGAAAATGAGAGGAGAAAGCAAGAGAGAATAAGGAAAAAGTCATGTTTGTTGAATAAAATACAGAAACAGGAATGTAGTAGACTGTGTGGCTACAGAAACTGCATATCAAATCGGAGTAAATTGCTATGCTGGTTTCTCTTGGTAGTTTAGGAGGAAGCATTAGGATTGTTCAGGATCTTACAATTGGTTTACTCTTTGGAAAACACTGTAATTTTCATACAATCAGTTCAATGAAGCATGGTGGTTCTCCCATGTTCCCCAAGCAGGAAGGAATGTTCTGACAACTTTCTGCAGTTTTCTTCAGATTATGAAGTCAGAGATGTTATCAAGTGTAACAAAGAATCCAGAGGGTCTGAAAACAGAGAAAAACTTTACTCATATAAAGCTTTAGTTAAGGAACAAGATCATAAAAAATGAAAACGACTATTAATTCCTAAGTACAGAAAAGAAGAAAGATTGCCAGTCTAATGTATGAATTAGCAGGTAACCTGAAAGACTTTGCTGGTAGGTGGAAGGTTTGTGTATTGACTGCCTCTTCCAGGTGAGGTTTCAGTGATGAAGGACCCACATTTTCTATGCCATTAACAATTGATTATTCCCATTATTTATTTTTCATAATGGGTGGACAGTCACGATAGCCTATCAAATCATTGCAGTCTTACATAAACATATTGGAAAGTTATTATAGCATCAAAAGAAAGTGTGAGAATGAACAGCAAGAGAAATCCAGGAAACACCATAACTACAGAGTGATTGAACAATCAAGACATAAGCATGCTTTATCAAAAAAAATTGATAAATAATGGTAATAGAACACTAGAAACAATTTTTCCCTATGCCTAAAAATTTTTTCACTAGTTTTTTGAATGCCTCTTGAATTTGACTCAGAAGAGTGACAAAACCACAGCTGCTGAATGAAGTTCCTGAAGAAGAATGCAGTCTTACACCCTTGGTCTGACACAGGTTGTACCTGAGCCAGTGCTGGAAGTTGAGACTTTCGGTGATTAGGGTGCTTAAAAAGCTTTAGTGAGAATAATCCTGACAGTATTGTTTAATTGACAACAAGATAAGATTTAGAAGTGCTAAAACACTTTGCCAATGTCTTCAGTTTATTCAGAAGGAAATCCAGTTTTCAATTTCCTATACTGTATTGTTCTCAAGTTATTGAATGAATGTTTAGTGAAGATATATTTCTGTAATATATGAAATGCCATTACATACATTAAATTATATTACATAACAGCCATTGCAGGAACTACCCTGCATATTCGATTTCCACATCTCAACTATTCAGGTGTTTTCATAAAAATTACAAATTCAAAACATTAATATCCTACCATAACCAAATAAAACTTTGATGCATTTTAATCACAACCAAATGTAATCCAAAGTAATCGAATATTACACCATGGTACCATACATTGCTGCCTGGAAAGTCACTAAATGGAAATATTTTACCTCCCTTGTTTTTTCTTTGTCACCATCTCTTAGTTGGTTTTATCTTTTTATTAGTGTTGTACCTTTAGCAAGTTTCATACAGTAGTTAGAATATTCAGATTATATATTTTATATATAGCAAGAGATTAAATATCTTTCCATTACTGTTATACATTAATGATAGCCTTGCTGTTATCTCTCTTCAGTTATTTACTTGCTCTAGATAAATGCATTTTGTTTTCATTAAGCATCAACATTTTAGTTGTACATTGCTTCCATGGCATGACTTTTATCTGGTATAATTTTCAATAGATTTTCTGACATCCTAAAAATGTGTCTTCTATGGATTTATTATGAACATCTACCACAGAAGAAGTAGACAAAGTACAAGACCAATTTCAATGATTTTTTTTTTTAAATTTAAAATAGGAATAATTTTAGCAGATGTTCTGTTTAAGAGTACAGAACAACACAGATTGTTCCCACCTGTGTGATCTACATACTGCCTTGGGAGCAGAGGACAAAGATACATGTCACAACAGATACAGCAAATCCAGCCCCTACCTCACAGATAACCTTAAATGAGTTTTCTATATAAGAAAGGTGCTTCTCAAGTAACAAAATGATCTCTTTTTTTCAGCAATATGTTCTCTGGGTGCTAACTGAGGATTCTGTTCCTTTTTTGTCCATGTATCTCTCTCATTTTACTATGTTTTCACTCTTGATAGAAAATAATCACTGTCCTTATTGCTTTGGGAAATGAATTATTTTAAATGTAGATGAATAAAATTGGTAAAAGCTATTATTATGTACGTATGACTGAAGTGAATGAAAATGATTTTATTCCTCTAGATTTTTTAAAGCTGCAGCATTATTGGCTGTCTCAGTCTCATTGATTTTCCTCATGTAAGCATATAGGTGTTTTGCAAGTAATGAAAAGCTAGGGTTTAGTGTGGTGCATCTTTCATTAAATCTGCAGTGATGAAATCTGTTTAATAATGTGTAAGACATTCTTTTCCCCTCCCCCAACTTTCAGCTGGGATAAAGATGTTATTGAATTGTTTTTCTTTCATATCTTCCATTGACTGGTAGCAAAATTCATGATATTTTGAAGAACTATGAAATCCCACTCTCTTGTCAAGTTAAAACCTTGCTTCTATATGTGTGTATATATATATATATATATATATATATATATATATTTGCTGCTAGCAAATATAAAAAAGGTTAGCAAAGGTACCTGTTGAAACATCAGATTAGTAGCTCTAACTAAGCAAAGAGTAAAACAAAAATAAAAGGACAATCATCACCAAAATACCACAGACTCAGTACTGAATCCTAACAATAATTATGCATATGCATAATTTTATATAAAAGAATAATCTCTTTAAAGTTCATGAAATCATTTTTGTAAATAAAATTGAAGGCTTGCTTACAATCTACAGCAAAATGATTAACTGTGGCTACGGTTTCAGTTATCTCTCATGAAAAACAAATAATTTTATAAGCTCTTCTCATTATAATAGTGGGTAATAATTAATCTTTTTTATTGAGTGCTTGGAATATAAATGGTATTATGTTAAAACATTCAAGCTGAATTTATAAAGCAAGATTCTGAATCTTGGTCAGTACTTTAGACCATTAATCATGTATTATAGAGAACTGGAACTAAAGAGTGGAGATGATTGCCCTCTGCACTGCATGCACAAATATATTTTAGTGCAGAGATAATTTGTTGGGTAAAAAACTTGAGTTTAAATTATAGTTTTCTTTAGGATGTTGATGAACTGCAGCTAAATTTTAAAAAGCCTTTTTCTAGGAATAGATAAATAACTAAAGGAAATGGTTTCTTTACATATTGATCATATTGACTTCTTAAGCCTGACACTCTCTTTGAAGTATAGTCAACTTTATTCCTTCAGGTAGTGATGCTCTGCTTGTAGATTACTTTAGTGCTGTCCGATGTTAGAACATTTATGTCCATTCTGACTTCTGGATGAAACTAATAAAACCAAATCCTGTTTCTACACTTCCTTTCCTTCTATGAAATAAGGAGGAGTTTTATATTTCAGCTGCATATTGACACTTTAAATTTACAAAGCCACTGTAATTCTATACTGTAGCATGAGTTATTGCTCAGTTCTCATGGGGATAGTGTAGGGATCCAGTTCTTCAGCTTCCTCTAGTTTTAATTAACTTATTTTTCAGTATCTGTAAATAGAGATCCTCTGGTCTCCTTTTCTACTAGCTACAAATTCACTGAAGTCCTACAGATCTGAAAAAACTGGTCTTGTAACCTGGTGTGCACTGAAAGGAGGGAAAAACACATGGTTTAATCCTAGAAAGAACAGCTGTTGTGGGACTATGGTTTTAAGGGGAGAGAAAGGCACTGTGATACAGAACAGCTGAAACATTAAAGAGTTTGTTTACAAGTGTTATTCAGTTACATGAACTGTTCAGAAAACAAATGGCTATTTCTCTGATCTGCCTTCCACAGAGCATGTATGTCTTACTAGATCAAAAGCAGTCAGGGATTGGATCCATGACTGCCCTCATTGCTTAAATGTGAGCTTGCTCGCTGGCTCCGAGCTGGGCTGGCTCTCTCCCAAGGCAAAACTCATCTACAGGGATTTAAAGTTAAGCAATGTGGATACAAATCAGTTGATGACACTTTGCTTAGGATTATCCCTTGCTGTTTTACTACTTATCACTGTAGATAGTCAATATGTCCTCACATGCATGAAATGCCCCTTCTTACAAATCTGATGATACTGGAGGCTCTTCCAGATGAAAACTTGTGTGACTTGCTTCCGCAGCACTCACCGGATGATACAAGGACAGACCAATAGACCTCAGTAAGCAGAGGACTCCACTAGGGAGCATGGACATACCTAAGTCTGTTTTCTTCCGATGGTAAAGTATAAGGTGTGTGGGGTGAAGGCAAGTATTCAGTCATCCACCTTCTTCCTTATTGCATGTTTGAGGCCTGAGATCAAATGAGTCTGCAAATGAATGTAGTATTGTCTAGATCTTTTGTCTTTAAGCTGTTACATCCTAGTTACCCAGAGAATGGCAGCTGTATCTTTTAAAAGTGGCCCCCTAGAATTGTGGTGTATCTGAAGGCAGGAACATGTATGTTGTATGTATCTATACGCTACAATCTCGCTTTATTAATTTGTAATAATGCATACATGTTTGTTCAAAAATGTGTGTAATTACTTTGAAAACATTTCACAATATTTAAGAAGTCTTCACTGTAACTTTCTGATGTTAGTACATAATAGCCCTGACTAAGATTCAGAGTAATTTAAACGGTTTTCAGAATTGTGCCACCACTAGAATAGGCCAACCCCACATTTTTCTCCTATACAGAGTTTTGTCTTAACTGTCTGAACAGTTATTATAACAGCCTGAATTCTTATATTACCCTCTGTGTTCCCTGCTGTTACTTTTCCTTTCCAGTAAGCTCTCTTTGGAGATAACTAGAAATATGAATAGTACGTATAATTCAGTCTCTTTTAGAAAAACATTTCATTAATTTCTCTTTATTTGTATCCAGTCATGCCATTTTTGCACTCTACTATTGTGCATTCTACTCTTGTTTGCTTTATTACTCCTCTGAAGTATCACTCAGCAGGCTTTGGAGATTTCTTCTTTCTCCTGTGTGATGCAAGGCAACTTAGTATGCATTCCCTTTCATTGTCCTTGGGTTCTTTTAATATTTTTTTTTCCTACATATAAGCCACTTATTTGAGAAGTCTCAAAGTATTTTGTTTCAACACAATACATGCTCTAACAGTTATATCTTCCTTATACTCTGACGAAACCATGAAAAGAAATAATCTGGTTTAAAAGGAAGGAAAGAAAAACAGTCTATCTCTACGTATAAGAGAAACAGCATGGTTAAAATAGTCTGAAAGCCTAAAATCAAAGTCCTGACATTTTAACCTGAAGCACATTTTGTTGGAATCAAAATGGGAGTCCCATTACCAAGACATTTAAGGTTCTGCAGTTTTTACTGTTTTATTTTACAGAATTTGTAGGAACGGCACAGAAATGATCAGCATTTGCACATATCCCAGATTATTCTTTGCTAGCAATGAATCTAAATTAGAGTTTCTTTCCTGTTTAGGTAAAACTTCCTTGGAGAGATGGAGGAGGAACCAGCTGGAGAAACCACCTCTCATACAAATGCTTTAACAAATCCACATTAGCCGTATCATATAGAGTATAATTTTGAACTCTTGGTCCTTTTCCACACTAGCACTGATTTAAATGCCTTCTGCTGCAGTCTTCTCAGAACCTACTACACTGGAATGACATGTTTTGGAAGCTTTGTGGGACATCTCACTGGTACTGATTGGAGTAGATGGAAACAAGTTCAAAAAGATTCTGAAAGACTCAAGTCACTTTCAGAAAGCTTTCCAATACACAAGACACTTGTAATAGGCAACTCATGTACCGGCCAGAAGGCCCACGCAAAAGCTCCAGTAAACTTCTGTCTCACCAGTTATTGTCAACAGAAAGAAAACTAAGGGAAAATACATCTCTATTGCAGAAATTTACTCTGAAGGATGTTAGTTTTGGAAGTCCAGACCTCACCATTTCTTGTCATCTAGTATCATCCAACATTGTCTTTCACTTACTCTTCTTTAAGAAAGCTTTTTTTTATAGTCAGGCCACATAAACCCAGAGTCAACAAACAGGTATATCATAGAATCACAGAATGGTTGAAGTTGAAAGAGAGATAGTTTGGTTCAACCCTCCTGCTCAAGCAAGGCCATCAATACATATATTTCAACTTTTGGATGAAATGTGTGGAAATAAGGAAAACTGTTGGACTTGGGTCCAATATAGTCACTGCATTCCAGATCTGCCTTTAGGTCTCTATATTGTGCTTCATTACTTTGCATTTAGGTGTAATTTGAATCAGTAGATGTTCTGAATTGCTCCTAATATCTAAACCTTGAACAATGGAACAGAAGAGTGGCAATTCATGAGAAGCAAGAAATAATAAAATAATATTCCCAGATAAAGGGGAGGTTTTCACACTCTTAATGCCAAAGAGGAAAACAGTTGGGAAATTCAGACAAACTGTTTTACCTGGGAGGAATTCAGTTTGCTCATTCAGTTTTAAGAATGCACTTCTGTCAATGGACAGGAAAGATGGTTAGAAGAAATGGGACCAGATAAAGGTTCAACATCATGAGGAATCTGGAATGATAAAGAGTGAAGAAGGTGAGGTGAAAGGATGTTTTGAAAGGCAGTATGTATGGCTTCTGTGAAAAGCTACAACTCATATCAGTATTTTTTGAACTGAAGTGATTTTTTTGACTTTTGGGACATGTGATGTACTTCTAAGCACTCAGTTATTGGTAGTCATAGTAGGAGTGCTGGGTAGTGGATGGTTTTCATCTTCTTTGAGGCTATAGCAGAAAAGGTGGAAGGCCAAATAGTTTGTTCCAAAATGATAGCAGTTAGATGTAATACAAGCAATCTTCAAGCAATAATACGGATGACCTGCTTATGCAGTACTAGTTGCCCTCATAGTCCATTCCTCCGGTTTAACTGAGAAATTCCTGTCCTTTGGCAAAGCAGTTTGACTGTTTATAATTAATTGTTGCTCTATGCTAGTGCTTTAAATGCCAATACTAGTTGCACTTAATGTAGTAGATGAAAATGGAAATGACATGGGTAGTTCCTTGTCAGAGGAAGAAAAAATACAAGACCCTCAGTCTAGAGAAACTGTGTATGAATATAGACAAAGGAAAGCAAATGTTATAGCTTATGAAAGAGGATAAGAGAAATATAAAGAATAAATCAAAAGAGGTGTGTTGTTGCTCGGCTGAAAAGGAAGCCATTCTAGTTAATAAACAAACTGTTATTGAGAAATGTGCTACTTGCTAATGTAGCTAAGATAAAGCAGAGAGATGTTAGATGAAGATATTCTAAGAAGTCTGAGGGAAGAAGCTAATAATGAGAAGTCTTCTGGGAACACTAAATAAAGAGGAAAAATATTTCGTACTACTTTAAACTGGGCTAATGCAAAGACAATTTTTCAAATCACAAGGACAGTTACTGCAGAGGGAAAAGCATTTACTGATAAAGACCTGAATAGTGATAAAGAATGCTTTTAGAATCTGCAGAATCTGTACAATAAGATTTTAAAAATAAGGATGAATTTTTAAGAGGGGTAAAAATTTAGTAAGGATACTGTCATCAGATCTCCCATCTCACCAAAAATGTAGCAGAGTAACTGAAATCAAAGGCCATTTCTAATGTAGCTGTCAGTTCAGAATGTGATAAATCCACACATATTAGGGCTGTATATCTTGGTGAATTTGTTGTGTCAGTCCCAAAAAGCTTTGGAAGCTCAAAAGTTCTATTGTCTTTTCAAACACTGCATGCTAGAACGTGTATAGAAGATGTATTCAATTCTGTCCATACTGTTTGTAGTGAGGGGAACATCCAGTTAATCCCCGCAGTTACTTTAAATCCAGAGTTTACAGTACTTTTTCACCTTACTTTTATTTCACTGCTGCACGGATTTATATGGACTAAGTTTACCACATATATAGAGGGTGGGTCTGAGTCTGTGATACAGACCAAAGGCTTTTCACACACAGAGTGTACAAGAAAGAGTGCAAGGTTGAGGATACTATCATGAGAATGAGGGGAATAGAGTATCTTTCTATTAGAGGTCTGTGGGACCTCTTTGCATTGAAACAACTCTGTGCTTACACACTGTGAGGAAAGGCCAGCATGCTGATGTTTGTATTAGCTACCCCTATATATCCAATCTATCCTTCTGGTTATGTCCCATGAATCGCACCAAGCCTTTAGTTTAGTCTGAAAACTTTACTAGATCAGCAAGAATTATGTCAGTTTTGGCATAACTCTATTGTCTTTCCTAGTTGAAATAGGGCAGCTCTTACCAGCTTCATTTTGTGACTTCAATCAAACCCTCTCTGCCTATGTCTATGTTAAAAAAATAAAACAGGGCAAGAGGATGGTCTTCAGCACTAACCTGTGATTGTTTTCACTACTTATTTCTTAGTGGTACAGTTTTGGCTGTGCAAAACAGCGTTCTCTCTAATTTTGTCTGAGTACAGATTGGAGAGAGTAGATTCCAAGGAACACCCCCGAAAGGCATTATGGACAGCCCTGCTCCGTTTGACTCCCTCTGCTCCAGCACTATCTCAGCAGACTTTGAATCCTCAGCCTCCCCCATGTGTTTTTATAAGATGAAGTTCTTCATGTAATCTCAGAGTCAGCTGTAGATTATTTTTTTTTTTCCCAGAGATTTCAGGCTGATAAAAATAGATAAAAAGTAACAAGCAGGTCTCTTTGCCAGCAATGCACCACATAAGAACTAGAAAAGATCTGCAGCCAAGTGCAATGCTGTGCAGAGGTGGCCATGACATGTTGGTTGACCTCAGGGCCAGAGAATGGTTCCTTGTTCTACTTAGTTTACTAATATCTGTGTGCCAATGCTGCCGGGCAGCCAAAGCAACATTTGCTATGTGCCAGCTCTCTGAAGTGCAAAAAAAGTGTTCAGCAAGATCCCAGCTGACTCCTTACTGCAGAACAGAGGCATTTTGTGTTGTCCCTTTCTGGTTTTCCTTTCTGGCACCCATAAATCATCACTGCAGTTACTGGCACTGTGTAGGGTAATCTTTCCTGCCAATACCTTCCCTCCTGATGTAATTTACTATCAAACCTAAATAATTGGTGTTTTCAGTTTAAAAACATTTATCCTAAACTGTAACAGAGCAGGTAACACAGTCTGACACATTCAATCAACTGTCCTCACAGAGGGCTCCATCTTTTCTGGAGGCTCTAAGGCCTTCTGTTACCACTCTGCTACCATTTAGCAAGAAGCACCAAACTGAACTCTTCACTCCTAAACACTTCATAGACTTCATCAACAGTCTTGGGAGAGGGGACAGAAATCTGAAACAGATTTCCACACAGTTGCATAGCCCATATGTTTGGTGAAAGTAACAGTCTTGTATTTCATTTCAGTCGCCTTTTAGTTCAATAAATCATCTCTTGTACACAAAGTGAATGTCGTGGTTTAACCCCAGCTGGCAACTAAGCACTACACATCTGCCTCACTCTTCCCCAGAGGGAAGGGTAAAAATGCAAACGCATGTGGGTTGAGATAAAGACATATTATAACAGGGAAAGAAAAAGCCATGCACCCAAGCAAAACGAAATTTTCATGATTTATTCTCTAATTCTCTATTTTCCATTGGCAGACAGGTGCTCAGCCATCTCCAGAAAAGAAGGACTTCATCACATGTAATGATTGTCTGGGAAGACAGATCGTCCCTTCCTCCCTCTTCCCACCCAGCTTTTATTGTTGAGCATGATGTCCTATGGTATGGAATATCCCTTTGGTCCCCTGTCCCAGCTGTGTCCCCTCTCATGCATTCCCAGCCTGCTCGCTGGAGGTGCTTGCTGGTGCTGCTCGTCGTGTGAGAATCAGAAGAGGCCTCGACTCTGTGTAAGCACTGTTCCGCAATAGCTACAACATTGGTGTAGTATTAACACTGTTTTCATCACAAATCCAAAATGCAGCACCATACAAGCTATTTTGAAGACAATTAACTCTATCCCAGCCAAAACCAGTACAGCCAATCAGCTATCCCAGCCTGAATGCTTGATAGCTGGGGCAAGCTCCTAGTAAATGGGAAGCAGAAACATCAATCCTTTGAAGTGGTAAAGCAATTTAACTACTGTCTACAGCATGCTGGATTCAATATAATACCCTCCAGACTGAGCTTCTTGGGGAAACTTAGAAGTCGACTCAATTTGTGCAGAACAACAGATCTTAAAAAAGAAATATATGTGAAGACTACAGGCTTGCAGAGAAAAAAGACTGGGGTTTTGACATCTCTAATATAGAGTTAGATGCCTGAAGGTTTAGCTAGGGGTCTGAGGATTTAAATCACACTATGATCACATTATAAAATTGTTTAAACTCTGGTTAAGGGGCTAAACCTAGCAAAATATTTAGGTACCTAAGTTCCTTTATGAGCATGGACAATAACATGACAAGCTGAAAAGCTATTAAAAGAGAAAGGCAAAGATAGTCTCTATTGTTTCACACTGAAGAATGCAGAGACTATGAAAATTAACCAGATAATATTTGTGGAGCATTTGGTTTAGGCTAAAATTCAGTAATGCACACTGAACTCCCAGGACTGCAGTCTTATGTATGGGTTAAGATTGAATTGGACTAGCAATGCATTTTTATTAAAAACAAAAAAATAAAATAAAAAAATAATTCAGGATCTATTAATGACAGAACAGAGATTTTAAATCTGTGTGTAATGCTAGAAATAAGTTATGGAGCCATCACTATGTAATTAACATTTACTTGTAATAAAGCTGTTCAGGGCAATTTGTTAACAGGAAATAAAAGTGTATGGGATGAACAAATTAGTGGCCTGGCTTTTCTGAGCCATGCATTCAATCACAATGAGAAATTTAAATGCCAAAGAAGTTTCCCTGGGTTTATCTCATTTCTCATGTCTGTGTTACTGGTAAATACTCCACTCCTAATCACCCTTTTGTGTCTTTGGTAGAAGTAGTGCTAATAGGAGAGATTAAACATATGTTAGAAGGTTAATACTAATAAAACCATATATAATTTTCTTCTGAGAATTCACTAGTTTGGTTACCCAAATCTCCAATGGTAAATAGCATTTCTAGCAGAATAATATTTCTATACTGTAATAGGAGATGCACCAGAGGTCAAAAAACCTAATAACTATTATCTTTTAACTTATAAGTCTGAATTAAATAGTGTTTAAGGGTCTGCTCATCTAATAGATTTGTTCTTGTCAAGCTCACATTGGCTGCAGGTAATAGCTAGTTTAGATAGATTATAATTTTACACTTTATTTTCTCATTCTTAGATTTTGAATATATTTATCCTCATCTGTCTACTTACAAGAACATCACATGCTCTTCTAGTCCATTTGCAAAATAATAATAGAGAAAAAAAAAAACAAACACCAAACTACTAGAGCTTTTAACTTGTAAAATACCAGCACAAAATTCTGATATCCTTACTCCTAAGGAATTGCATCTAATTTTGTCGGTATTTCCCCTGGTTTCAAAAATGATCAAGGGAAATTATATTTCGTGTGATTATTAAAATGTGAGTCCTGTGTACCAGCATGATATGAATACTATAAATATCAAAGGCAGACATAATAAACTTTCTTCCAAAGTCTCAGAAGACTGAAAAAATTTCAGCAGGTTTCAATGAAAGCTGGATTAAGTCCCATAATAAGAAGGCAAAAATGTGCATATAGTTTTTCCTCTTTCTCTTGGGTCAGTGTGTACTGATAGATTCACAGTGATTTCCATTTACTACAGCTTCCTTGTTTGCAGATCTATTTGACTTAGTTTTGTAAAGTGGTAACATTGTGTGTGAACCAATGTTACACTTTACAAAATTTAAAGAAAACAGCATAATCCTAAATATATTGTTCATTTGAGGTCAATTCCCCAGCAAAGAGTTTAATATAGACCTCTTAAATTTTGAGTATTAGTTGGTCTTTAAATATCAATGGAAATTTAAATGGTGTTGCAGAGTTTTATGCAGTTTCATAGGATAACATCTATTTGGAAAAATGCTAGGGAAAAAAAAATCTTTAGTGCTACAAGGCAGAACAAACATCCTTTAACCAATTTTTTAAAGCTACTAAGGAAATAAATGGTGAAAATTTTCTTATTCACAAGACCAAATTAAAATTTACCAAAAAAAAAAGAGAGAGAGAGAAGATTTGAACAGAGTAAATCAGATTTTGAATTGTGTCTCTGAAAAGTTTTTCTCTAGATTATATGTAAAGGACAGTATAGGTTTTTCTGTTGTTTTTAAAGTATATGTTGGAAATTTAGAAATTATGAAACAAATTATGTTTTTAATCATAAAATAAGATGCTATCTTGCAGAGAATAAATATGGAGACTTAAGCATCATGTTTGAGCTGTTTTTTTTTTTTTTCCTGAATTATGGATTTTTTTCCATTAATTCTTAATGACAATACAGAATGCTATGACTTATGTATGCTATTCTAGGAAAAAAATAAAATACTGAAGAAAAATTCTGGTTTGCTGAGAAGTAGTTAAGACAAATTGCATTTTTTTCAGTTCCAGTTGTTTATGTTACTCTTGGTTATCTTGTATTATTTAAAGGGCTCAAACCAAGATTTAAATATAAAAATATGTTTACTAAAATCTATTGAATCCTTTCTGTGATCTGGTATTTCATGTCTTCACTCTTCTGTTGGTACACAGTCTATAGGTTTAGACTCTTAAGTGAATTTTAAACAGTATTCCCATTCCATATATCTTTTACCGTATCTTCGTCAGACAGAAAATTTATTGTTTCTGAACATATTTTCAGCATGTTCCTGCATGTATATAAAAATCTTAACAACTTTGAACATCATGCTAGTTATATTCTACCTGATTCCTTACATGTACGCTTTCATTGTGTAGCTGGAATGTAATATTATTGCTTAGTCTGCTATCTGCATAGTTGAGGACTGCAGTCATTCCTTGATCCCTGTGAATTTACAAAAAACAGATGATGCATGTTATATAAATGTTCAGAGGAGATCAAGCATCTTCCTTTAGGTCTCCTTCTGATTGCCAATAAACATACATTTTTTCTTCCAAATAAATGTTTGAACATAATTTCAGAATTATATTGTGAACATTCTCGTAGAAATAGTCCCTAAAACTTGTGTCCATAATCTGTATAACACATTATGTTTACCAGTACATACCATAGTAAGTGCTGCAGAGGATGCATATGATGACAATGGAGGTCCTGTGCATTCCCTTACTGTCATCCAGGCTGCACGTCAGCTGAAGTGAGTTACAGGCTCCCAGACCCCTCACCTTCCCTGTCATTAGGGCTGTACTGGCATCCTCTCTGGCTGTACCCAGAAGACTGGGAACCCCTGTAAACACTCTGCTCTATCTGACAGTTTCATGCAGACATCTTGGACACCGCAGTGCATCCCAAATTGGACTAAGGGTCCATGTCCAAATAACTGAACTGAACCATGGATCTCCACTCATTACTGTGAGTGCCTATACATAGATATTCTTATCTACATTCAGGTTTCTTAATCTCAAGTAAATTTGACCTGAGTTCTATACACACATATGAAGAAACAATAACCTAAACTGGCATATTAAGGAGAAGTCAGAGGGGGACCTGGGGGTGTTGATTGACAGCCGGCTGAATAGGAGCCAGCAGTGTGCCCAGGGGGCCAAGAAGGCCAATGGCATCCTGGCTTGTGTCAGCAATAGCGTGGCCAGCAGGGACAGGGAAGGGATCTGACCCCTGTACTCGGCACTGGTGAGGCCGCCCCTCGATTCCTGTGTTCAGTTTTGGGCCCCTCACTACAAAAAGGACATTGAATGACTCGAGCGTGTCCAGAGAAGGGCAACGAAGCTGGTGCAGGGTCTGGAGCACAGGTCGTACGGGGAGCGGCTGAGGGAACTGGGGGTGTTTAGTCTGGAGAAGAGGAGGCTGAGGGGAGACCTCATCGCCCTCTACAGCTCCCTGAAAGGAGGTTGCAAAAAGCTGTGGATGAGTCTCTTTAGCCAAGTAACAAGTGACAAGACAAAAGGGAATGGCCTCAAGTTGCTCCAGGGAAGGTTTAGCCTCGATATTAGGAAGCATTTCTTTACAGAACGGGTTGTTAGGCGTTGGAATGAGCTGCCCAGGGAGGTGGTGGAGTCCCCATCCCTGGAGGTGTTTAAGAGTTGGGTCGACATAGTGCTGAGATATCTGGTGTAGTTGGGAACTGTCAGTGTTAGGTTAATGGTTGGACTGGATGATCTGCAAGGTATTTTCCAACCTTGATGATTCTGTGATTCTGTATTCTATCCTAGGCTAAGAGAATATTACTGAAATGAAACATACATTATCTAATATAAATAATATACAATGTAGAGAGAAAAGAGGCAAACTCTTGTGTGAACTGTGTGTTTCTCTTTACTATTAATTGGTAATACTGTGAAGTCTCATTATGATCAAGCTTTGTCAACACTGCAACTGCAAACACTAAACCTCATCCTGGAGTGATTATACTAGAACACACTCAGGCTGTATGTTACAAGTGCAATATGGAGTGAAGAGACTGCAGATTGATGCTAATACCCAGGTTCTTTTGTTACCCAGGTAGCACAGCTACAAGGGATCAAATTAAGTTTGATATTGTTGGCGAAAAACATTTAAAATTCTTTTCCAGATGTTAAAAGAACCAGATTAGGTTGTTGCCCTTCAGTCTCACCTTTAGCTTTGCTGAGAGAGTAGATTTGCAAAAATTTACATAAATTTGCAAAGCCAAGGCAAACTAAGTGCATACATGTGCTCATTTCACAAATTTATATGTATCAGCCCTTATCTTGGCAGACCCTGGGAATGTGAGCTGGAGACTTCTAGAGACAGTAGTATGGGTTTCTGTGAGAACAAGCTAAATCATGTTACTAAAATCAGATCTGTACCCATACCCTGTGAAAAGCTATATAGAAGGGTACCAATAAAAATTCTACACCTGTAATCAAAAGAAACTTTAAAAAAAATTGGTGCTTGAGTGAAGATTCCAAGCGTGGGCCTCAGATATATATCTTTAAAAACCTGACTGTGGCTGTCTGGAGTTGAAATGCATCCCCGGCTGTAGTTCATGACAAAGACTTTAAAAATTTAAAATTTGCACCTATGTTCATGTTCCTATTCTGACTTTGATATCTATGATGAGATTTTGTTTCCTTTATATTTTGCCATTTGTCAGTGTTATAGCTGTCTCTAACAATAATTGTCAATTATTTTTTATTGAAAAAGTATCCACTAATTATCTGCTTTGAGTAAAACTAAAAGTCATTAATGTTTCTCTTTTTTTTTTTTTTTCCTCATTTTTGTCATTGTTATGGAACATTTTTGAGATTTTTTTTTTTAAAGCTCTTTATTTTTTCTGTCCTGTACACAATAATTTAGTTAATCCATTTTGTATGATATTTTTTTTTTAAATCATGTGCTTTACCATATATGAAAGAAGGAGTTGGAGCTTGCCATGTAAAGCATGTTTTCTTCAGGTTTCATGAAAAGGAAATTCAGAGATGTATTTCTGAGAACTAAAAGATTTATTGTTAAGACTAGTGTGAAGCTAGCAGCACTGTAATACAGACATTAAAAGTTGCTTACTTAGTGCAAGTACTAAATCTTCCTTGACAACTTAATTACATGTTCTTCAAACCCTTTAAAAATGTGCCAATTGATTGGATGGTCTTCATTAAAGGAAAAAAAAAAAAAAAAAGACCTAACACAGAGCACTTTAATGGGGCCTTGCTGCTGATAAAAGCTTTGCAAAACTCTGATAACTGTTTGCTTTAGCATAGAATCATAGAATCATAGATTACCAGGTTGGAAGGGCTCTCAGGGATCATCTGGTCCAACCCTTCTTGGCAAAAACATGGTCTAGACAGGATGGGCCAGCACCCTGTTCAGCTGAGTCTTAAAAGTGTCCAGTTGGGGAATCCATCACTTCCCTGGGATAATTATTCCAATGGCTGATTGTTCTCACTGTGAAAATTTTTCCTCATGTCCAATCGAAATCTCCCCAGAAGTGACTTGTACCCATTACCCTTCATCTTTTCCATGTGACTTCTTGTAAAAAGGGAGTCTCCATCTTCTTTGTAGCCACCCTTTATATACAGGAACACAGAGCAGTGCTGTAAGATTACCTCCCACAGATGGATGAATAATCCATTTCACTGACCATGATGATTTTTAGTCAGTTGGGTAAGTTTTGCTCCCTTTGCACGAGGAGAGCATTTCATACTTAAAATGTATAAAATCATAAAGCATCACCTATCTGATCCATTAGGTACACCAAAATAATTTAATTAAATAAAGAACCTACAGACTGTTATGAATGTATGTATATGTGCAATAGCACATTAAGTAATGCTAATATATATAAAAAAATTGAAATCACATAGCTTCTAACAAATATCTTTTTTTTGGTAAAATTATTGTGTTTCTTTGAACTTGCGCTTTTTCTTCTTTTAAAGAATATGTTTATATTGTGGCACATCTATCCACAGATGTTCCAACAGGAGACTTAAAAGCCACTATAACTATCATCATATATATTACTAAGCTGAAAAATTTACAGCCGTGGTACACTTAATGGCATAAATTAAGAGGCATCATTTCAAGTTCTAATTAAATGAGCTATTCAAGAAATTTTACTTACAAGACTACGCAAGATAAAATGAATATTACGGCATGTGAATATAAATGGATGGGAAAATTATTTCAATGGATGCAGATAAACAGCAGACATATATATCTCTGCAGTGGTGCTGATGTTTCTGAAAACACTAAATCCTAGTGGAGGCAGAAGGATCATGGGGTGGCTTCAAAGAGAACTTGCTGAACCTGAAAATATTGTCGGCCATATTAATTGTGTTGCATAAAAAGAGACTTCACACAATTTAATTCACAACTGAACTAAGCAATTTGGTATTAAGGTAGGCTTTTTCTGCTGACTGGGAAGTTGGATTCTGAGTCAAGACAAAGTCTAAAGGGAAATGCTGAAGGTGCTTGGCAAAATTTGAAATATTTTTTGTGTTCAGCAATTTTGTTAACAGTATATACACTCAAAATTCTATAATGGTAAACCCAACATAGTTACATTAGAATGCAGTTTGGTAAAAGGGTTTACTGCTAAAAGAAGAGGAAAAATTAAGTAAAAAGAATGGCAATGTTATGTATATGACAATTAACCCAGTTTAACCTCATATACTAGAATAAATTGCCAGAGCTGACAGTTTAAAAGGAAAAAAAAGAAATCCTCAGAGTTTTTCTTTTTGTTAAAGAAAACAGAAAAATAGCTGGTTGCTTTTCATATGGGTTACAAATTTCCTGGGAAATCTTGATGTTTAGACATATTCTCCAGTGTCTAGCTGCATGTTTAAAAACATGTTTAAGATCAGGCACTGGGAAAAATCTCTTTAAGAACAGCATGCTACATTGCTTCTGCACACAAAATGCTTCATGGTAATTAATTATTAAGAAGAAACAGTGACGCTCAATGATTGTTGTGGAGTACTGTACACTGAAAAGATGGTTTACAACCTGTGTTTTATGATTTTCTTTTTCCACATTAAAGAATGGAAGGTACCACTTTTTGCTATTTTATCCTGAAATTACTCTTTATACGAGACAATCTTGAGTAGAAAGAAAGCAATACTTTATTCTACACTTTATACACTAACATATCAAACTCACAGCTACCTGTACCTTACATCAGCTCTAAGTTTCTTTTTTTTTGTTTCATTCAACTAGCAAGTAGTCAGAATGATGACATTTTTTTTTTTTTTTTTTTTTAATAGTATTTGTCTCATGCACTATTTCCCTGAATAAGATTTGAAAATTCACGTGTTATGTCAAGCACCAATTAAAAACTCCTTCGTACAGATTCTCTAAGCTAAATATGAATATTAACTCTGTCAGGTTTCCTGAAATATTGTTCACTACCACTTCTTATCTTTCAAAAGATTTTCTTTTCATTACAGATGAAAATTGTTGATAATACTCCTGGTAATTGACTAGGCTACAACAAATATCTAATACATTGTTGTTGTGGTTTGAGCCAAGAAGGCAACTGAGCACCACACAGCCATTCACTTAACTCTTCCTCCCCGGCGCTGTAGAGAAGAAAAAATAATCAAAAGGCTCTGGAATGGAGATAAGGACAGAGAGGGGTAGCTCAGCATTATGTCTGCATGCAAAAGACAGGCTCGTTAGGGGAAGAAAAAGGACATCACTTTAATTCAAAGCACTACAACACCACTGTTTAACAGACAGAATGAGACAGTGAGAACTGTTACCATATCTTAAAAACACCTCCCCCCATCCCTCCCTTCTTACCTGTCCCAGCTTTGTTCCCGATATTTCTGCTTTCTTCCCCAGCAGCATGGGCGCAGAGGATGGGGGTGCAGTCAGTTCGGTGCTTCTTCCTCCAAGGCTGGGGGAAGCACTCTTCTGCATTCTTCTCCCTGCTCCATGTGGCATCTCCCTCACAGGAGACAGTCCTCCATGAACCCTCTCTGTCATGAGTCCTCCCCACGGAATGCATTCCTCGCGAGATGCTCCAGCATGGGTCACCTCCACATTTTTCCATCTTCCCATTTCCAAACTACAACAGCGGGGCTTCTTCTTTGCACAGAATCCTGGGAGTCCTCCACAGGCCACAGTCAAATCCCTGCTCCTCTGGTGGCCTCCATGGGTGGCAGGGGGGTGGCCCTGCTGTCTTGCCATGGGATACGGGGGGGTCTCTTCTCTGGCACACCTCCGCCCTTCCTTCTCCTTCCTTTCACTGACCTTAGTGTTCACATAGGTGTCCTTCTTGTAACACCTCCTCAGAAGTCCCTCCAACGCCCTCTCAGATTCCCCGTCTTAATTATGTTATCGAAGAGGTGCAGCAACTGTCACTAATTGTCTTGGCCTTGTCCAGAGGCAGATCCAACTTGGAGCCAGGGGAGCTTTGCTGTAGGCCCCTCCCCTGCTATCAAAAACTCCATCACAGAAACTCAGCACAATTGTGAATACTATCAGGGTGAGGAAGAGAAGGCTCTTCTGTCAGTTTATCTTTTTTGTATACTTCATATACTGAAATCTAGATATAAATTGTACCACACAGCTGCAAGATATAGAAGACATTAGTTTTAATGTCTTTATTAGCTGTTGGTCAGTACTAAAGACAACTGCCAAACAATTTCTTTGACAGTGAATTTTAGGTCTACAACTCTAGTCTAGCTTTTGAGAGATGCTCAAGTCCCTAAAATGTCATCACTAAAGAAAAATGTGATCTGGAAATATGATACACAGTAAATGCAGACTTTGAAGAGGTGCTGAAAGAAATTTTGAATCCCATAAAACCTGGGGAAAAAACCTAATTCATTGATTATTCCTATTAGCTTACTAAAAAGAAGACAAGTCATAGTAAGATCTGTATTAAGTTTCACTCAGATTTCAAAAATCAATTTCAGACATCAGACACAATATGCCATTGTAATATTTATCCATATTCCTATTAAAAAAAAAAGTTTTTACATATAGAAGAATTTCATATTTATTTTTTCCTGTTCTAACATCCTGTATCTACACCCACCCCACCACAACTCCCAATTATTCATCTGTTCTGACTGAAGATGCTACTAAAAATGCCACACTATACTTGCTGCCTGAATGATTTCAGTGTAAGGTTTCAGCCATCAAATCATTTGAGTTCAGGCTGATGAAAAATCTTGTACTCATAAATAAGTCTAAATATAAACCAAATTCCATTCTGTTCTGTAATATAATTTCACATGCCATTATTGGCAATTAGACCGTGAACAATAGTCAGGTAAAATACTTATTGACATGTTAATCAATACTAGTGCCACAAGAGGATTTATAGGCAGTCAGAAGTGAGAGAGAAATCATTTCAGTGAAATGGGTTTTTTAGTTTGCAAATCTTAACCTTGGGACAGAAACTTGGAGGAGTGACTTTAAGCAGATCAAATAAGGTTTATCAAAGAAATATCAGACGCTGAATTTCTACTCCCAGCTAAGCTTCATGCTGTTTCTGTGAAGAAATTTTTTGGGGCATAAAAATCTATTACATGGTAGTCTGATAAAATCAGAAGAGACTATACTCAGGTTGATGAAAGAGACAGAAGACATACTGACAATATGAAATCTCCATGGAACAGCCAAGGTCTGGAAAACTAAGTTATTACTTCCTTTATTTTGCCTTTTTAAAACAAACATGAGATTTAATATTTTAACATTAATTATTGGAAAAATATAGGTTGTTTGATGGATTTCACTGAAGTTAAAAGAGTTAATATATGGAAGGCCAGGTTCTGATAGAGACTAAAACCCAAGTAATTGAGACCTCCAACACTTTATTTGTCCTCACCTGGACAAAAGATAGAATTTAATTAGAATAATTCATTGAAATAACTGCCAAGTCACTGAATAAGACTTGAAGAAAGCATTATAGCTGTTTTTTATAAAGGTTCATTCCTGCAAACACAAGTAATCTTACATATTTAAGAACCTGTGCAGTTTTAACAGAAAAGATCAACAGAAGGCCAAGCAATACTTGAGGCAAACTGTAGTTCCCTTCCTGTGTTAGTCCTGAGAAAAGATTGTGCTCTTGCTGTAACATGATAACAGAAATACACAGTGCTTCTGTGCATGCAGCATACTTGAACATGATTCTGCCAAAGTGTTTTTTGTTTTTTGTTTTTTTTTTTAAGTCAACACCATAACTTATAATAAGAAAATAAGTTCTTTAAAGTCTATTGTTTGAATTTTTGAGAGGCCAGAATGATTTCAGGTAACATGAAAGAGTATTACTGAAAAAAAAAAAAAATTATACCACACGCAATGTTATATCCATTTCAAGTGTACCAGAATTAGTGGAAAATAAGCATTATAAATTAAATAAAAACTGTATGAACCCAACCAGAGAGAAACACAGATAATGTTCAAATTTAAAATTATACTAATATTTTCAGACATAAAGAGTCCTTGTAAAAGTCATGATGTTGTAGCTAGAATAATCACAGCTGCCATAATAGCTAATATTGAAGCCAATATTTTTAAATTTCCAATTTATGAAGCAAGGTTTCTCAGTATACATTTTGTCTAGCTAGCAACCAAACCACTACTGCCACAAATAAGTCTTGGCACGATAAGAGCCATAATTTTTATAGGTATCTTTTTGGGATTGTGTTAAACACTTCTCCGTGTACACATTTAAAGGTAAAAGAAATTGTAAGTCATAAATGAATAAAGAATTAAAAAAATGCTTTATTTCCAACAGTCGACACATGTATGCTACACAAGTTGTTAAGCCATATGCTAGCTGTTAAGTTTGGGATCTACAATTAAGTGAATCCCTTCACATGTGTTTTATAAATTGTTTCCAGATTCTTTCAAATTCATCCAATGTATTCTCTAAATTATAATTTATCTCCAGATATATACAGTGGGTATTTCTGTAAAATTTGCAGTTCATTGCTTCTTGCTTAACTCTGTCATGTCTGTGGGTGCCTAAACAAGAATTTTTTTTTTCCTGTCACAAAAAACTTGTTCAGCGCCTCAAGAATGTGTTTAAAATTTGAATAATATAATAATGCAAAACTACTAACACCATGGTTCTGTCACTGAGAAAGATACTTATTCATAAAAAGAAGCTTCCAAGTAGATTTTTCTGAAATTTACTTTTTTGGTCCCTCTGAAATTTTTAGTTATTTTAACGCTTTTGAAAAATAAATGTATAGGAATTCTTGACCACAAGTGTCTTAAAATTTTATCAACTGAGTCTAGGCTTGTGCAATCTTACATCAGAAAATATCTTTGACTTTCCATTGAACAGTCTATGTGAGAATCTATTACATTAATATGGGTATCATGTAACTGTTTTTTAGATTTATTTATTTTTTTTTAATATCCTAAATTCTACTGACTGGAATGCAGACACCTTACAGCTAATTTAGACTGAGATATAGACTTCAGTTATTTATGTGTGGTCTAATATCAGGACTTTTGTGTTTTGACATGTTTTGACACAGAAATTTGCTGTCTGAAGTCTTGTTCCCCTGGTTTATGTGATTGTGTCTTCTTTAGCCATCTCAGTCTTTCTTGAATGAGATGTTCTCATTCCTTTCTCTTGCTTTTGATGGGAATCAAATTATTACAACCTCGAGTTATTATCTCCTTTCACTCTGTATTTTTTTCCATTAGATCTGCTCTTAAACTGAGTTCTTATGTATATTTGGGCTAAATGTAAATAACTAAAATCTAATGTGTTTAAATACCACATCCAAAATATACACTTAGGAAGTTCTCATCCATGACACTTACTTAACTGGAAACATCTAGCTTTGTATTCAATTCACGATCGCTTGGTGACTAAGATTCAGTTTGTCAGTACTTTGAAGGAACCACCAGTCCTCACTGTCCCAGCCCACCTTCCACTGGGGGTCCCCCACCCTGCCCATGGCCCAGGACCCCATGCTACCCCCACAGAGCCATCAGTCCCTGCCCCAGGGATGTCATAGGAGGGACAGACTTCAGCTCCCCACAGCCCTGTCCTGCCCAACCACAGGCCCCATTGAGCTAGGTTCACTTGCAAGCATAGGTTTCCTATAGGTCCTATCTTATGTCTGTCAGCCCCAGGCAGATGTTTTGGATATCTTCAAGTATTTTATACAGAAATAAGCCCCTGATCAATAGAGTCATGAGTCCAGAAGGATATTCATATAACAAAAAATTCAGATGTCTGTCTTATTGTATGATAAATATGCCTCAATTCCACCTACTCACTAAATTTTCACTGAGTATAACAGAAACATAGTCATCTACATATAAGTGAGCTGAAATTTGCTCTTGAATTTAAGAAGGGCTGGATTCAATACTAAACATTGTTATCTGGTATGGCATTAAGGCACACAGGTTGTTTGCAGGCACAATTTTTTTTGGAGTAGTGTTGGAGAGCTACTAAGGGTAAGGGAATTAAACCTGGATCGGTCTTCTCCAAGTGGCACTTTTTGCAGCAGTGTGTGGCATGAACTTTCTCCAGAATGTGCCCTATCTGGAGACAGGAGAGTCATTTCAGCACCCCAGAACAGAACAAGAGACTGATCCAGTTTCTAAATGCTGTGTGGATCAGCATTACAGGCTTGAGCATATTTTCTTTAGCAGAAAAAAACAGACCCTTGGATTACCCAAAACTGAAGTTATCAGTCTAAGCTATTTAAGCCTATGAAGAATGTAGGAAGAGCAGAAAAACCGCACGCCTCCAGTCACAAAGAAACTTTTCACACTTGCACAACTTCTTCAAAACAGCTTAACACAATTTAGCCTATAAGACTAATTAATCAAATTTAGTTAAACTGACACATAGCTCATTCATCCCTATTATGCATTTAGCTTCAAAAAGTACATCAAGTCAACTGGATTCTTTGCTATTCCCATGTCTAAATCTCTGCTTTGCTTTTGTTTTTAAATAGGATGGCCTGGATGTGAGCACATAAACAAGCCTCTGGGACCGCCACTGTGAATGGACTAGCAAAATTTGCAAGGAAAGCTTACAAAACAGCCACTCACTTTAGCAAATGTCAAGCTAGTATTACCAAATTGCAAAGCTACTAAATTCACATAGGTTTTAAAAGTAACAGAAATGATTTGCTAGATGAAGGTGGTAGTGACAAAAAAGCGGCCAACTCGTGCAAGAGTATAGATTCCTGTAAGCCATTTTTAAAAAAGTTGATGTTGATGATGAAATTTTTAAAAATGTTTTATAAATGGCTACATACACATTAGTTACGTACTACTCACAATGATTCATTGTTTTTTCTCTAGAAAAAAGTTGTCATATAATGAAGGAAATAATTAATTAAAATAGTAATATTTAGATTACCTACAAGAATTGATTCCCACAAGATTTAAAAAAAAAAAAAAAAAAGTTGAAAAAATAGAAGAATATGTTTTAAAATAATGTATTAAAGGTCCAGTTGGCTTTTTAGGAACTTTATTTATGTGAAATCCATGAGGTACCCAGCACATATAATTTACTCTGACAAACAGAAAACCACAAGTGTTTGAATGTGATGTGAATGTTCCTGTAATAGCGTCCTTCTGCAAAATGTTTAGCTTGCAGTTTTGAAACCAAGAGAATGGCTGTTACTGCATTATCCATCTAGCAACTACTGTAGCTTATGTCAGAAAGCATTCAGTTTAATGAGTTAGATTAAAAATTCTTATTTCATTAATTTTTCCCCATTGAAATTACTTAAATGAAGAAAAAACCCCCCGTATTTCTTAAAAGGCCTCCCAGCTCATGTAGCAGTCATATAACATGAAACATCATATTCTTGAAAAGCTATTTTAATATTGGAAAATTAAACTGTTACATTGTTGTGATTTAAGTAAACCTGAATTATCTCAGCATCTGCCCTAATAGCATGGAAGACTGAGCTGGGAAGACTGCTTGTAAAGGAATAGTAAAGGAAAATTACTTTTTGTAGGCAAAACACTTACATTCCTATTATCTATTTTACTGAATTTACTCTTCCAGAGTGTCCTTCCCTTACTATCCCTCTAGTATGTCCTAATTTCTGGCACCCTATGCCAAATTATGTAATATGAAAATTTGTTATGTTCACAATGTTTGACTGAAAGAGAACAACCTGATTTCCTTCAGAAACAGAGGAACAGATTGTAGAGAAAAAGATCTTGCAAATAATTTCTACCAAAATTTAATTCTAATGAATGAAGTCTTCATATTCCCTACAGTGTCTGAAATCTCTGATCTGGATTCCATAGGCTCCTATGAAAAGTCAGACTTTCACAGGTTTTTGAACAAATTCAAGAAGTATATCTCTCAAATATGTCAAATTTCATGATTTACTAGGCCAGTGACTATACTGTGTAAATTACTTCTGCCTAGAGCATAGAAGTTAGAAATTAAGATCACTTTATTAGAAAAATTTTTTATGTTTTATTTTTCTCATGTGGAAAGGCTCAAGATTCTGCACAAGAAGCCAAGTCAAAGGTATTTCTAGTTCTTGAAAAGTAAAGGCAATGGATGGATACTCACAGTTCGCCTTCTTTGTGCTATTCATGACCACAGATTTCATCATCATTGTCATCTCTCTCTCTCTGCTTTTCACTTTTCCAGTCTAAAGATTCTTAGTTCCAACTTCATCTAAAATCCTCTTTGATGATCCCTTTGCTCCTCTGTGAATTTTTTTTTTTTTAATTATTATATCCTTTTTGAAATGGAAACACAAGAGCTGTACAAACTATTAAAGATCCACATGCAGCATGAAATTGCTGTGGCATTTTTTTGTCTCTTTTATCTGTCATCTTTTCTAGAAACTCCTAAAATTCAGTAGTAATTTTGGATTACTACTAAACATTAGACTGATCTTTTCAGAGAAACACACATTGTACTTTTGGGATCTTGTTCCTGAATAACAATAATCATCTCAGAGCCCATCATTTAAGAAGTTTTGGTTGGGGTTTTTTTGGTGCATAGCTATCATCACTAAAAAATTATCTACACTGAATTTCAGTGCTAATATGTAAATTCAATCGGGCTGTTATGTGAAACCAAAGTTAAGCAGATACGGAAATATTCTGAGCTAGAATGAGGTTCTCAGTGGCATTCTTTTCCATAAGGGCAAAAAATAATACTAACGACTTATTTCTGTAGCTCCTGTATGTACAATCTAGACTATAAAAAAAAAAAAAAAAAAAAAGAGAGAGATGGGGAGAAAAACCTGACCCTGCCAAAACCCAGAAATGGTAACATATACTTTAAAATAAAACAATCTGAGAGCTGCAAAAAGACTTCCATGATTGAATTGATTCATATCTTTTTCATTATTCAGTATAATTACAGTGAAAAAATAAAGTATTTTCTTAAAATTGAATCATAATGAAGTATAAGATGACTTCCTCTTTTTTAAGTACCAAGCCACAGTGAATTCTAATCTTAGAAATACATGAATGGCATTCAATGTAAGCTAAGCTTTTTTTTGTCTTTTTTCCCTCTTCTAGTATTGCCTAATTAAATCTGGGTGACATGACAAAGCAATTTCCCCAAGAGTTATCTGATGTAACTTTTTTTTATCAGCATAATTTCATTTTACAGTTTAGCTCATCTTCAGAGCGAAAACAAGGCAGTGCTAGGTAGTGACCTCAAATCTACCCAAACTACCAATCCACTCCAGGGAAGGGAGAAAAAAACAAATTAAAATTACTAGCTGGTATAAATCTGGCAATCTATACAGAGTTATCTGTGCTGATGTTAATGGACCATGATGACTTATGCCAGCTAAAAAGCTATTTCTTTCTTTTTCTTTCTTTCTCTTTCTTTCTTTCTTTCTTTCTTTCTTTCTTTCTTTCTTTCTTTCTTTCTTTCTTTCTTTCTTTCTTTCTTTCTTTCTTTCTTTCTTTCTTTCTTTCTTTCTTTCTTTCTTTCTCATAATAGTTCTTAGCTTGAACTGCAGATAATTAGTATGAAATGCTTTTTTAATCTCAAGTATTTATACAAACAGCAGTCCTAATTTTCTATGTTATATAATTATTCTTAAAAGTAGCTAGTAAGGGAATTTCCTCTGAAAAGTGTTGCTCATTTAATTTCTGAAGAACTTGTCAACAATAGGGTTTTGTCCTCCTGGCCTTTAAAACTTTTGGTATCCTAGACTGACTTTAATTTCAGTCATTCTGATGTAAATCAAGAATAATTACATCAAGTACCTGGGTGACTGCACAATTCTAAATAATATTTAATAGTATATCTGGAGCAATCTGTTTGATTTAAGGATGATATTTAATATGTATTAATGAATAGATTAACCAAAAGTGGTAGCATGAAGTATTTCAAAGTGTATGCTCATACTTTTCAGTGAGGTATGTGTAAATCCTGTGATGTGATGTCTAGAAAGTATGGGCCTGGCTGGGGGAGGGAAGGCTTGCCAATGGTGTCTCTGAACGCAAAAATGAATAGTCCCTCCTTATAATCCAGGTGCAATGACTCCCTTAAGTGAGGAAGGAAAGGATCAAGGCAGGGACAATGTGGTGTTGCTCCAACAACAATTTTTGATCTGAAGCAGAATATGGCACTGAAACAGGAACAGAACTGGTTTCTTTAAGTGTTTGATATGTGAGCTGTAATTCCCAACCAATTTTTCTATGCTGACATGACTTTGAACTCTTGTTGGTAATTTTCTGGGTGTCTAGGTGGAGGCTTGAGTTGTTTAAATGTTTTCAGAAAGAGTGCTCAGAAACTGACCCTGGCTAGATTGGCTGTCAGTCAACATTTGGCATAATGGTTACAGTGCTTGTCCTCAAAAGGATTTAGTCCTTCTGTGGAGTATTTTAGATGGAAATGGATAAACTGCTAATCAATACAGACCAGAGTCAATTGCCTCTATGTGTTAAATATTATAAAATGCCTACTGGCTAGATCCGTATGGTGACTTGCATGGGATTTAAGTATATAACTATCCCTTCATGTTTTCCTGATACAAAACTGCTAACTCCTGCATCTCAACCTCCATTAGCTGCTGACTGACTCTGAAAATGTTTGTTATTACAGAACAGAATGATCTTTAATATCAAAATCTCAGTCTGCCAAAACCATTTTACTTCTAGTACTTCAGAATAAGTCTGCCTCTACTGTAATATATACAGCCTTCTCCTTTCCATATCTTGTCTGCCAAGTCAGATCTGTCCTGTGTTTTCAGATGCCAATAAAACAGGCTTTTTGATGAAAGAGAGACAGTGGAAAGATCCAAGTAGAGACTCCAGTAATAGGAACCACTACAGAAGCATCCAACACAGTCTTGTTTGCATTTAGATTTGTGCTTTGTTCTGGGCCACTGGTCTCTTTGGTACAAAATGTGCCACAGCTAAAGGAATACTTAGTTTTAAAATTACAGACTTTGGAGTCCCATTTTCTGTTGGGGCTATGGTTGGTTGAACCTACTTTATCCAATAGATACCCTGTTACATCATAATATATTCTATTATAAATCTATTGTGATTCATCTTGGAAGGTTATTTTACTTTTCTTGAAGCACTTTTATGAAGCAAAAAGAGTGTGATTTCCAGGTCCAAGTCCTTGTTTCATGGTAGATTATGTGTTTAATTAAAGATTGCCATATATCTATGCTTGTGTGTGTACATAAATGAAAAAAAAAAAAAAAACAAAAAAAACCCCAAGAATAAAGACTGGAATTAAAATCTTACTTCTAGCTGCTCCTGAAATATTTTGGAAGAAGCAAGTCACCTTTTAGAAGAGGGATTGAAATATCCATTGCTGTTCTGCTCTTAAAGCTGTGAATTTGCGTATAGACAGAGGATGCTGTAAGATGCATTCTTAAGCCCAAGAGTCCTCTGTTCTGATTCACTGTCTAAAAGTTATCTGGCCATTCCATTCAACCTTTACATTCAAAAGAGAGAAATTTTTGTCTTTAGGGGGTAATTCGTCTCCTCATAAGTCAAAAAGCTGAGACAGGGCAGGTGAATTAGTCTCTGAACATATCTATTTCATTCTAGTGATTATAATGAGTGCATAGTTTGGGCATGAGGCAGATGAATTCCATCCCTGCTGTCCCATCTATGTGAGTCTTGCAGCATGCAGGGTCTTGTTTTCTTAACTAAATAGCTCTTTTTATGCAGTGAATACAGAGCTTGAATGTTTAGCATGGATATATCAAAAGAGACTCCACTAGACAACTAGATGTCTAAAAATAAAGCATGCAGTAATATGGCCAAAGAAATCTTAAAAATAAAGGGGTAACTTACATTCAAAGAAGGCAGATGGGAAACTTTTGCAGAGTGATGGAAATCCTACTGGAAAGGCATTTTTGGTTTATTTATTTTAGGCTGGTTGTCAAGTCCACTAAAGATTTAAAGAGGTGGAAAAGGGAATTACAGAGCTCGGTTTGGTTTTATGCAATTAGCATGACTATCCCCAAAGTAAGATCAATTTGTACTATAGAGTAAAATACAATTTTGGAGCACTATTTGTTTCTGGAGCAGAGATGCCTCAGAAAGCAGCTTCACAGAACAGTGAATAGTAAATAGAGAGAGGAAGCACAAGTCTGAAAACTTTTATCTCTAGGCAGGTGTTATGTCTGCTTTTATTTTCTAGGATTTATTACTCAATTATAAAATTGTACCTGGTTTATAGCTGAGTTTATTTGGAAAACATGCCCAGTTAAAAAGAACTCTGTAATGACTTTATATTTGAAGTACTAAAGTCTTGCTTTGGTTTTCTGCATGAAAACTGGCTCACCATTACTGCCTTTGATATGCTTGATACAGGGAAGGATAGAGGAGATAAGAATAGTAGTTACTTTGCTTAAAACCATTTTTGTGCTCGTAGAAGGAAGGGCACAAAGTTATTCTGTGTGGGTGGGGCCATACAACATAAAAGAGATAGGGCAAAAGCTGTGTCTATAGACACAGAAATTTGGTTTGTACAATAATATTTCCCTTCACACTCCCTACCATTCAGACTACAGTGACTGGACATAAGGACCAAAGAGTTTTGGAGACAGCTGTGTGGATTGGGTATGGCTGGGATGGAATTAACTTTCACTGAAGCAACTAGTGTGGTGTTGTGTTTTGGATATCTGACCAAAAAAACAGTTAAAACACATCAGTGTTTTGGCTGTTACTGAACAGGTAAGTTCCTATCCTTCTCCCATCCCATTGGAGGTGTGGGGGAAATGAGTGAGCAACTGTATGTTTACTTAGCTGCTCTCTGTGGTCAACCTATCACACAGCAGAAAAGTTTCCAGCAGCTAAATCCTACTGTGGAATTATCCAAAGCAGAATACCTTCAAGTAATTCAGGTAATATGTATTGTCCCTTTGTACTGAATAGGAGAAATAGAACATGAGCCATCTAACCTATTCTAGTTTTCTATACTAATGTGTTTCTCAAAACATGTTTCTTACTATTCAGTCAGATGTATTTCATGCTTCGTGTCAGTAAGTGCGGACTGGTTTCAGTGGAGGTTCAGCTAAGCAAGAAGCTTAAATATAAGAAATTTATCGTGGCAAGAAGAACAAAATAGGTAACTGTGGGATGACTTGGAGAACTGGAAAGCTGACAACATTATTACACAGCAGAAGAAGATTCCATTTTGGGAATACATATTTGGTAATTAGCAGTAAACCCACATATTTCTTAGTTTCCTGCTATATGACAGCCAGACTGATGCTTGAAGGGATTATAGTATCCCACTGTGGGTGGGATATAAAATTATATTTTAAAAGTTGAGAATGAATTAATGAACTCATTCAAACCAGATATTGCATTCACAAAACTAGAATGGGAAAAAAACCCATGTGTGTAGAAGTAGATGACTCTGGAGGATGGAAGCTGTGAATGACAGCTGAGGTGATATAAAATAAAACAGATTTGAACTAAAGACTTGTTAGAAGTAAGAACTGTCATCTAATGTAGCAGAACAGAATATTCAGCAGATAAAACTTACTGGACAGTTATGGGATGCAGTCTTAATAACAGATATTTGAACAATTCTGTGAAAAAGGAGACTGTCAAGAAGGCTACAAGGGGAAAAGAAAGAACAACACAAAATTATAAGGGATTAGACAAAAAACCAAACAGTGGATTTAACACATGTTTTAAAACAGAATCAATTGTATATCTTATTGGTAAGTAAAAGTTAATTAAAATTGTGTTCCATTTAATTCCTTAAATGTTTGATGTTTCATGGTGAGCCACAACATCTGTAATATATTAATGACAAAATCAGTTGTTCAAATTAAAAGTTAATCTAAGTTCATTAAGACTGTACTTTTAAAAAGACGTCTATAATTATTTCAATAAGATAAAATGGAGAAAACCTATTTCAGTACCTTGGCTATATTGAAGCTGAAATGAAGTCAACAGTGCAGGCTTAGCATGAAATATTATATAGTTCAGCATGCTAATTTAATTATAATTGCTATTGCTAAACAAAAGGTTAATTATAGACTAAGAGAACAATGTTATGGAAAAGTACATGAAAGCTCTGTAAACAGATCCATACTTAAATGTTGCAAATTGTAAGAAACAAGTAGATGAAATGTCAGAGAATCATACAGAAATTAAAGTAAATTTTAAAATAGTCTTATTTGTATTGTATAGTCTGTGTCTGCAAGTAACAAAATTCCATGTCATAGCACAATCTATTTTCAGCATAGCAGACAACATAGCAGAGAACTATTTCATCTGGGCCATTCTGGTCAGCTTCATAGGCAATGTTCTATGCTCTTCGCCTTCTAAATACAAATGAATAGTCCTTACTTTCTTCCTTAATTCCCTCATCAATCCTGTATAATAACATCTGCCAATGCACTCTTCCATTTCAACCATTCTCATATGAAGTTGGTAGCACAGTAAACAGATCACACTTCTTGATTTCCGAGTACTTAGCCATAGGCATAATAGAATTACTTTACTGTTTCAGACCAGATGTTTAGGTTGTCTAGCTCTTTAGCATAGACCAGCAACAGATTATTAGAAAAACATACAACAGTATGGAATTCACCATTAAATGACACTTGCATCACAGTTCTGCACTCTTATTTAGAATATTACTTTAATGATTGGAATATGGAAAAGGAGTGAGAGCTTCTCCTTTGACTTCTATTGTCTACGTAAATTCATAATTTTGGCAGGTTTTTCAGTAAGCCAAATTCTGCTCCCAGGTATGCATACATGATTCCGTTTTACTGCAATGGAAACTGTCCATCTGTATCTTTAAGTTGATTTTGTCCCATTGATTTTTCTTGACATTTGGTGTAAGCTTACAGAAAAAAAGCAATAAATATAAACTTAAATGCGAGAAAACTTGTGAATTTACTGATAGTATAAAGTGTAGAACTATTCAAAACAATTTGCCATGTTAGCAATTATTTTCAAGAGAGAGTGCTTTTTGAATACTATTTGACTAGCTGCATTTATTTTGAAGAAATGGAAGCCATGGAAACCTGCTTTTAAAATGTCTGTTAAGGAAGTTGTCTTAGAGCAAGCTATAAAATTCTATCAATAACTTTGTCAGTTAAAATGAAATACTTCAAAGATGATTATTGGAAAGAAAATTTTATTTTCAGAGCATCAGTGAGTTAAAATCAATGTATTGCTTTTTTTTTTTTTTTTTTTTTTTAAATAATAAATGAGGCTAAAAATTTTCAATATGATTAAACATAGAGATATGAAGTATTTTGGAAATTCTTGGTGTTATTCATGGCTCCATGGTAGTGCAGTTTTATTTTCCACTCTTTTTCTTCCATATTGATGAATTTATTTGCAAATATATACACTTAAATTAGAATATATAATGTACATGATGTTTCTAATGAATTACATATAATGGTTTGGGTTGGAAGGGACCTTAAAGAACATCTAGTTCCACCCCCCCCTGCTATGGGCAGGGACACCTTCCACTAGCCCAGGTTGCTCCAAGCCCCGTCCAGCCTGGCCTTGAACACTGCCAGGGAGGGGGCAGCCACAGCTTCTATGGGAAACCTGTGCCAGTGTTTCACTACCCTCATATTAAAGTATTTCTTCCTTATATCTAATCTAAATCTACCATCTCAGTTTAAAGCTTTTACCCCTTGTCCTGTCACTAGGATCCCTGATAAAGAGTACCTCCTCATCTTTCCTGTAGGCTCTCTTTTTTAAGTACATAATCAAGTATTGGTCTTAGATTTTCTTCAAACATTTTGCAGCAGAGAGGAGGACTAGATCAAGTTATATGAGACAGTTTCATTTTTTTTCTGTGAAATTTCCTATTGCTTCTTCCTATTATTTCCACTTGTTCTGGATGACAATGGTATCTCTACAGATCAATGCAAGGAGAAAACATCCATGCCGATAAATCTAAGTATTGGAGTGAAACCTTTGAGAAACTGTGTGATATAGACTGGACAGGAAGTCTGGGCAGGAAGAATGAAATAAATATCTAAGTGAAGAGAATCAACTTATAGGAGTTAGAGAGGAAAGAAATGGAACAAAACAGACTAACAAGGGAGAGCCAGTTTTATAGAGAAGGAAGGCAAAGGTGGAAAAGGGATAGATGTAGACTGCCATGAAGTTAAGAGTTCAACTCCTTTTGCCCCTTGTTGATTCTCGCTGTACTATTGTATATTCATTCGTGTGATTTTTGGTACTCTGTACTAACTTCTCCCCAGTATTCTGTAGGCTTCTGAAATCCAAGGGATTACAAGAGAAATGTTTTCTTACTGTCATTTGAATAGTCAGGGAACACTTTAATATCTTACAGTAATGCTTCTATCTCTCTTTGTCCTTATTCTTACAGCTTTACATATTCCGAAACCTCACAAGGAAGTGAAAATTTCTAATTATGTACATATGTCCCTCACCACTCATTAATTTCTATTGATTGTGACATTTTTGCCTAGATAATGTCATCACCACTTTTCCATTGGTATTAAGTATTGCTGAACTCCAAATTTTGTAACTTAAATTAAATTTGAAATTTAAAAAATATTCTCAATTTTTCTCAGCTGCCTTTTAATTTTTTCTAATTTTCTCCATTGGTTTTCATTTTAATTTTTCCAAATATTTCAAACACATTATTTACATTTCACAGCATCCCTTAGAGATACATAAAGACTATGTAGAAATAATGCAGTTGATTACTGAAACGCAACCTACAGTGGAGTGATATCTGCAGCTGACTACAGATGTTATGCAATATAATTATTTAATAATTTAGGGAAGGAACTGAAAAAACAAGTGTATTGTATAGAATGCCCAGAGAGTTTTTTTAGGTATATAGGTTGCAATTTAGAGAATTGCAATTCAATTAGCACAATTGCTATAAAATGTTACAGAATCTATGAGTCACCTGATATAATACTGACTGAAATTAAGCTGACCAAAACTTAAGTGAATCCTGCCAGATATTATTAGCAATGTTCCTATGGCACTTTTTATAAGATCTCATTCTCCCAATGGATGTAATAATGTGTCTGGTGCCATTTCACTCATTCTTGCTTATCAGGTTGCCCAGAAAGGCTTTGCACTCCCTTCCATGACAGTCTTGTGTGATATGTCTTGGATACCTTAGATGTCTGAAATTAATCTAGATGCCTATGTTTATGCAAATGGAACAATCACTAAGGCTTTCAAATAAACTTCAGACTGTAGATGCCCAGAGTGGGATTCACCTCCAAATTAGGAAAAAAAAACCATTTATATCCCAAGTTATGTGTCAAAGGTCTTACAGTCTTTGGAAGTCAAGGGTTTAATTCAGTTGCCCAAACACAGGCATCCAGTACCCTTTGGTGTGCCCCACAATATCCTTCTAACTGTTCTCTAACCATATCTTCAGAACAGCACAGGTCTTTTGGTTGTTCTGTGTGGCATCTGCCAGACATGTGTATTCATCTTTTGTTCCCCAGCATATATGAACAGGCACTATATGCCCACGTGAATGGAAGTAAATCAAGTCCCTAGTCACCCTAGTGAATGAAATCTAAAGATGTACTTAGCTGACTACATATGGGTACTCAATTTTAGATCTCTAACTGGAGATGAACTGTATCCACAAAGTCTGAATGAATTAAATTTACTGTTATCAAGAATTTTGCTTTTTCATCTCATCTGGGAGAGTGAATATCCTCTCTCCCACTCATTACTCATTGTAAGTATTTTCAACATTTGCGAAAGTCATTGTTGCCAAAGTCAATATAATAGTAACAGAAAAGAATACCCGGTCAGAATGTTAGCCATTTAGTGCTAAATTAATTGCATTTTCTAAGGGAAGAAAGAACTTAGATATGACTTGAGGCAACTCTGACTTTAACTACCAGAAACTCACTGGTTCAGTGTGTCTCACTCACTTGCTCTACAGGGCTAACACAGTCTAGAAGAGGTTCATCATATCTGTGTAACACAACATTTGGTCCTGGGTCTCGTTTGTGTCCTGTGTTGTGCCTTTCTGGCCATAGGTCATAGTTATTAATGTGTGTGCTCATGATTTTTCTCTGTTAAAAGTGCTTAAGATAATGTAAAATTATCTTTTGGTCTATCAGAGTTGTGTTTGTGTAACATGAAACTTAATGTATGCATTGCATTTTCGTAAGTGTGGCATGAGGGACTGTGCTAGGTTTGTGTGTGGTGGGGTTTTGGTAGCAGGGGAGGGGGCCATGGCAGTGGCCCCTGTGAGAAGATTCTTGAAGCTCCCCCAGCTCCAAGATGGACCCACCTTTGGCCAAGGCCAAGCCAATTAGTGATGGTGGCTGTGCCTCTGTGGTAACATATTTAAGAAGGAGAATTTAGGAAGAGCTGTGAGGAGGAGTTGTGAGGGAAACACCTATGTAAACACCGAGGTCAGGTGAAGAAAAAAGGAGAAGGAGAAGGTGCACTAGAGCAGAAACTTCAGTGGAAGTTACCAGTGGAGCAGATGCCCCCCTGCAGCCTGTGGAGGACCTCACACCAGAGCAAGTGGCTGTGCCTGAAGAAGGCTGGTACTCTGTGAGAAGCCTCTGCTGGAGCAGTTCATTGCTGGGAGGACTGCAGCCCACAGGAAAGACCATGCTGGAGCAGTTCATGAAGAACTGCGTCCCATGGGAAGGATTCACATTGGAGAAATTGGAGGAGAACTGTCTCCCATGGGAGACCCCATGAAAGGGACCCCATGTTGGAGCAGGGGGAGAGAGTGAAGAGGAAGGAGCAGCAGAGACAATGTGTGATGAACTGACCACACACCCCGTTTTCTTTCCCCCTGCGCTGCTTGGGGTGAGGAGGTAGGGAAAATCAGGAGTGAAGTTGAGCCTGGAAGAAGGAAGGGATGGGGAAAAGATGTTTTTAAGATTTGCTTTTTATTTCTAATTATCCTGTCTTAATTTGGTTGGCAATAAATTAAATTAATTTCCCAAATTTTTGACTATGATGGTAATTGCAGAGTGATCTCCCTGCCCTTATCTCAATCCATGAGCCTTTTGTTATATTTTCTCTCCCCTGTCCAACTGAGGAGGGGGAGTGATAGAGGGGCTTAGTGGGTACCTGACATCCAGCCAGAGTCCACCCACCACACATTGTCAGCAGAAAGAGGCAAAGACACACATAGGCTAAATGTATTGATCTTAGCTCTCCCTCCCTGTCTCCCCCTCTACTGACTATAAAGGTGGGCCTACACTCAGGAACTTTATGGCCTTAATCTAGGGACACCCCTAGGACCCCAAAGTTTTGTAAGTTTTGTGGGAATCATGCAGATCAAAAGCTGAATAGTAAGAAAGCCAACCGATAACAATAAAGAATTTAAAATTAGGGAAAATGATCTTGTGGTATTCATGAAACAGAGCAATCCTAAAAAAAAAGGCAGTGAGAATTTAGTGAAGACAAAGAATGAAATTATATAATGATTAACATAGATTATGACATGGAGACAGTAATTTTAAAGCAATAAGTCAAAAATACATCTGTGTATCAGGGGAAAAAAATAATGGACACGTAAAGGCTAACTTCAGATTTGAATTTTTCATTTGCATTTACTGTTAATTTCCAGCCAGGAAATTATATTTCTGAAAAAAATTCTTCCCCCCGTGTCAAGTGAATCTATAGCTCCAGAAGAGGAAAAAAAAAGATCTTGAAAGTAAACACGTTACTTGGAAATAAAGAAAGAAAGAAAAAAAAATTTGCAGGAAGAAAAATGACATAAAATGTATATAAAAAATACTAATCAGGAAATGAGAGATATAATGTATGCAATAGGAGGTAATCCAGAATGCCTTAGAAAAAAGTGTGAAAAGAGTAGAACAGCCCTTCTGAGAAAAAAAGGGCAAAAGACAGCACTAAAATAATCTATAAGTATGTACTGATTAAAACACTAGAAAAGATATCTTGTGCAATACTGCCGAATAATCAAAACTGGATAAGCAAGAGATAAGAACTAAAACTTATGTGCACTAAGCTTTGGTATTGATTTCAGACTTGCAGAACAGGTCACAACTGTTTTGCGTGGAATCAATCAGAAAGTACATTTTATTTTTTACTGAGGAGTGTGGTTTATTTTATTTTTGCTTCCCTCATTATTCTGTACAGAAGGAAAGACAATAGGAAACCTATGAAACACAGACTTCTTTGACACTTTAGGAACCTGGGGTGTAGCTGCATATCTAGAACATCAACTGATTATGGCCCCTGCTAACTTTAACATTTTAGGTCTTGATACTGTGCATATACTGAAATCTACTGAAGGTAGTAGGCTTCCACACATGGTCAACTGAAGGACTGGGGTTATCAGAATTTTAATCCTGTATTACACTAAGATTATAATCCCAATGTTATAAACCCAGTACCAACATTTTTGCCAAAGTGATCTTTGGAACATATATTAATATCTCCTGTAGAAGCCTTATATCATATTTGAATTATTTCATACAGCTATATATTTAGATGGATAATTGTGCTTTCATCATTGCATATCCTAATTCCCTGTGACTCCTCTGTTGTCTTCATTCAGAGGTTTAGCTGTAAAATTGAAGCATTATGTGCGTTTACCTAATCTAACTTTCTAAAGTTGAGATTTAACACAGAAATTGACCTACAATTTCTAAGATCCAAACTAAGAATGATGATGATCACATTTATAAAAAAAAATCCTGTCTGTTAGCTTGTCAGTAAACACTTCAGAAAGAGTTCTTATTCAGGTGTTCTAAGTAACATATAAATGTACAAACAGATAATATTAGAGAAAAAAAAAAAAACACACTAGGAAGGTGTCATTATCACTGTCTCTAAACCAGTGAACATATTCTGGCTGCATATGTGAAAAATACTGGAAATACATGTGGATTCAGAAAAGTACTATAAATTCTATACACAAGAAAACCTGCTTCATATAGACGGACAGTAAACCAATCTGCTTAATTTATCCAAATGAGGATAAAAAAGTAAATTGATAACAAATATGTGTGAGGTAGCTGAAGCCACTAAGCGAAAGACAATTTATGGTATTACACATTTATTTTAATCAGCAGCTCTGATATACAGTTGTTAACAGGCTGGAGAAAATACTGTAACTGAAAGGGTCATAACTTCCTTCATTAAATGACCTGAGGAGCCAGCACCAGATTGCTTAATTCATTCATGGTTAATAAAATACTTAATACAATAACTTTCTGAAAGTATTTCTTATTTTAAACTGGTAAAGGAAGGTGACAGCCTAGTTTTTCATTCTATGCATTTTATCCATTCTTTTGCGTTATATGATTTTGGCTTTTATATTTTTTATTGGAGCTCCTTATTTAGTGATCTGATTTTCATAGTACTGCATCATAACTAGAATCTCTAGTGACTTTGGAAAATGGACAGTTTACCTAGAGGCCTTAAATAATTTTTTTAAAAGCTTAAATGCAATCATTCAATTTAGAATCGTAGCGAGAAAATGTTATGTATGCTGTGTATTGCTGTTTCAACCTGTGAACCTCTACCTCTTGAAAATGAATACAAAACCCAGTAATTTATTTGTTTATTGAGCTACGGCTCCACAGAATCCAAACATGCTCAAATAAGGAGTATTAATTTAACCACAGCACTTCAAAGAATGCACGGGAAGATGCAGAAGTGTGACTGTGTATATCCAAAGAGTAAGCTTTGCTGTGTCTCAACTTTCTGTTGGCCTGGGGAAGGAGGTGGGTCACTTGCATGGATGGATCTGAGGTTTGGCTTAGAGTGAGTCATTAGGGATACAGATGAAAATTATACATTTGTAGCTTGTGCTAGACATGGAAAGGATATTTCAGCATGTTCTTATTCTTCACGTGAAAATACTTTCATTTTATGCATGTCTTTTGCTATTGAACCCAACGTAAATTTGACAGTTACTGTCAGTATTCATGTAGCTTTTCTATAGTAGCATAACTAGTTATATTAGCAAAAAATCACATTTTGGGAAGTTTTGATATGATTACTTTCTAGGCATTTATCTTTTAAAAATACAAACATTAAAAATGTATTTAGCTCTGTTTTGCAGGTTTATGAATCTTGTAATTAAAATCTGTAGTCTAAAGTACAGATTAGCTTCTGTCAGTGTAATTATTATTCTATCCGTTACCTTGTGTGCTGGTAGCTTGCTGAGACGCTGGGAACACTGGGGAGTCCCTGTGGAATGTTAGGGCAGAGTCTGGCAGCCAGGGCTTGTCCCAGCACTCCAGCCAGGAACAGGGCAGCCACGGGCACTGGGGCAACCCCAGCCTCAGATGTTGGGCACCTCCCTGGGGACAGAAATGTGCTAAGGCCATGCTGCGACATGGGCCATGGGTGTCTGGGCAGGGCTGAGCTTTGGGGAGGTGGAGACTGGCTTTGCTGTGGTGTCACTGGGATAGAGGCTTCCACATGAAGAACAATCTGTAAGAACACTTCTGTTTCCACACATTTCAGGAGGTACTGCCTCCTGTAAAAAGGAGCTTATTTATGTCTGTTAACATTTTCATCTATTCAGACTCAACAGAATGTCTTAATGTAAAAAATTGGTCGATAAATATATAAAAGTTTATTGTTTTTACATGGGTGTGTGTGATCTTTTAGAACCATGGTGCCAAGACTTCACAGAATGATAAATTACGCATCAGATAATACACAGTGATGGATATGTGTATGTACTGTAATGACTGCTCATATACTATGCTGCTTTTTTTTGCGAGTTCCAAATTTTGACCTATAACTTTAGTCATGCACAAACATTTATTATTTCAGACAAGACATCTTTTTCTCTCCAACTAAATCTTTCCTTCTGGGTTTAAGAAAGGCTGCCCTGTTAAAATGATCTTAGAGAATGTTTCTTTACTCCTTAAAATACCTTTAAAATTTTCCAAAAGCATCACAGATCAAGGTTTAATTCTTACTTGAAAACAGAAAAAATCTATTTAAAATATGTAAATCCATCTCTATTTTTCTAATGTATTCCAGCTTGCATTCCAAATCACTGTGATTTTTAACACATCTCCCTATCATTTAGAGGTACAAAGAAAATCCTTGCTAAACATATTTTTCTGTAGTTTGTGGCAATAAGTAAAACAAATCATTCTGGTAATATCTCAGTATACTTTAAGTCCTAGAGAAGCCACTATGTAATTGATTCTATAGCAGAAATAGAACTCTCATATATGTGCAGGAACAGGATGGATTTAGTCGAGAGTCAGATGTATAACAATATTAACATAAACCTGTCTTGTTAACAGCAAAGAAACTTTTACAGTGGCAGAAAACCTCTAGAAATAGTTCAAAAAGTGGCTTAGGTATGGAGGTATGGAGATAGAGGCTCACACAGAATGGACATGGATTTGCCTCTAATAATTGTGGAATGGTTGCAGCTGGGAAAACATCTAGAAATAGCATGTAATTCTCAGGAAATATGAGACATTTTGGCACGTATAAGTAATAGGGATATGGATATTTAAGAGAAAAGGTACAATCTGATGTCAGTTTCTAAAATATATAAATTTAGGACCATGCTGTTTGGAGAAAATGGCAATCTTACTCAATCTGATTGAATGATGAGAATGCTGAGAAGAATAATTGCATCATTGCATGGTTTAGACATTTCTGATTCTACTTGCCTGCCCCAGGTTGCCAAATAAAAATAATTCTAACTAGGAAATAAAGAAGAAATAAGGATTTTTTTTCCTTTATTTTTACTGAAGATTTAGAAGAGGAGTTTAAAAATATATCAAAAAGTTAAATCCTGGTGTTTTGTTTTTTTGTTTGTTTGTTTAATTACCATGAAGATATTTCCCCCCCTTCTTTTTCTTGGTCTAGTAAAGTGTCAATGTGACTGGTTTTGCTACAAATCTGAGGGCTAAATATGTGTTGCATTTATAAATCAGATTATAAATCTTTTTTCAAGAGCTGGAAAATAAATGACAACCTAGGGTTTACAACAGCTGCTGTGGTTGAATAAACCATGAACTTTATATTATGATGCGAATATCTTTGCTGAGGCTTTAGACACATCTCAAAACTGTAGGATATTAAAAAATATTTTGTTTTTTATTAACCATGGCATCCTACTGAATAAATTAAAAGTAACTTTTGATGGATGATATACAAGAGTTTTTGCTGTGCTTTAAAATGCACCTTGTATTTCTCTCAGATTGACAAGGTTAGTTGCTGTCTTTTTATCACACATTTAGGGTTATCATTTGTTCTATTAAAAATAAGAACTTAATTCTTTTTTTTTTTT
>NW_020799091.1:52341874-52354247 GCF_003259725.1 Athene cunicularia | reverse complement strand
TTTTTTTTTTTTTTTTTTTTTTTTTTTTTTTTTTTTTTTGTGGAAGTGCAGACACCTGGTTATCTGATCATTTTTCATAATTGTAATGCACAGATAATGGGGATGCTTTCGCAAAAGATTTGTTGGGTTGCTGAGAACACAGCAGAGATATCGATGATGCATCTTCCATGCTTATTGCAGAGTATGGGAATGGTGGTAAAGAATGTAGGGAAAGTATATTCTAATTTTATTTGCTGGGGAAGGTAGACTTCCACTACAAGGTGAAATGTTTATGCAAGGCAACCAAGTAGAAGTGATGTAAGGATAAATTAGCTCTTGACTATCTTTCCAAAGGTGTACTGTACTGTTAATTATCCAAAACAATAAAATTTAGCTGGAGTTAGACATGACAGAAATTAAAGAATAAAATGTGAAAATCCACAGAAAAAGCGGAAATGAACCCTTGATATAAAGCATAGGTACATACCATTTGCAGGTCTTTGAACCAGATCTTACCTCCCATCACCTTAATCTTAATGTTCCTGCAAAGGTATCAAGTCATTGTCAGTATTGAATCATTTTCTATAATATTTTACTCAGACTAGAAAAAAAAATGGGTATGAGAAACATCATGGACACACTTAAATCCCTTAAGCAACCAACAGATTTATTCTGGAAGAGAGACCTATGGGTAAAATATGTGATTAGCCATGAACATTCTTTCAGTTTTCTCAGAAAGAAGTGCTGCAAGTGTCACTCAAAGACAACTGCCAACTATTCTTGGGATCCACAAATGGATGAATATTTTATTTTTTGATACTCTGGTTGGTTAAGTATATTTCTCAACAGCCTTATGAGTTGCTGTGCAACTTGTGAGGCACAGGTGAGGAGGACCCGTGCATATTTTTATAAATACTCGCATATATTGTATGTGTTTTTTCTGTATTTATTTCATAAGTCATACACCTTCTTTTTCTCAATTTTATACACAGAGTACTTATTGAAGTGTGGCATGTTGCTGTTATATATGTTGCCACATTTTCAGTTAAACTGTAGCAGCCATAGTTTCAGCAAAACAAGACTAGAAGTAAATGTATCTTCCCTCTAGTTCTATTATTTGATTTGTGCAGTTTATGGATTACTAGGGCTCTAAAACTGTTTCTGTACAAAACATGTATTTCTTCAAGTCAAGTCTATACTGTTAAATCGTTCCCATAGTGCACTACATAGCACAAAGAAGGACATTATTTTTGATTCTGAAAAATATATTTCTATGATTAAGTGACAGTATATCTTTTAATAGTAAGTCTTTGCCAGATAACTAGGGTGAAAAAAACCCTAGCTAACAGAACTTTATCCTATTAATATACTCCACAACCTCTCAGTTCTAGAAATAAATTTTATGTTTTGGTTTTCTGTCATGATCTACTCTCATTTTTTTTTTCATGCTGTTACTAGTTGATGGTTCTTTCTTCTATTTGGAGAAATGTTGTCCAGAAATTTGATTTTTAAACTCAGTTTTCAGACTCAATTTAATTTTTGAAGCAAAAATGTTAGTAGGTCTGCTCCTAATACTGTGTATTGCTTTCTAAATTAGATTTTCATCTTAAGCCTCCAATGGCATAACTAATCATGTAACCTCAGGCCAAGTTCTTGGGCTTTATTTGCATCTAAGGCCAATTAGCAGTTGTTACCATACTTATTGTCACCCTCTTGGTCTCCTACCTCAAATGTGTTACATCAGCTGTGAAACTGGTAAAAATTATACAACTTTTGGATATTGATGCTTTGTTTCCAAAGGATTTGGATTTGAATTAACCCAGTCAGTTAAACTTCATGACAAATGTTAAAGAATGAGAGAAAAAAGAGATTTGTAATAGTCAGAAGAGTAAGTTTTTAAAACAGCCTTCTAAACACAATGGTGGAAGGACAAAAAAATGGGAAAGATAAGAGCTTTAAATATGAAGTAGGTTATGTTATGGAATTGGCCATATGATATATTGTCTTCAGTTAAATAACCCTGAACTGAGAATTCTGTAAATTTCTTTTAATTCTACACTCTGATGTTTGATGTAGTATTATGAAAGACTTGTGAAAAAATACCTCATCGATAATTCAGATCTTTATAAAGATTCTCATATTCTCCCCATGCAGACTCATACGTTAATTTTCTGGACCCATAGTATATTTTCCTTTACATATAACTTATTAATATTTATGCAGTCTCAATGATAGTGTTTGTTTGACAGATTGCCTATCTTGGGGAGAAATATGTAGGTTTTATGGAACTACAGCACTGAGTCTCATTCTAGCTTCACACTTTATTCAGCCTTGGCACTTCCTTGGATCTCTGTGGGTTTTCCTTCAGCAGAGTGATAGTTTCTCAGTTTCATAGTTCAGTGTAAAATAGAATAGACCTCAAAACTGTTACTACTCATATCTTCTGTGGAACATGAACATTTTTTACTGTGTGATGCCCCGTCGTATCCTTTGAAGAATCCCTTCTTTATCTGCTGCCTCACTTTTATTGTGGACTATTGACTTGTAGATTTTTTTTTTTATTTTTTTTTTTTTTAAAGTCTCACAATTATTGAAAAGATATATAATTCAGATTCAGGAAAAGATGTGTTTTCCTTCTCCATATATATTTTTATGTGTGAAGAAAATGTTTTGTAGGAAAATAAAAGGTAGAATTTGATTTGAAAACAATTTTATTTGAAGTTAAAAATTCTTATTAGATACTAGATTATATAATAACTTCTATTTAGCAAAGACTGGCTAAATAATATCTTTTAAAGTAAAAATCTCCATCACTTCTCAATTTTGTTTGCAGTCTCATTAAAAGTATTTATGAATTTCATAAAACTAGAAAAATAACAGGAACTACTTGGTGCCTAAAACGGGAAAACTGATGCAGGTTATAAAGCATTTTTACCTCTTTAGTATGGACTCAGTTACAATTTTCAGCAATTTCCCCTACAGAGCATCAGAAGAGCAACAAATTGTTATTCCTCGGGGGTGCCAATGCCACTACGTATTATGTTCATCCTTATCCTTTCCCTGACAGGAACTGTCAAAAGTAGATGCTGAAGGATTAATGCAGACTCAGGCTACTTAACAAGCCATGTAGAAAAGTAAACAAAAGGTTAAGCAAGAAGATTCGTGTTACCAGTCAGTCAATTCCCTAGGTCCTAAGTCCCTACTGAAGTTGCTCAACATCTTAAGTGCAAATGATTTGTGGAAATAAAGGCACTGAAAACGGTGATTCTCTTGCTAGATCTGACTGGAGGAACTTGCTGTAAACTTTCCAACTTAATAAAACCCTCCTAGAAAATTATTTGAAATGTTGAGAAAGTAATACAGGAATAATTTTGTTTGCTACGCAAAAAATGTTTTGTGAAATGGCATGCCATTTAGAATTTACTGGAATAAGAACTCTTCTATTACAGAATGTAATAGCCATTTTACTTTTACACTGCTTTCTAAATGTATCCATAGAATTTCTGAGAGAAGGACATTCTTACTACCAAATCATACAGAATTCTATTGGTTTCTATCCCATTTTCTGTAACATTTTCATAATGGGGAAATCCAACATAAATACATGTAAAAATGTCCTTTGACTGAGTTATCCTCTGAAAAATCCCAGCTCTTTCTATAGATTTATCCCATTTAATGTATGGAAATTAGGAGAGCTAAATCAGAAAATAATTTTTTAAATGTCAGCAATACTTTAACTGAAGATATACAAGAAGAGTATCACAATAGCTCCTTAGAGAATGAGGTATCAAATATCACTTCTACAATTAAAAATTAGTAACTTTAATCCTTTCATGTTCAATTCCTTCGTTAGAGTTCAACTCAGAATATTTTAAATTCAAATTTAAACTTCATGACAATTAGAGAATAAGGACATTATCATAAAAAATGCAAACAGAAAACCTAATATTTCAGTTTATTTCTCCTACATCAAGATTTTAAGTTCCACCCATAGACTGAAATCAGTGGTACCTCAAATTCATTGTTATAAACTCGAAAAACATCACACATCTGCATTTGTATCAGTGTACTCTTAAACAAGATAAGGGCAGTAGGCCATTGTAAAAATAACACTCCTCTTTAATGCAGATTCCTTTCAGTGTAATATATCTTTGATTATTTCTAATACAAACCAGTAGTCATATTCTTATGTGCACACCACTCCAGTGAAGACATAAATCGTACTTTGTTTCATCTGTTCAATAAATTTATTGTGTGCATTAAATGTATTGTGTATTTCAGCTCATCAGTAAATGTGACTACATTCATAGAAATCAGCATCTGTTAGCAAACAAATTCCTAAGAGAAGAAAGAGACGAAATGATTGAATAGCTTATTTGCAGGAATAATGCCACTGCTACATTTGTAGGTTCATTTATTTATTTATTTATTATTTTTCATTACAACTGATTTTAAATAGTCTAAAGAATTAGCATGCAAATATTGATAAAATGCTGACATGGAAATTTATAATAGATTATTCAATAACTGCTTTTTCTTCAAATCAATACAAAGAATACTTTATAATGTGTAATGTGTTTCTGAAATTTTACATTTATTCTAGTTATTAATATGGTCTGGAAAGTTTTTTTTTTTTTATTCTGGAGCTAACTGATATGGTTGACATACATATATTCAGCTGACATACATATAGTATGCTTACGTTTTCCTTCATTCCTAAATTGTCTGTTAGTCATAGTTCTAACAGATAAACTCAAACCTGTCCATGTGTTAATCTGGAAAATTCCAGTCTGCATGTGCTAAAAATATGCCATGGCCTGTGCTAATAGTCAAAAGTGTGGACAATTGTGTGTCTTTGCTAGGGTCCAAGTCTGAGTCCTTTTTGTTTTACTGGTATACACTTAGCCTTCCTGAGAAGCTTTTAAAAAAAAAAAAAAAAAAAAGTAAAGAAAAATTCCTCCTCTCAGAGAGAAAAAGATGACAAATCCTAAATACAAGAAGGTTGCACAGGTTCTCACAGTAAGCAAGGAACCAATACTATAGCCAAATTAGTTTATGGAATGATAGAAAATAATATTATTAAATTCACAGAGCAATTCGGTTATAGACCTTCCATAAAAAGGCTCAATATCTTGGCTTTTCCAGGTTACTGGAAAGTTATCATCAACACATCCTGTTGATATCATGTAATAGTATAGAACAACACTGGAGGCAATAGGTTTCTAAGACATTGCCTTTTATTTGAGAAAAAAATTACACTGGAGTTGCGTAACATCCCCATCATTTTGATCATGTTAAAAGTTTGAAATATTTTGCTTTAAATAAAAGTAACTCTGTTAGAAAAATCTGCTTTGTGACATTGGGAATGCTTCTCTTCATGACGGTCTTAAGTCCTAGGGACAGCCAGTCCTTCTTAGCAAGTAGTGTGCTCCTTTAAGCTGTCAACCCACGGCAGCCATAATGCTTCAATTTGTAAGAAGGGTTCTGAATAACTTCTGATTATTTCCAGACTTCTAAATAACGATCCTGATACTCAGATATAATGATACATTTACCAAACTATTGGAGGGACTAAACCTTTCAACTTGTCTTTCCCTTAAAATGTCTAAATTCAGTGCTTCTACTTGTGTTAAATAAGTAAAAAGGAAATAATTATAGAGTAGAAAGCAGAGAGGAAATGAGGCTTAATCTTGCTTTTGATAAGGATTCAAAACTACATTGACTTAAATGAGAATTCTACAAGGAAAATGTTTATAGATTTGGATCTAGAAGACTTCTGCACACAGAGAAGTTATTACATTCTTCCCGGGTTCTTCAAAGATCATAAAAATTTGAATGACAGAATGTAGATAGTTTTCTCCGAAGGCCTTGTTACACTCCTGTTGTATTTCTCCAAACCTATTTACTCATGTACTTTTTAGTAATTTGCTAGAAAACCCAAAATATTTAATATTCAATAGGGTACTGGTATTTAGTTTGCAGTAACATAACTGAAAAAGTAATTTAAAACAATTGGGCCACATACAACATAGCTTCCAATACCTGTCTTTCAATTATATTCACAGAAGTATGAAAAATAGCGTGCCTGTGTTACATTCATGGCATTGTGAATCATTAGGAAAAAAGAAAAAAAAACACCAACCCTGAAACTAACTCATGTTACATAGATATATAATTAATGAGTTATATATAAGTGATCTGATGTCTTTCAAACACAGCCACTAAGTTCAGAAATTGGCAAGAACAGAAGTCATGCACATGTGCTCTCAGGCTATCTAGTGCTATCTAGTTACTGTATGCTTTTAACGCATACTTAAACAATTGAAATTTATCTCCTTTTAATGTTGCTAAAATAGCACTTGGCACCCTGATATATCTCACATTGGACATTATACTAAGCTTTTGATCCTTTCTTTGATGATGACTAATGTGGTAACATTCACCCTTTCAGATCATGAGATCTTAAGATGGAGAAGAAAGGATGGGCTAATTCACAGCAGCAAAGCTAGTCCCAATAGCTGAATGATAAAGTGTTTTGACAGAGTAGTTCAAAAGTTGCATTGAAGTAATTTTTCATTGCATGTTTTAAGCTCTGTAACCTATCAACAAAAAAAATCTAGAAATCTTTAAGCCCATATGTGATAAATTGCCTTCAAGAGACAGACTTCATCACTGAAGTCAAATAAACTTTGAACTGTTAATACATTTCTCGATTAAGTAATACAAGCCTTCAGGAAGTGTGTAGACCAACTAATGTAAAACGAAGAAGAAAGAAAAATTTAAAGACAATAATTATGTCTGGAATTCTGACATTATAATGCCAGCACAGTATGCATTCTTTTTAATCCTAAATTTCAAGAGGTTATGTTAGCTGTTCAGAAACCAAAACAAGCTGAAGCCTACAGCAAAAAACTCATTTCAAGAAGCAGAGACAGTGTTGCTTTTGCAGGTTGACAGATTGGCAATATTTATGGCTGCAGTGTTCCATGTATTTACAGAGTAATACAAAGAGGAAATAGTATTGCAAGTTGCTTAATAGAAAGATATCCCAGTGCTAACACTGGCTGTAAGGGTATGCCTAATCCCTCCAATGGAACTGGTGATAGTTTTACTTTTTGTGGAGCAATTGTGTTGCAGGAATTGAATTTCAGCCACTGGTTGGTTTCACACAGATCACTGAACAGCAAGGCAGCCATTTGGAAACAAATGATTCTATATTCCTGGACCAGTCCCTTGAGCTAACAGAGGTTTTGTGTTAGAATGAAGAGAAAAAAACAAAGAGTGGAAAGAAATGTTTAAAAGGATGTGAAGGACATAGCTTGGATATCCTATAATAATGGAGAATGGTATCCCAAATGTGACTGTAAGGCCAGCGTCTGTGCCAGAGAAGTGATGAGTGACTACTTCCAATAAGCTGTGAAGCTGTGTGGAAATGAAAAATAACATCTTAATCTTTGCATCAGACTAGTTACAACAAATGTACTCAAAGTGCTAGAGCCTATACAGTAACTAGGACACAAACAGATATAAAAGCAAACATATAAACAAACAAACAAAAAAAAACAACCCCCAAAATGAAATATACATTTTATACTATGTTTATACTTTTGAGGGATCAGTTAAGAACATTTTATATCCCACTCATTTAGACCAATTGCAGTCAACTGCATTCAACTCTTGGCCAAGACTCTGGCTTTGTCCCTTATGCCATAATTTTTGGGACTAATATAAGAGCAACTATATAATCTAGAACTTCACAGACACAGGGATTGCCTTATTGTGTAATTGTTATGATTATTTTGAATAAATGAAGTGACAGAAGCCAAAGATCTACATTCTGTAGCTTTCCCTTTGGGGTTGCCCATTTTGAGAAATAATGTTTTCTTCCTTGATTCCTTCTAATGCCATTTTTAGATCACAGTTTTGTCCTTTCAGAATTGATATACTTATATTCAGAAGACACTGCTACACCATCTTTTCAAAGAAATCTGTTCTCATTCTGTTTCTCATCTAACACTTCCAAGTGGTAAGTCTGTGAAGAGGTTCTATGTCAGTGATTAAGGGCACATGCCATAAGCAGTCTAATGCTGAGCAAGATTAATTTCAGAGGGGAAAATAGTAACTGTGTTTAACTCTAGAGAGGGTATTCTACTTTTTTTTTCTTTTTTTTTTTTTTTTTTCTGATTATCAGTTCTCAATGGAATATAATTAGTTTGATACCCTGCCCAAGAAATGTAGTCCAAGACACATAAAATTCTGTGGCCTGGCAGTTGTTGAATATATTATTCTAATGATATACATGTAATTATATAAGTCTGAAAAGTCCATTTATAATGGCTGCTGAATAGCAGTTTGACAATTAAATGATTGGTTTCAAATAGTTTTTGTTCCTATCTGCATATACATAATTAGATTAATTAATCCATAATGATTTAAAATATTTCTGTTTTCTTTTTACATTTAAGGAATAAATAAAACAGCATACCCTACACAAAATACAAACCAAAAGTTACTGACACCATAAAATTCACAGGAACAACAGCAGTACGTTTTTAAAAATACTACTAATAAAAAAATAATCTCTAACATTACTTCTTTCAAAAGTAGCATCTGTAGAAAACTAGCAGTATTATGAACTGAAAGGCTGCTTAATAATGTGCTGTGCCACAGCATGTTTTTTCTATTGGTGGCTTGAAAAGCACTTTCAGGCATAGGACCTAAAGTTGTACTAATATTAACAGTCATGGCTCCTTTAATTTCCTAAATGGTTAGACTAATTTGGTTATTAAATATGAATTAATTAAATCTGTTAAATCTAAATAGAAAACCTGGTTTCCCTTCAAAATCTTTTCCAGAAGCTTTTAATGAAAGAATTTCACAACTATTAAGATGGATACTTTTGTTTTTTTTAAATCTGACCTTGCTCTAAAAAAACCCCATGGCAAAACCACAAGCCAAGAAGGCAGAAGCCCAAGGAAGAGGGAGAGCCTCAAGTAGTCTCCCCCCTGAGCAGGAGGAGTGAGCTGGAAATGACAGCACTGGGGACTCGGGTTGGGCAGAGACTGGAGTCATGACGCCCAATGTCCCTCACAGACAAGAGCAGCCCCCAGGGAGAGCAAGTGGCCAGGAGCGCGTCAGAAGGGTGTGGAGTGTTTGCGTGGGCAGGGCATGGTCCTTCTTCTGGGTCCAGAGCTCATCTGAACTAGCTGTCAACTTATCGTACTCCCCAAGTAGACTGAGCTATGTTCTCCACTTTCATCAGAACCACCACCAGGAAGAACATGGCAACCCAGACAGAGCTGCGACGCAAACACTCAGCGGTGCAGGTCCCGGGCTGCAGGGAGTGCCCGAGCCTGTCAGTCCTGTTGGAGGGCAGCAGGGACAGCACCTGTGTGCGCTGTGACAACTGGGTGACCTGCTCAGCCTGGTGGTGGAACTCAGAGGAGAGGTTGAAAGATTAAGAAGTATTAGGGAGTGCGAAAGGGAAATTGATTGGTGAAGTAACACCTTAGAACCCCTGAAGCAAAAGGGGAAAACGGAGGCTTCTAAAGAGACAGGCGATCCCTTACCCTCTTGCTTCCAGGCAGGAGGAGACCTAAGAAATGGGGGAGACTAGAAACGGGTCCCCTCTCAGGGAGGCAGGAACATCCCCTCCTGACCTCCCTCACCCTCCATGGTGTCCCTTCACAACAGATATGGGGCCCTGGAACTTTCAAATAAAGTTGAGAAGGATGAAGAGAATGAGTCAAAAAAGGAGGAAGATCAAGGTCCACCAAGGCCGGGTCGCTCTAGAGCAGGTATTAAAACCAGTACTTAAAAGAACCCCAGATTGATCATTGTAGTGGGTGACTCCATCCTGAGGGGTGTCGAAGGCCCCATATGCAGACTGGACCTGCTTCATAGGGAAGTCTGCTGCCTCCCTGGGACCCAGGTCAAGGACCTCACAGCAAAACTCCCCATTCTAGTGAGACCCAAGGACTACTACCCTCTCTTGTTTTTTCTAGTAGGTACTGATGATATTACCAGGAGAAGTCCTAAATCAATGGAGAGAGATTTCAAGGCCTTGAGAAAACTGGTTAAGGGTTCAGGGGCACAAATTGTGTTCTCCTCCATCCCTTCAGTTGCAGGGATGGATGAAGAAGATTACAGGAGAACTCAGTAGATGAACTTGTGGCTCCAAGACTGGTGTTACTGGTAGGGCATTGGATTTTTCAGTCACGGTTTAGTATACAGGGCACCAGACATTTCGGCATCAGATGGAGTGCACCTGTCCCAGAGGGGGAAGAGGATCTTGGGGCCGGAGTTTGCTGGGCTCATTGACAGAGCTTTAAACTGGATTTGAAGGGGGAACGGGACAAAACTGGAACTCCCAGACATAGGCCTCGGGGTACTTTATCACAGTTTGTGGGCTGTTGTGCCAGCAACGACTCTCACCCTGCCATCTCCATGGAGGCAAGGATGGAGACAAGCAGCATGACAAAGATGCAAGGGATACTGAGGGATCAGTAACTGTAGTAACACCTGTGAAAGCTCAGGCTGGAATTAGGACCTCTAAATGTGAAAAGGTGCTGGGGACATCAACCCATCTGAAGTACATGTATACCAATGCACACAGCATGGGTAACAAACAGGAGGAGCTTGAAGTCATGATGAAACAGGAAAATTATGATGTAGTGGCTGTCACAGAAACATGGTGGGATGTCTCCTATGACTGGAGTGTGTCAACTGATGGCTACAAGCTCTTTAGGAGGGATAGACAAAGAAGGAGAGGTGGTGGGGTGGTGCTGTATGTTAGGGACTGTTATGATTGCTTTGAGTACAAGTGTAGTGAAGACAGGGTGGAGTGTCTTTGTGTTATAATCAGGGGGAAGGTCACTGGGCAAATGTCATAATGGGAGTCTACTGTAGGCCACTCAACCAGGACAGAGAGGAGGATGAATTATTCTATTGGCATTTAGGAGAAATTTCACGATCTCTTGCACTTGTTCTTGTGGGTGACTTTAACTTCCCAGACATCTGCTGGAAATACAACACAGCAGAGCAGGACCAGTCCCAGAGATTCCTGGAATGTGTGGGAGAGAACTTCCTGACACATCTGGTGAGAGAACTGACCAGATAAGGTACCCTGCTGGATCTCCTCTTTGTGAACAGAGAAGGACTGGTGGGTGATGTGGTGGTTGGAGGTTGACTAGGGCACAGTGATCATGAAATAACAGAGTTTTCTGTTCTTAGACAGGCCAGGAGAGGGCTAAGCAGAACTGACATCCTGGACTTCCTAAGGCCTGACTTTGGATTGTTTTGTCACCTGCTTGACAGAATACCTTGGGACATGGTCCTGAAGGGAGAAGGAAGTCTTAATAGCACAGGAGCATGCAGTCCCCAGGTGCTGTAAGAGAAGCCGGTGGCAGAGACCATCCTGGCTAAACAGGGAGTTTTGGCTGGAACTCAGGGAGAAAAGGAGAGTTTACAGCCTTTGGAAGAAGGGGCTAGACACTCACAGTGATTACAAAGGTGCTGTGAGGCTATGTAGGGCAGAAATCAGGAGGGCTAAAGCCCAACTGGAAATTAATCTGGCTTCAGCAGTCAAGGATAACAAGAAAAGTTTCTATGTCAACAGAGAAAGAAAGATGAAGGAGAGCCTCTATGCCCTGCTAGACACAGGAGGAAACATGGTAACAAGTGATAAGGAGAAGGCTGAGGTGCTTAATGCATTCTTTGCCTCAGTCTTTAATAACAATAATAGTTGTACTGAGGGAAACCAGCCTCCTCAGCCAGAAGACAGAGACTGGGAGAACAACCCCCCCTGCAATCCAGGAGGAGACAGTCAGTGACCTGCTGCATCACACAGACACACACAAGTCCATGGTACTGGATGGGATACACCTGAGGGTGCTGAAGGAGCTGGCTGGGGTGCTCGCCAAGCTGCTTTCCATCATTTACCAGCAGTCCTGGATGACCGGGGGGTGAGGGGGTACCAACAGATTGGAAATTGGCCAATGTAACGCCCATCTATAAGAAGGGGTGGAAGGTTGATCTGGGAAATTACAGGCCTGTCATGTTGACTTTGGTGCCTGGGAAGCTGATGGAGCAGCTCATCTTGATTACCATCACACAACACATGTGCGGGAAAACGAGATGCTCAGGCCCAGTCAGCATGGGTGTATGAAAGGCAGGTCCTGCCTGACAAACCTGATCTCCTTCTACAACAGTGTGACCTCCTTATTGCTATTGGAAAGGCTGTGGATGTTGTTTACCTTGACTTTAGCAAGGCCTTTGACACCTTTTCCCACAGCATTCTACTGGTGAAACTGGCTGCTCAAGGCCTGGATGGGCACACAGTTCAGTGGGTAAAAAACTGTCTGGATGGCCAGGCCCAGAGTGTTGTGCTGAATGG
>NW_020799091.1:52314991-52341824 GCF_003259725.1 Athene cunicularia | reverse complement strand
TCTGGAGCACAGGTCGTACGGGGAGCGGCTGAGGGAACTGGGGGTGTTTAGTCTGGAGAAGAGGAGGCTGAGGGGAGACCTCATCGCCCTCTACAGCTACCTGAAAGGAGGTTTCAGAGAGCTGGGGATGAGGCTCTTTAAGTTAGAAGCGATAGCACTAGAAGGAATTGCCTCAAATTGCACCAGGGAAGATTTAAGCTGGATATTAGGGAGCATTTCTTTACAGCAGGTGCTGTTAGGTGTTGGAATGGGCTGCCCAGGGAGGTGGTGGAGTCCCCATCCCTGGAGGTGTTTAACAGTAGAGCTGACATAGCGCTGAGGGATCTGGTGTAGTTGGGAACTGTCAGTGTTAGGTTAGTGGTTGGACTGGATGATCTTTAAGTTCTTTTCCAACCATGATGATTGATTCTGTGATTCTGTAATAATGAAAATAGAACTGAGAAGAACAAAGTTAAAAGAGAAAGATATTTAACAAAGACATATTAACATAAACGAACCTCCTCTTTGAGAAGGACAGAAGCCATTTCTGAACATGTAGTCACCTGGCAGCTAAAATAATGCCTAACAATGTCAACCACACAAAACAAATACAGAAGTAGAAATACAAGGTATTGACATTTAGGTTAATTTCACATAGGAGTTTCACACCAATTTTTTTTAGTGTGGTGTGATCAACGATTAAATGAAGAACCAAAACTACTGAGGAAGAGGCAAATTAAATATTTAAACAAACATTTCTAAAATGACACCAATTTTAAACCTGAAGTAATTGGGCAACAATTCTAAGTATAGTTTTACTTCATTAAATAATACAAAAACTATATATTTTTAAAAAATAGCTCAATAGTTCTGATTCTTCTGTCTGTAAATAGATCTCCCAATTACTCTTCAGTTTATGTAAATACTTTCTCTCTATTTTCATTGAAATCTTGCAGCAGTAATTTTGCATTGACTATGGGGAGCATAGATATGTCAGAACGGTCCTGTAGGCATGTACAGGGTAAGTATCTTTCTGGTGAGGGAAGTCATATAGAACAATACAGTAAAGCAGCATAGTGGCAGTACTCTCCACCTTTCCCTTAATCATTTAATTCATTGAACCATTCCTTCTGAAAGATGAAAAGCTCAATTCTATGTTGTTTTTAACCTGAAACTGAATCAAAACTTTTGCTGTAACCAGGTATCATGAAGTAAAAATCCAAACAAAAACCCCAAAACTAGTAAGGAAGAGCACTGTTATTATATAGCACTTTTATTATATAATACATAGGTCAGTCGTCTGGGTGTTCAAAGACATCTAAGTCTCTGTTTTACTCCTGAGAAAGTTTTTGCTCTATATTCAATATTCATCTAATATAAATTGCATTCAGGAGAGTGCTATTAGGAGCTCCAGCTCACTATTCTGCTACGCATCTTCAAACACTCTCAAATTTAGGGGGAAAACAGGTTTTCCCTCACTGTGGATCAGCATTTTTACCATGAGATTATTTTTCAAAACACATTCCATAAAATAGGTGTGTATTTTCCTAAACCTGAATTTCAGTTTTGTTGTCTTTAAGAGTCCGGCATCTATCTCCTCTGAACAAGCATGTCTGATCATGCTTGGGTGACACAATTAGCTTTTAACTTAAAAGGAGGAATTAACAGTTAGCTAACCTGAAAAAGCAGGCAGACTGAATAGCTGTTTGATACCAAGTGAGTTTTAGTCAGACATGCCTTGACTGAACTTTCCTTTATCTGTACAGAATCACATCAGGGAGAGTTTTTAGAAATTGGAGGATTTGTAGACTGGGACATATTTTGTGAGATAGGAGAAAAGCTGCTTTACTCTGTCACCTTCCTGATACAGAATAATGGCTGAATATTTGTTATCAGTTCTGCACTAATATTAGTAATGGAGATACAAAAGCTTCATAAGGCCTCTTTATTTGCTTTGAAAGTAGAAGTAAAATATCAGCAGATTTTCATTCTGCCTTCTAATTCTGCCTTCATTAGTCATGTGTTGTAACAGTACTTATCATGAAGAACTCATTTGATTTAATGCAGATATGTATAAAAGACTTTTCACATTAATTCCTAATTAAATTAAATTACTTAAATATTAATTACCACTTCAATATAATACAGTGACTTTCTGAAAACCTGTTTATAAAAAGAAGCAAAGAAGTCATTTGCAGCACACAGAAGATGATAGGGGTGCTGAAGCTATGCTTGTGTTTATATTTGCATATGTTGAGCTTTTTTCTTTGTGAGCTGCTCCAGTAACTTCCCTGCAGTACATGTTGTGTAGAACCTCGTGAAAAATTTGCAGGATTAAGATCTTCCACATTACAGACAGAATCAGGATTAAGGGAAAAAAAATAAAAATTATTTAGTTTTATTACTTGAACAGATTCAAATATGTAAAGTGCTGCCTTGTCTGCACATACCAAAGTGAAGTTGCTGTGTTTTGGGGGTAACATTTGTATGACCTAACTATTATTAAAGAGCTTGGACATTTTATTGTCAGTTCTGCTACTAGCTGGCTGAAGCATTAAACAAATTTCTTAATGTTTTCAGAATAGTTTCTGGCTTTTGAAAATAGGAATATAATCAAAAGGATTATTTAATATTTGCCAATTAATTTCAGATTTTAAAAAAAGAAACTACAATAGAAATAGGAAGAATTATTTTTATAATCTCTTTCCACTATTACAATAAGTAAATAGAAAAATGCATTAATTAACTTTTAATTTTGAATTATGTATTTACATAATTGACATACGATCTGTCCCCATTTTCAAATCTTGAAATGAAACATTCTGAAAAAAATGGTCAGAAAAAATTAAATCCAAAATACTACATTCCTAAAAGTCAAAATAGTATGCAACAGTGTTAGAACTTGTTGATCCACACACGAGAAAAATTTTGCATCGAAAAATGTAGTTCAGAAAAGCATGAAGGAACATAGTATTAATTTCATATGATTACAGATTGAAATTCAAGAGGGAAGTTAGTGTAGCTTAATTTGCATTTTGAAACAAAAATGAAATGTATAGATATCTTTCATATTAGCTTTGAGAGAAAAATTCCTACATCTGTACCATATCTGCAAATTAGCTAACAAGAAACATTGTTTTAACAGTAAAACAATCTGTTAATTTGTGACATAATTAAATATGCATATTCTGTAAAAGCTCAAAAATGTAAGCATGCTTAATGAAATTTAAATGGCATTTATTTTGCAACTCCAGATACGTTATTAATAAACTGAGTAATTTAGAACTAATTTACATAGTAAGTGAATATAATTAAAATCAAACCTTCATTAAAGACTCACAGGAAATCTTTAATTGCTAATGTATTTTAAGGAAGCAAGTAAGATTATTTCAAGAATAATCCTAACAGTGTCCAGAAATACATATGGAATTTAGTGAGACAAAACTTTATACTGTACATGTCTAACTATGTTAAATACAAAACATAATTTAAAAATATTTTGATAATCTATGCCCATAAATTTTGCTTTCCAGGCATATTCCCACATTTTGATTTTGCACTGAGATGCATTTAACTATAAGATTGAAAGTATCAAGTAGTAAGAATATTAAAAAGTATCCAGTTTCTGAGGCTTCAAATTGTTTTAACTTGCTAATATTTTAGATGCTTGAGAGATATATTTTTCCCATCCAGCATTTCCTTTGTACCTATTCCATTATAAATAAATAAATAAATAAATGCAGAAGAGCTTTAATTTTATTAAAATTCCAGGATTTATACTTTGAAAAATATTGAATGTAGGATGTTTCATGAAAAGAACATGCATGTTCACATGAAGTATACCTACTGGAGGGTAGCAAATGTGACATCCATCTGCAAGAAAGGCAGAAAGGATGATCTAGGAAATTATAGACCTGTCAGTCTGACCTTGGTGCCAGGGAAGATCATGGAACAGATCATCTCGGGTGCCATTAACAGTCATGTAATGGACAACCAGGGGATCAGGCCCAGTCAGCATGGGTTTGTGAAAGGCAGGTCCTGCTTGACAGACATGATCTCCTTCTACAACAGGGTGACCTGCTTATTGGGTGAGGGAAAGGCTGTGGATGTTGTTTACCTTGACTTCAGTAAGGCCTTTGACACCGTTTCCCACAGCATTCTCCTGGTGAAACTGGCTGCCCAAGGCTTGGATGGAAAGACAGTTCAGTGGGTAAAAAACTGTCTGGATGGCCGGGCCCAGAGAGTTGTGGTGAACAGAGTTAAATCCAGTTGGCGGCCGGTCACGAGTGGTGTCCCCCAGGGCTCGGTTTTGGGGCCACTCCTGTTTAACATCTTTATTGATGATCTAGACGAGGGGATCGAGTGCACCCTCAGTCAGTTTGCAGATGACCCCAAGTTGGGTGGGAGTGTTGATGTGCTCGAGGGCAGGGAGGCTCTGCAGAGAGACCTGGACAGGCTGGAGCCATGGGCTGAGGCCAACTGGAGGAGTTTCCATAAGGCCAAATGCCGGGGGCTGCCCTTGGGCCACAACAACCCCCAGCAGCGCTACAGGCTTGGGGAGGAGTGGCTGGAGAGCTGCCAGTCAGAGAGGGACCTGGGGGGGTTGATTGACAGCCGGCTGAACAGGAGCCAGCAGTGTGCCCAGGTGGCCAAGAAGGCCAATGGCATCCTGGCTTGTGTCAGCAATAGCGTGGCCAGCAGGGACAGGGAAGGGATCTGACCCCTGTCCTCGGCACTGGTGAGGCCGCCCCTCGATTCCTGTGTTCAGTTTTGGGCCCCTCACTACAAAAAGGACATTGAATGACTCGAGCGTGTCCAGAGAAGGGCAACGGAGCTGGTGCAGGGTCTGGAGCACAGGTCGTAGGAGGAGCGGCTGAGGGAACTGGGGGTGTTTAGTCTGGAGAAGAGGAGGCTGAGGGGAGACCTCATCGCCCTCTACAGCTCCCTGAAAGGAGGTTGCAGAGACCTGGGAATGAGCCTCTTTAACCGAATAACAAGCAACAGGACATGATGGAATGGCCTCAAGTTGCCATTAGGAAGTTTCAGACTAGATATTTGGAATCATTTATTTACAGAACGGGTTGTTAGGTGTTGGAATGGGCTGCCCAGGGAGGTGGTGGAGTCCCCATTCCTGGAGATGTTTAAGAGTAGAGTCAACATAGTGTTTAGGGATATGGTACAGTTGGGAATTGTCAGTGTTAGGTCAGTGGTTGGACTGGATGATCTTCAAGGTCTTTTCCAACCTCGATGATTCTTTGATTCTGTGAAGAAAGGTATAAGCTGCAATACAATTCAGTGTGTGCAAAATGATTACCTTATTGTCATCATCATGAAGGAAGAAAAATTAATTTTGTAAATAAATTGTTCTTTCAAACCATTCTGCAGGTGAATGAAATGGATGTCCCTCAGGTCAGTGAAATTCTACTCGCTCAGTCAAAAAAATCACAATAAACTGCTTTCCGGTAAAAGGAATAATGCCTTCAAATAGCATACTAACACATTTTTCAAGGTTTTCTTTTATATATGCAGTAGAATTAACTGAACTCTCTGTACAAGGCTTGCATACTATTTTAGGTGCTTCTGTCACTCGTACTTCATGTTTAAGAGACTGGAAAACCTGATGCTATCTCTTTACATGGCTCCCCACGGGGGGAAAAAAAAAAAAAAAGTTTGTTTCTTTATCTTTTGGTTTCCTGGTGTTTCTGTACAGGTGCACAGGAAAATTTTGTGCTTTGTGCACTTAGCATGCACAGACTGGAGGAACTCCAGCTTGAGCTTTACCTGGAAATAATAATAGTTAAAAGGAAAGGACAAGGAAGACCTGGAGTGATGACAGACTAATGTGGCTGGCATACCATAATTGGAACCACAGCACAAAGTGCAGCACATCATTACTTTATGAACAGGAGTTCAAAATTACACACAAAATCAATCCGTTAAGAAGTAACAGATGATACTACAACCGGTAGGAAACTACAAAATTGCTCAGATCTTACTGACTTCTATTCATTCAGTTCTAGTACCAGATCTGTCCTGGCTCTGCCTGCTTCAAGGAAGGTTTGGATAATGAATTTCTGCCTCCAAAGGTCTTTCAGATATCAAAACGTGAAATAAAACAAATGGAGACAGTTGAGACATAAGTATTCCTGAGTCTAAACACCTGCCAAGCTCTTAGTTTGTTCCAATTTATAATATTGCTTTGAGCTTATCTATAACATCAAATAGAATAATAGTAGAAAAGAGAGCAAACCAGTTGCCTTGATGTGATGTTATCTTTTGGTTTAATTTGCTTCCTTTGCAGTTTTGATATCAAATTCTCTTTTGAAATCGAAATGGACATATTTCAGATTGAATAGATATATTTTCTATTGTAATATCATTTATCACAGAACAAATTATTACTGAGAAATTCTAAAAGAAAAAGAGAGATGCCCAATAGGATTGCTATATTTAATGGTTTGTCAACATTTCTATTCTAAAACATGTATTTGATGTTTTACTTATTCTATTGGATTGATACAAGGAACTGAGGATATCAGCTGAGATGCAGTTTATTAAAACAGAAAAAAGCATGACATTCGGTAAATTGTTTCTGACATGAAAGAGTCAGAGATAACAGAATTACAAAACAACTATTACTACATCTTCACTCAACAAAAATACTATTAAGTCTCCTCACAAAGGACAGTGCCGGTGGAGACAAAACATACACTGTCCTAAGCTCACAGATACTTGTTACAACTATCGTAACTAAACCATTGTGGATTCAGAGAAAATCTAGACACTTACCATATGTATTCCGTATTGATTTCTACTTACTCTAAGTTAAAATCTGTATGGCAGGTCTGGTGTTGCAGTCACTTTAATGTGCACTTATCTTTATTATCTAACCACATTATTTTCACTAGTAAAATTGTGTACCTGAATAAAAGTTTACAAGACTGAGAATTCAGTGATAGATAGTTATGTTTAATGTTGTTACTGTCTAAACAAAGTATGAATATCCTGTAAACCCAGTCATCATTAAGAATTTATCTGGTAAAAGCAGATTTATCATGTCCCAGGGTAGGAGTTATATAAAGCATTTATTTGTGACATTGCATAATATAAAAATAATGGTAAATATTTATTTACACAAAATTTCCAAGATTACTGGTTTTGTTCCCATTGTCTGTAGAGACCACAGGAGCAGGAACTGAAGGTCATATTTCCTCAGTATCTTCCCCTCATATCTATTAACACAGGTATGAAAGAGAAGATTTTATTATTTTAATTTGAATGCCAGTGCTTCTTTCTTTGGGCTTATATGCTGCAGATCTTTATACCCAACAAGTGGACTATGAAAAAAAGCCTCATTAGTTGCGTATGGGTGAGAAATATTATATTTTAAAAAATAATACAAATACTGTGATCATATCCATAACCATATGCAAATGTACCACAGAAAAAAAGAAGCAAAGTATTGTATGCTCACTACAATTTGGACACTTCTATTGGGTGCAGGTGCCAAGGGGCTGGTCACAGAGGGCTGAAGGGGTGGCCTCTGTGAGAAGAGGCATGGGGCTGCCCTGTACTGGATACAGACATTTCCAACCAGCTCCAAAACAGACCCACTGCAGGACACAGTTGAGCCCATCAGCCAAGATGATGGCACCTCTAGGAAAATACATGTTAAGGCCAGAATTATGTGCAAGCAGTGAGGATTGAAGAAAATACATGAGAAAAACAACCCAGTGAACACCAAGGTCAGAGAAGGAGGGAGAGGAGGTGTTCCAAGTCCCAAAGCACAGGGGGAACTGAATATCTGAAAGCCAGCTATCAACATTTCATATTTAAAAAAAAAAAAAAAAAAATCAGATTGAGTACCTGGTTGGAAGGGACCTCAAATGATCATCTGGTCCAACCTTTCATGGGAAAGAGAGCCTAGATGAGGCTAGCTAGCACCCTCTCCCAAAGCATCTTGAAAATCTCCAGCAATGGGGACTCTAACATGTCCCTGAGGAGGCTGTTCCAGTGAGTGATTACTCTCACTGTAAAAAAATACTGTTTTCAGGTTGTAGAGCTGTCCTGAACAGTTGAGATAAGGCCCGTGACACCAGATGCTAGCTAGCACCTGACTGAAGTGCCTGGATTGTGTACAAGTACTATGTTCCCTGTGTAGTCAGCTCAAATGGCTTCAATTACATCATCTTTCCACTGGGAAGGCTGTAAGCCAGGGGAAGCTCCTAAATGTAAACAGTCCCAGAGACAACACAGATAGAATTTAACCTGTTTAAATCAGGATACATCTAAGATTATGTCCTTAGCATGGAGCTACTTGATCTTCTTTCAAACAACCGTGCAGTAGATATTGTGGGTTTTGTGCAAGCATCATTCGTGTTGCTGAACATAGTGACAGCTAAAAAATACATACCAGATTTTATATTTCATTGACTATTAGGAAATAGATTGTATCCCATATATATTTTTTATAATCCACAAAAAGATGTTAGCAATGCTAAAACATTCATTTACTATGATATTTTTTACATTTCTAATGTAAATCTATTTTTTTTTCCTTGCACCTGCACTCTATAATATTTAAGTCCTTTTATGGATGGAAGAAGTTGTCCTGTATTTCTACTATGTGATGTTATTATTTGCTCTCTATTTTGTCTTGTCTTTACTTTGTAATACATTAATTTTTGTTTTCCTATTAGTGAGGGTAATACCTTATAGATTTATAGTTAAAGCTACATTAACCTTTGTAATTTGTTATAATCTTTTTAATAATTACAAGATTATCAGTAAACAGAACTGATTAATTTTCCTAGAGAGGTGCTGAAAAAAAGTTTTTAGAACACAGTTAGGGATTCTCTTCCATACCTGCTATCTCCTGATAATAGTGCTAATTTAAAATGGGAATGCTCTGCCAACATTGCCCTTGAAAACCTTTGCAACGTTCTTCATCTTCAAGCTGTTAACAATGTCCTTTCATGGCTCATTTTACTCAATTTAACATCTTCTCCAGATACCATTGACCCTGGCATCATTTTACATCATCTTAAGCACCTCGTAAGTCTCACTGGCATTGTTTCAGTCTGGCTGATATCTTTATCTAACTTGACCATAACAGTGTAAAATAATTACTGTAAGTATCTTCCCACCCCCACCCTCATGCTTGTTTTTGATTGCTTCAGGATTCTAGATTGTGTGCTATAACTTTTGTTCCCTATATATTGCAACTTCCTCATATTTTTTTTTACAGTTAATATCATGCTAAATGAGAAACACTTATTTTCTGAACTTCATGTTGATTCTTCTTAAATTTAATTGTTTTACTGTAGTGTCTTTAAAAATGAAAAAATATATAACAAACAGCATAATCAAGTTTATAAATGGCATGGGATTTTCTATTTAGCAAGTTTCAGTTAGGCTTCTTAGTATCTGTAATCAGAAATATACATATAAAGGGAGATAATATATCCTGCTGGGAACACTGTAAGGCATTATTTGATGTTATCTATAAGTTATTTCCAAATGAGAAGCATGTTCCTGGAATTTCATAGTTCTTCGGGGGTCTGCTGAGTTCTGGGCCCGGATGTGTTCCCATTCAGTGATATTTTCTGTCACCCAGGAAGTCAGAGATCACATAGTGTAATCTGGTGCATGGTCACTTAGTCTTCCTCTTCGTATCCTTTCTCAGTAAGTGGTTCTGCAAGCACATGCCCTGCCAACAACTTCCGCTGTGCTTGTGGAACCAAGTCCAAAGTTTAAGATGGAAATAACTCATGTCAAGGATAAACAAGTTCAGTAGTGACAGCTGGCCACATGATTTGACTCTGCTTTTGTCTTCTAGATCAAAGAACTCTCAAATACCAGATTTCTTTTCCCTACACATGATTTATAGAGAATAAAGACATTTCTTCTAGCCTTTTTCTGTACCCTTGGTAGACTGACTCTTATAAGGGCTGACTTAAAACCCCTAGGTTATTTTTTTTTTGTGTTTTTTTTTGTTTGTTTGTTTTTTTTTTTTTGTTTTTGTTTTTAAACCCACAATGGTAAGGTTTTTGACAGGGCTGCTAGGTCCCAAAAAATGCCACTGACATGTGTGAATATAAAGTTCACTCCTATCAAAATTAGTTCATACGCACAGACTTTCCTGTTAATTTGGAGTATGTGTATTTATATTAAGTCACAGCTCTCTGAAATTCACCCTTGAAACTTTGTTAACTGGTTAGGGAGTTTGCTGCTCTCAGTTCCTAAGGAGCCACACATAGGATTTCTGTCCCTGTAGCATACTGAATGCTGAGATTCAGACTTTTGGCTCCTGGCTTTAGGGCAAACTGTCTCTAACTTCAGATGTCTGTGTCAGTTTCAACACCTATTTCTTTAATCTGTAATGCTTAATCCTTGTCTCCAGTCATTCTAGGTAATTCCTGAACCTCTTTCAGTATGAAAAGGAGTAGGGGAAAAGAAGTTCTAAGCAACAGATTGGAGGAAGACTAGGACAGAGGACGTCACAGATGAACAGAAGTGACTGGAGAGAAAGGAGGGAAAAAAGAAATTGGTATAGGAAAAAATGGAATAAAAATTAAAAAAAAGACAAAGTTAAAATGGCCATAGCTGAGCATTCTGAAATAAAACCAAGGATGATTAAAAGGAAATAAGAAAAATTAGGGAAAGCCAAAGTAAAAAAAAATCTCTGAGAACCAAGAAAAGAGGATTATGTGCAACAAGTAAATGCAACTTCTAAAAAATTTTATTTAGAAAAAAATAAAAATTGTCTATGTAATTAATAATAGCTATTAATTGCATAATTACCTTAACAGGACTTTTCATATTAGTTGAAACATTTGTATTATATGGGATTAACTTCTCTCTTACATCATCCAACACTGTCTTTTTAGCATATTTGTTCTTGTGTCAGATGCCAGTTTCAAGGTTTCTCAGCATAGAACTGTTTAGCAGCTCAGTTTCCTTTTGTTACATTTTTTCCGCCTTCCATGTCTTGAAACTTCTTATGTTTCTTCTTTCCACAGTTAATCCATCTGCCTCTCTGTCCTCTGTGAGAAAGCTAAAGGTAATGTTGGAGGAAATGTGGCAAGAACCTCGTAGGTAAGGAAAAGAGAAGGGAAAACAGTAGAAATGGTAATTACTAGGAGTCACGTATACCATGACACTGAAGCCCTTAATTCCTCCCTTTACATGAACTTCACAGCCAACTCAAGTATCCCTACGCTGTGCTATTGCAGCTGTGAGTGCTGCCGTGTATGATGGAGGGGCACAGACAAGAGTACAAACCAAACAAGCTTGTAGCATTTTGGACTGTATGTGTATGCATTAATAAAGGACCTGCAATATGTTATGCATTTATTATGCTTTATTAGTTTATTACTTCCAGAGGTAGCTCAGGTGTAAAAATCACTGATACCAGTCTAGTATGTTCTTAAAATGAGGAGCATGAGGGAGAATGGCAGAAACAGATCCAAACACACCATCAGTTTCAGAGTTACACAGCTTATTAGCTCTGGTTCAATGTCAGCTGTGCTTGTCCATGGTCTCTAGAGCACTAAGTTCTGAGCAAGCTTATTAGGTCAGTTACAATACTAGGGAAGAGCTGGCTCTGTGTATTTTTCCAGTGTCCCAGGTAATGAGCCCTCCTGACTCTGTGGAGCTTAGGAGAAACAGTTGAGTTGCTCTGCAAGAAGCTGTCTGAGCCCTGCAAAGCTGAGACTGAGGCAGAACTAATATAATAAGCCTTGCTAAAATGAAGCTGACTGCATGTATTGGGATGTCTCTACGCCTGACTCTACAGTTCTTTTGTGTCTGGAAATGTAATAAAATTGTCTTTCTTATGGATGGTTTTACTCTCTGCTTGTGGCTTGTTACATGTTCATCGTGCAGCACATTTTCTCAGAACAGGAATAGCTGGGTGGTAGAGAATAGGGTTGCATGTTTTGTACCACTCTGGCTACAATAAAACTAGCTGTGTTGTTTCATGGGTGGTCAGCATTCATGTTGATAAGAAGTGGTTCTTCCCTCTTCTTTAGCCCCTGATCTCTTTCTTTGGGCACCAATGTTTCTGTGGCTGCAAGGTAGCTGAATTACATATGGCTGAAAAGAAACATTTACGTATTTTTACTTTCTAGAGGGGTGTGTTTCAGCTGGGTCAGTTCCTGGATTTCATGACTGTGTGCAAGTTCTGGTGACAGTGTGAGGTAGATAGCCAAGTACAGAAGCACAGACTTTGCTTGGCTTGCTTATGAAATTGCATTTTTGGCTAGCTGAAACCCCTCTGGTTCAACTGAAGGAATTGTGTATGTTAGACTTTGGGGAACCTCTGGGGGACAGGCTGTAAGGTAACAAATAAGATATCAGGAAAGAAGACTGCAACAGAAGCAGTCATCATCCATCTCTTGAAAATTTCTACTTGCCTGCTAGTATTAGGAACATATTGGGTTCGTGTGTGGTGGGGCTTTGGAAGTGGGGGAAGAGGGCTACAGTGGTGGCTCCTGTGAGAAGCTGCTAGTAACATCCTTGGTTTCACATCAGACATGCCCCTGGCCAAGGCTGAGACAATTAGCAACAGTGGCTGTGCCTCTGTGATAACATATTTAAGAAGGGGAACGTGGGAGGAGGAGGAGTTTTGAGAGAACTACCTCTTCAAACACCGAGGTCAGTTGAAGAAAGGATGTGGGGAAGCTGTGCCAGAGCAGAGAATCCCCTGCAGCCCATGGTGAGAGGTCAGGCTGTGCCCCTGCATCCTATGGAGCCCCACAGCAGAGCTGCCCACCTGCAGCCCATGGAGGACGCTACACCGGAGTAGGTGGCTGTGCCTGAAGAAGGCTGCGATTCTCAGGAAAGCCCATGATGGAGCAGATTTGCTGGGAGGGCTCCAGCCTGCAGAAAGGACACATGCTGAAGCAGTTTGTGAAGAGTTGCAGCCTTGTGGGAAGGGCTCACATCAGAGAAATTTCCTGGAGGACTCTCTCCCATGGTAAGGACCTCACACTGGAGCAGGGGAAAAGTGTGAGTTGTGCTCCGTCTGAGGAGGAAGAAACAGCAGAGATAATGGGTGATGAACTGACTGCAACTCCCTGCACCCCTGTGGGAGAGGAGGTAGGTGGGAGCAAAGCTGAGCCTGGGAAGAAGGAGGGAGGGGGGAAGGTATGTTTAAGATGTGATTGTATTTTTCACTGTCCTACTGTGTTTGATTAGAAAATCATTGGTGGTGGTCTCGGTGTTCAAATTAAATTGATGTTTTTTCTTCCCCAATGGAATCTGTCTTTTGCCCATGAACGTAATTGGTGAGACATCCCTCCCTGTCCTTATCTGGATCCTGGAGCCTTTTGTTTCATGTTTCTACTCCTCATCCCTGAGGGGGAAGGAGTGACTGAGTGCCTGTGCAGCACTCAGTCACCCTCTGGGCTTAAACCACGACAAGGAAGTAAATCCAGAACTGAGAAACGTGTCTTGAATATAACAATAAGAAAGATTCAGTGACTTGGAAAAGAATATGTGGTTTAGGCAGCCTTCGGAAAACATGAAAACTGCTGGACTGACGAGAGTATTGATGAGAAGAAGCCATCCCATGAAGACATAGTGGGCAGGAGGAATTGTTGTCCAACCTATTGTTTTGTCTCATCTAGAAGATGATTTGTCTCAATTTTAATGAGTTCCTTTGTAGCCAAGACAGATACATATGACAAGTATAAATTAAATATGCACTAATCAGTATGTAATTTAGTGTGTGTTGAATACAAATATATGCAAACTGAAATAGTGCAGCCACCAGTGCTACACATTTTGTAACACTATATTGTCATACCCAGCCAAAATCAATAAGCATTTTATGTAAGTATGTGAGCAATGTTCTCACAAAAGTGTTAAACAATGAAGTGTTCAGTTGTATGTGGGAAATATCCAAGTAACAAAAGTTGCAATATAGAAGATGGCATAAAGACCGGTGACTGCAAATACTCAGAACATCATGCTGAAAACACAAGAAGGACGTACAGCAAAATTGAAAGCAAGACAAGCAATATAACAAGCAGTTGAGGTGATCCTTTTAGGGAGGGAGGGTAAGAAGCATAAAACACTAAGGATGACTCAGGGAAGATGCAAATCAAAGAACATGAGCCTTTTTCAGTTTGAAATTATCTCATTAAAGAGTTCTCAGTTCTGGTCACCTTGACTCCTGTTACTAAGACCTACCATAGACCATAGCCATCAGCGCTACTTATATGACATCAGCTCCACGGTATTACATGCTCACGGGTAATTTGGGATACGATTGTTAAAAGACTAGCGGTTTTGTGTCTGTAGAGATCATAGAATCATAGAATCACAGAATGGTTTGGGTTGGAGGGGACCTTTAAGATCATCTAGTTCCACCCCCCCTGCCATGGGCAGGGACACCTTCCACTAGCCCAGGTTGCTCCAAGCCCCGTCCAGCCTGGCCTTGAACACTGCCAGGGAGGGGGCAGCCACAGCTTCTATGGGAAACCTGTGCCAGTGACTCACCACCGTCACTCACAGTACAGAATTTCTTCCTAGTGTCTAATCTAAATCTACCCTCTCTCAGTTTAAAGCTGTTCCCCCTTGTCCTATCACTACACTCCCTCATAAAGAGTCCTTCCCCAACTCTAGGCCCCCTGTAAGTACTGGAAGTCTACTTTAAGGTCTCCCTTCTTCTCTAGGCTGAACAACTCAAACTGTCTCAGCCTGTCCTTATAAAAGGTGGTACTCCAGCCTCCTGATCATCTTTGTGGCCCTCCTCTGGACCCACTTGAGCATGTCTATATGTCATTCTTATGCTGGGGGCCCCAGAGCTGGACACAGCACTCCAGGTGGGATCTCATGAGAGCAGAGTAGAGGGAGAGAATCACCTCCCTCGAGCTGCTGGCCACAATTCTCTTGATGCAGCCCAGGATATGGTTGGCTTCCTGGCCTGTGAGCACACAGTGCTGGCTCATATTCAGTTTTTCATCCACTACAACACCCAAGTCCTTCTCTGCAGGACTGTTCTCAATCCACTCTTCACCCAGCCTGTATTTGTGCTTGGAATTGCCTTGACCCATGTGCAGGAACTTGCATTTGGCCTTGTTGAACTTCATGAGGTTTTCACAGGCCCAGCTCTCAAGCCCATGAAGGTCCTTCTGGATGGCACATCCCTTCTCTCCAGTGTATCAACCACACCACACATCTTGGTGTCATCAGTGACCTTGCTGAAGATGCACTCAATCCCATTGTCCACATGTCCAACAAAGATGTTAAACAGCACTGGTCCCAACACCAACCCCTGAGGAACACCACTCATCACTGCTCTCCGCTTGGACATCGAGCCATTGACTGCAACACTTTAAGCGTAGCCAATTCCTTATCCACCAAGTCATCCATCCATCACATCCATTTAGTAAGATTTCACTTTAAAGTTAAAAACTTGCCTGATTCATTGCCTTCTAAGAGAATGATCTTCAATTCTTTAACTGGTGTATGTGTATACAGACATATATTCAGCTGCAGCACCTTTTTCCAAATTATGTTCAATGACAGAAGAATTGTTTTATAGCTATATCATAAATACATAATTTTATATAGATTTATTGTTAATGAAAATAGATACTATTTGATATATCTTCTATCTTTGGAGATTGTAAGTTCTTTGGCGACTCTTGACATAATAATTTAAAATAAAAGGTATAGTTAATAATACAGTGAAATTCTATATTAATATTTTTGTATGCAGTACATGTACTAACTGAGAAATACATTCCTTGAAACCAGATAAATTTTCTTCCATGGCTATATTTAACCTCTGAACTATTACAGTTGGTCAGCTCTGGTTAAAGAGCATTTCAGCTCAGTCCATATGTCTGAACTTCTGAAAAGGTTAAAAAAAAAAAAAAAAAAAAGAAGGTTAAATATATAGCAAAAATGAAAAGTAAACAAACACAGAATCACAGGATGATTGAAGTTGGAAGAGACTTTCAGAGCTCATCTTGTCCAAACCCCCTTCTAAAGCAGGATCACCTAGACCTGGTTGTCTAGAACCATGTCCACCATTTAATAATGGAGACTTCAGAACCTCTCTGGGAAGCCTGTGCCAGTGCTCAGTCACCCTCAGAGTGAAAATGTGTTTCCTGATGTTCGGAGGGGACCTCCTATGTTCAGTATGTGCCCATTGCCTCTGGTCCTGTCACTGGGCACCACTGGAAAGAGGCTGGCTCTGTCTTCAGATTTTTGTAGACATTGATGAGATTACCCCAGATCCTTCTCATCTCCAGGCTGAACAGTCCCAGCTTTCTTACCCTTTACTCATTGAAACAATTCTCCTGTCCCTTAGTAATCTTTGTGGCACTTCACTGGACTGTCTCCAGTAGCTCCATAATTCTCTTGTACTGGGGGAGCCCAGAACAGGACCCAGCATTTCATGTGTGGCCTCATCAGTGCTGAGTCAAGACAGTGCTGTAGTCTGGTTTATTTTTGTGTGTCCATCACATCCTATCTGCCTAACAATAATTTTTTATTTGTTCACAGGGTTACACTGAACTGTTCCTAGCCTACTCAAAAAGGAATGTTTTTCCTTTTTTTAATAAATCAGTTTCCACAGTCAGCTATGATCAGAGAACATATATTAACAGGAAAGGCCAGAGGAAAACATTTTAAAAAGAGAGAGAAAAAAGGTTTCTCTCTCAAGGACTGATGGAAAACATGAAGATTTTTGACAGTTCCAGGAAAAATTTTCTTGTCTTGTCTTTGATAAGTAGTGTACCTGGTCAGTCTGAGATCCAGCTGGATAGAAACCTATCTAAATTGGTGATTAAAGTTTCTTCTCTTTTTCTAGTGGCATTAACCAGTGCAGAAAACAACTGACAAAAAATAAAAGAAAGAATCAAAGCCTTATTCCAAGACTAAGTTACACTGTTACACCTGGAAAAAATCTTTGGCTATTCACCCAACAGACTAAGAAGATGGGAAAGAAAATATTTTATTTTTTGAAAACCAGATACAGAACAAACACAATAAAACCAAGCAAAGAAAAATGTAAATCCCTTTGAATTACTCTGTGGAAATATCCCAGCAGAAAGGTTTTTGTTTGCTTTCATTTTGTTTAGTTTTATTTCCCCTAACTTACTTTCTCTCAAGAACTAGGTCAATTTGAAGTGAAGGTGTATATTTTTTTTAATGTTAGAAATACAAATATATAATTTGAATTGTGCAACCACTCTAAGTACACTGGAAAAATAATGAAGCCCTTGTTGTAGACACAAGTACTTTTCAAGAATCATAATAGAATTACCTAGATGGATAGGAAAAAAAAAAATAATCCCTGGGCCCTGGTGAGAATGCCTTGGCTACTGGCTGTCATAAATTGTCAAAGAAGGAAAAGGAAAATATAATAATAACACATAGTTGGTTAGACTTGGGGAAGTTCCAGAAGATGAACAGGACATCTTAAAATTCTGTTTGAACCTGCCCATATAACTTGTAAGATTTAGGCTTCAGGTTTCATTCTGAATGTCACTGGATCGTATTGGTTTCAATTTAACTGAAAATGTTATTGATTCTGAAATGGCTAATGCCAAATTCAGAAGTTCTGAAACTCTACTTGCTGTTGGTCCTAAGGTATTGGATGTTCTGTTGCTTCTGTGATAACCCTCAATTCTATTAAGCTTTCTTCTATGCTATTTTATTTGATTAAAATGAGCAGTTAATCCAGAAAATTACTCAGTAGAACTGTCAGGAAGACTGTGTTTTCATATCTGTTCCCAAATAAAAAATATGTTGGTATTCAGCTTGAAAACTTTGTTCTAACCTCAATGTACTATATTACACAGAAGACTACATCTATGCTGGTAAATAAAAGAGGGATCAATTACTGGCCTCAAAGCCAACAATGCCCGAACTGAATATTAGGTCCCTACGCAGCAGATGAGTTTCATTCACACTTCATAGCAGCTAGCCCTAGATCTTTTCTAGGTGCCAAATGACCCAATGATGTAATTATTTTTTACCAGGGTGGTGGTGGTTTGGGTTTTTGGTGTTTTTTTTTGTTTTTTTTTTTTTCAGTTATAGATATTGAAAAAAAAAATGTGAGGACTTTGCTGTAACCTACTGCAATGCAAAACAAAGAATAAGTGCTAAGTATCCTGGGGGTAGGGTAGCACATAAAAGCATGTAAGAGTTTTTAGCAGTGGAAAGCCTGCTGAGTCAGCATGAGAGGACAGTTTAGGAGCAGCCCTTATCCCTATCACTTGTCAGGAGCAGTACCTGTGATGAGCAGTTCCACAAAGGATGTCCAGTTATTGCATGAGGCAAAGAGCCGACCTAAACCAGCCAAGGACTAACAACTATGGGCATGACAAGGGGTCTACTGGTCAGACTTGCTCCCTGACCCTTACTATTGATAGGGCAGACATTTCTGTATTTGTGAAACAAACTAATTATTATAGACTAACTCCATGAGACTCACAACCATAAATAATTCTGGCTTTGTTTAATTAACAGCAAGGAACTAGAAATGTTTATAAGCAAAATAGAAAGTGGTGAGACAGACTAATTTTTGAGCTAACATGACTTATAAATAAGAAAAAAGGACACGTAGGGTTTGGAATAATCTAATCCTGGTGTACTTGCGGAAACCTGACTCCACAACCCCTAAGGTTACGGGGTGATCGTTCCACCACAAACATGCGCACCTCTCATGGCACCTTGTCTTGGCCTTATGCTACAAAGCATCACATATTCATAATACACCTATACATATGCATAACCTATCCCTGCTTTGTATTATAATGAGCTTGAAAGTCTTTGTCATATGTTCCGCTCCGGTCTCCTCCTAGTTGCATCTGCGCAGTGTGTCCCAATGGTTGTAAGCTGGGGTCACAGAGATGAAGTAGATCCTCTTCCTCATTGTTGAGCTTTTTACCTCAGTTTCTAGTGCAGTCTCTGTAGCCTCCTGGACTCAGGCTGGACCATAGGGTTGGTTTTGACCAGTTTTTAGGGCTCTTTCTATTCCATCAGGAACTGTTCCCTCACAGCTTCTATTATTCAAGGTTTCTATATTGTTCTGCTCTCTGGCCCATCAACTATGATCTATTGTCCTATTTAATCTTAGTTATCTTTTAACTAATGAGCCTCTAGTTCCCAGCCTGATCTCTAAGTCTTCCATCTTTATCTTTAAACTTAGTTATACCTTCATTTCTTGAGTGCCTAATTTCTATTTTAATTTCCTAACTCCTCATCTCACTGGTTTGTCTATGGCATTTAAATTAAAACCAGCATTTCTGTTTCAAAGGAAATTATTTACATAATTCACTGCTGCTAAATGGTTATGTAGCTGGAAGTGAAAAATCATTAAAATTAACTTAAAATGTAATTTTGCTTTTTTTCTTCCCAATCTTATTTAACGATTTGATCAAAATGCAAACTGCTATTTTTTTCTTTAACTTATTCAAATTTGGCTAAAAAGTTATAACAGTTCAATTCAAAGTCAGTGCCTCACTTTTTACACCTCAGAAATACAATCCAGTATCTAGATGCTGCTGTCAGTGTGCCTTATTCAGTGTATGAGTAGGGTTTTAAGTCTCAGACTTGTCCAAATTACATACCAGACATTAGATGAATTAGGTGTAACCTAGAATAGATGCTAAGCACACAGGTTGATTTGAAATCCTACCTGTCCTAAGAGGTTAGGCATTTACATTTTTTGGGACAATCTACCTTGAATCCTTTTATGATGATGAACACTTACAACTCTTTCAGAAAAAGCAAGAGTCTCCTCTCCACTTTCAAAAAAGGCAGTACATAGCTCTATTCAGTATTAGTGTGAGCATGAAGTGCAAGGTCTGGTTAAATTACTCCTTTCTCCTGTGTACTAGAAAAAGGAAAATTCAAGGTTATGCCTATAGCCTCCCTGCTTAGGCTGAGAAGATCATCAAAACAAGACTGAGGACTATTTACACTTCAACTGTAGATTAGCATACAAAAATTGATGGGACCATGAAGAACACAAGAAAAATCCAGTGCATAACCTAGTAGGTAAAGAATTCACCTGAGAAATAGATGTTCTTATATTTGCTCCAGTGAGTTTTTTACTTTTAATTTAGTATTTGTATAACAAGAAATACAGTTTCTGTTTCTCGTTGAGATCAAACCAAAAATCCTTAAAATTAAAATCCCATGTAACATTTCATTTCATAATGACTTTGAACATTTTTTCTCATTTTTTGACTATTCTGGTAAAAGAAAGGTGATCTACTAAGTCAAGGAAGACCTTAGAAGTTACATTTACATGACAGTAAACAACATCCCAGCATAAAATTATTGGCTAGAAAAGTGACTTAAAAGTTCTGACAGGCTTTGTTTTGATATTTATTTTTTGAGGTGATACAATAAAAAGTAAATCTAGGAGAGAGGAGCCCAAATACATTCACTTTTAAGCAAAAACTTAATTTAGAACTGGAGAATTTAGAGAGAGGAAGAATTGTAAACAGTGTAGGACTAAGTAAGTGGATTGTGTACCAGCAGTTCCTATCATGAGGAGTGCAAAGTAGAAGTGTGATTTTCTGTTAATAATTAATCCTGTTCAAAAACAATAGGCAAATATTTACAGCTAAGTGTTAGAGGCACAAGCAGGTATGCAGAAGGCAATTACAGTGCAAAGCCTTTTAAAGATTCAAATAAACACTTGCATATCTCTCACAGGATTTTGTTTTGTAAGGTTGTACTGAGAAACAGCACTCAGTCCTGCCCAGGCTAGTAAGCTGTGTGCCAAATCTTACAGAAGGCTTGTGTAACTGAAAAGTGGTTAGAAGATATTATCATCATTTTGAAAAAAAAATACAACAACTGAAATGCATCTGAGCATTGCAGATAGGGAAAAATAAGAACAAACCTGGTTTTAAGAGTTACAATTTGAATATAGTTATGAGATTGTCACAGACAAAAGTATTGACACAGCAATGATTTAGTAAGAAATCTAGATTTATTAATACCTAACAGCAATTTATCAATACAAAATAATTCAGAAAGAAAAGTGACTTATTCACACATTCTAAAATTACAAGAATCACTGTAACTTACTTAATGGTACTTTATACATATACATGCATATACACAAAATGGACATATTCATACAGGAACAAAGGTGTTTGAATTCAGTAAAATGAACACAAAATGGACAAACACACACACACTGGAACAAGGGTACATACCCACAAACACACCCACCAATAAACAGAAAGAATGGGTGAAAGAGAAGCTAGCTCAAATAAAATTTCCCTCTTGAGTTTAGAGCAAATACTCACAATGCCGTGGCATTCCTCAACGGGCAATAATTGGGACTTGAGTGGGTAGACTTTGCCCTGGCCTTCTGTCAGCTCTGGCAGCAGATAATACCTTAAGGGTTTTGGTACTTGAGAGGCACCCCAGCTCATTGGAGATGCTGGCCACAGACCCACTGTGATCCAGGAGAGCTCAAAAGGTCTCCCTCGTGGTCACAATTTATAGGGTCAAAGATAACTGACTTTTGTCAGATGCCTTCTGGTGCCTTACAGCAGTTGCACAAGAACTTGATGAATGTACAACTCTGCTATTGTTCCCATTTGACCACATCCCAGGCACAGCTGTGCCAGGCCATCAGGAGATGATGGGCCATTATAACCGTTTCTGAGCAATCAGGAGGGGCAGGAGCCAGACTCGTTAAGGGGGCACCTTAACGTTAGCAGTCCTTATCTCCACAGATTGGTGTATAGCTTGGGGGATGTGTGTGGAATCACACCTGGCACCAAGCATCCCAACAAGAACATGTGGGGAGGGGTAAGAATTGCACCACCACAGAGATACCTGTAAAGGGTAGATTTTCTCATCTATGATTTGATTTTTCCTCTTATTATTACAAAAAAGTAACAACAATGAGGAATGTTTCTTACTTTATAAACAGTTGCCAGGTTTGGTTTTTTTTTTTTTTTTTTTTTTTTTTTTTTTTTTAGGTTTTGTAAATTATTCTATTTCTGCCAAATCTTAAAACATTTCAGCTATTGCAGAACTGTAGAAAATGACTGATTAGAGCCTGTATCACAAAAAAAACCAAACTGCACCTGATTTCAGGAGCAAAATGGCCTGGTCCAGACACTAACTTGGACCAATTATGTTTCATATGAAATGTAAGTCTAATTTGTGATCATTAATATGCATGTTTCAATAAGGGGGTCCTTGTATTGGGCTAGAAAGCTTAACAGTTCCTGGAGTATTTGTAATTTTTTTTTTTCCTCAATAATGAACCATCAGCTTCTTGGTGACCACACTGACTGGCAGAAAAGCTGTCTACTTATTCTATATGCTGAACTAAGTTTTTTGTTTGTTTGTTTGTTTGTTTGTTGTTTTTTTTTTTTTTTTCCTGAAATTGAACATAGCAAAGCACACCAAATACAAATCCATTTTTTTTTTACAAAAATATTCCTGCACTTTGCAATTTTTTGAACAAAATATAAGCAAAAGACACTATAGATGCTCATTTGATTTTGAGCTTGTTTAGAAAAATCCATCATGAAATAAAAAAATCTCCAAGAATGATTCATTCATGTATTAGTAACTGAAGTGAATAATTTGGAATTGCCCGGGTAATGAAGCCATCTATTATTTCAATATTTATGAATAATGAAAATTTGCAATTATATTAATGATTATGAAAGTAACTTACATCAAAGCATAAGGGATTTATTGAGACAAAAAAAGCTCTACCTGCCTAATTATTTGTCACTAATAATTCACACCACCTATTCTGTGACTTGACACTTGAATAGACACCTATTATTTGTTCTGCCTAAGTGCTACCATCAGTAAGAAATATAAGAAACACCAGTATTTTGACAAGTAAATAGCATACATATTCATTACATTTACTAACACTTTCACTGGTAAAAAACAATTGTAGTATTTTTTCTTTATGTTTTTACACTAAAGTTTTAGTTTTCATTGATATTGCATTAGTTTCATTGATTTCTCAATCTGATTATAGGCAATCTCGCATTGTTTGCAACTTAATGATTTCACTTCTTTTATCAATCGCTACAGCTCTACAGTGATTTCAGTATCTATAATGGCTTCAGGTAACAGAAGACATTGACCGTTCTTATTTTCTCTTTAAACAACACAATATATGACCTTAACTAGCATGTAATCTTGAACATTACAGTAATAAAATGTAGACTTTCTTCAGAACAGACTTCTATTGGAATATTACGTGGAGATGAATTTGTAAATGAAGTCCAGTCACCTCCTGAGAACTGAAAACTTTACCTTGAGGGCAGACTAAAATGTTGTCACAGAATGTTAACAGGAAGTAATAATTGTTTCCAGAATGCCTACAACACAGCACTACAAACCACTCAGAGTTCAGCCATCTGTGATACTACTAGTCCTTGAAAAACTCTTTGACTCTCAAGAGATGTGATAAAATCAATTTGTGATTTGAGCTTCAGTTACAACCATATATTTAAAGTCAAATGAAGTACTTCCCCATGAAAAAAAATATGAGAAAGCACTGTCTTTCTATGATAGTTTTGATGTTATAAAAAATTTGCCTTATACTGGCTTTTGAACAAATAAATACTTCAAACATGAAAAAAAGCTCATCCAGTATAGGGTGTGCACACATTCTTAACTTGTAATATTTGAGTAGTCATATTGAATTCATCAGGACTCTTCATGTTCCTATTGCTCAAAGTTTTTTTTTTCTCTTCTGTTAAACATAAGAATCTAAAATCGAGATGCTGGTAAGATTAAAATTCAGCCTATTAGTGATGTTACTGGAGATGGTAACAGATGATTAGAAAAATATTGTAACCAACAAAAGATATACAGACTGATTCTTCACATCATATATCATTCCAGCTTGTATAAGTCAGAGGTTTCTTGTTTTCCTTAGCAAGATGTTGCATTTTGCCCACTGTTTCTAATAGCAACTTGCAATTGCCTTTCACGAATTTGTTTACTTATTCTTTAGTTGAACTCATATATGCTTGTGGAGTTCACAACATCCCGCAACTGTGAATTCTACATGTATTACAGATTGTGTGCAGCTTCAGTATTAGTATTTTGGCTTAAAAGCAGTGAACAACAACAACAACAACAAAACAACTTATTGGGGAAAAAAAGGTTAATGAGACTTACACAGGTAATGTGCATGTAGTACTTGGGACATTGTACTCTCAGGAAAACAAGGAATGCTCATATGAGATCATTCTTAATTTAGGGCCATAAAAAGGCTGTGCAAAGGGCCATACAAGCACAAAAGACAGATTTTAGATACATGATGCCCCAGGGAGAGTTAGATGCTGGCTACAAAGCCATTAAAACTCTTGAAAAGAAAGGTATATTAAATTTATTGCCTTGATTCAACATTGGCAATGTGTAAACCTAAATATTTGTCCAGACTAAATTCAAAAAAGGAAACAACACTTTCCAAAACTATAGTATTAGTTATACTTTATAATGATACCACAGTTATCAGAATTCCTAAGCAGCTTACAGAACAACAAAACTAGTTATTGTAACATTGATCTACAGAACAATTTTTCAGCTTTCTCAGTATGCTACATTAATGCAATAAAATTGTGTCTTGCACTTTTTGGAATTATGTTTTGTGCACAAACAGAATTTCTGCCTTGCCATTTCTTAAAATTTCAAGGTGATATCTCCTTTTCATAGATGATATGAAAACACAGGAAGTAAAACGTTCTTTCCATAACATATTCAGTTGATCCCATATTAAAGGAAAATATAACTAGGATGAATAAATATTGACTAGAAAATACAGGCATACATATGCATTTTTTTTTCCTGTAAAGATTGCTTGGACATGTCTATGTCTCAGGTGTGAGACATTTGCATTAGTTCTGTCCCATATGATTATGCTCAAATTGTTAGTGCTTTTCATCCATTTCATAAAGTCTGGAAGACAACAGAGTAAATTGGAAGGGGAGGGGACAATGAGAACCAAGGCATGGCAGAACCCAGAGATCACAAGTCTGCTTTATTTTCAAATCAATGTAATTTATAAAGGATATATGAAGCCCATGCCACCACAGTGAAAGGAAGCTCAGAAGTAGTGTCTGTCAGGATTCTTCTGAGAAGGATTGTCTTTCTGATCCTAGCAATCATTTGGCCACATTGGAAATTCCGTCAGACTGATATAAACCCCTTTCAGTATCATAGCTTAAAGTAATCTGAACTGCTAATAACAGCGAGACATGTTTTTGCTTTTCATCTTTCTACACATCTTGAGCAGATTTTTTATAAGAGTTTAGACATACCAAGATAAAGGAAGTCACCCAGTGGGATTTCTGTGGCATGACTTACATGCACAACAGTTTCTAAATGCTTAGAAAGTTTCTACTTAAATGTTTTAAAATCTGACCCAATTTTGGAAACATGTGGCAAATAACTGTGAAATAAGTAGCATGAAGAGGGTGGATTAAAGATTATTTGTGTTTTCTGGGGCAAGAACTAGAAAAGTGTTCAAGGACAATATCTGCCTATAACCTGTGGAACTCTGCCAAGGGGTATTGCATATTCAAATATGCAAGACTCAAGAAGCCTGGACAAGTATTCAAGGACTGATCAAATGTGGGACACTGTAAAGAAGCTTCAACAGGCTTAAAACAATCCTTAACCCATCAATGGTGTTTGTGAGCTGAAAACAATCTGAGACTGGTAGAGTACTGGGAACCTGTTATCTAGTTGTTACTCTTCATAGGAGTCCATGGAAAGTCACTTCTGGAATTTCGTTATTGGGTTGCTCCAGCATGGATGTGCATATACAAATGCAGTTATAGTCCTAACCGAATGAGTTATGTGAAAGCAAGCAAGGCATGACTCTTAAGGAGAAAGATATGCATACTTATCCATGAAAATCTGAAGTTTAAGGAGGACAGATGTATTATCTCTTGCCAGGAGACAGGGGAGTACCTGCTGCCTTCTGCCAAGAGGCCCCCAGATGGAAATTGCAGAGGAAGAAGAAACACACCTCCAGAGACACAAGCAGAGCCCTGGTCAAGGCGTCCACACCCACTGAGTGTGCCCCACTCATCTCTGCAAAGACCACATAGCATCAGCAACATGACCATGTCCCTAGGCCCTGGCCTTCCTGAGGCTGAAATGGTCAACAGAAGATGCTCCAGAAGCACTGTGCAGGGAAACTGTTATGACCTAGACTGGGAGCCCAGGGAATTGTAAAGGTTTTGTGATCCCCGTGGGTTAAGGTGAAAAGACACCAAATGACCACTTAAAATATTTTACTTGAGGTAGAAACAACTTAAACTTGGAAAAGGATAATAAACAATGTGGTCTCTTATTGATAGATATATAAGAAAGAAAGGGAAAAGGAAGGGAAGGGAGAGAAAGAGAGTTAAAGAATCCAGATCACCACCCCAGGTTCCAGCATTGTCTCAGGTCCAGTAATCTTGGCTAGTGGGTGCATATCCAGCAAACTTTTCTGTCAAATTTTTAAGTTGATCTTATCAGCTGGTTAGCGTACTAGACAAAGAAAGGCAGGTATTCCACAAACTCATTTGCATGAGAGACAGGGAAAAGGTGGAGCATGGGTTCTGCACGTGCATTGTGTGTTGAGGGGGAATGGGGTGCGTAAACACTTCCGTCCAATTAAGTTGGTGGTCATCATCTCCCCCTACCATCTTTACCTTTTCCTTAGTTTTTGTTCCTTGGGCAATTATCCAGCCATTAGCTCCATCTGGTGTCAGATGTTTTCTCTCTTACTAATCTTCTAGCTCTTCTTCAAGGCTATAGTCATAAACTAAAGTAGGCGTTAACCTGAACATATGGTTTTAGTCAGTCTATACCCCCCCCC